>NC_041384.1:761349866-761384533 GCF_002162155.2 Triticum dicoccoides
TTCTTGTCCAATTCGGACTAGGGGGAGAGGGGGCATGCGGCCTGCCCTGGCTGCCCCTCCTCTTCTCAACTTTAGGCCCATGAGGCCCATTAACCCCCCAGGTGGTTCCGGTAACCCCCCGGTACTCCGGTTTTATCCGAAACTTCCCCGGAACACTTCCGGTGTCCGAATATAGTCGTTCAATATATCAATATTTATGTCTCGACCATTTCGAGACTCCTCGTCATGTCCCCGATGTCATCCGGGACTCCGAACTCCTTCGGTACATCAAAACATATAAACTCATAATGAAACTGTCATCGAAACCTTAAGCGTGCGGACCCTACGGGTTCGAGAATAATGCAGACACGACCGAGACACGTCTCCGGTCAATAACCAATAGCGGAACCTGGATGCTCAGATTGGCTCCCACATATTCTACGAAGATCTTTATCGGTCAGACCACATAACAACATACGTTGTTCCCTTTGTCATCGGTATGTTACTTGCTCGAGATTCGATCGTCGGTATCTCAATACCTAGTTCAATCTCGTTACCGGCAAGTCTCTTTACTCGTTCCGTAATACATCATCTCGCAACTAACTCATTAGTTGCAATGCTTGCAAGGCTTATGTGATGTGCATTACCGAGAGGGCCCAGAGATACCTCTCCGACAATCGGACTAACAAATCCTAATCTCGAAATACGCCAAACCAACATGTACCTTTGGAGACACCTGTAGAGCTCCTTTATAATCACCCAGTTACGCTGTGACGTTTGGTAGCGCACAAAGTGTTCCTCCGGCAAACGGGAGTCATAGGAACATGTATAAGTCATGAAGAATGCAATAGCAACATACAAAACGATCGGGTGCTAAGCTAATGGAATGGGTCATGTCAATCACATCATTCTCCTAATAATGTGATCCCGTTAATCAAATGACAACACATGTCTATGGTTAGGAAACATAACCATCTTTGATTAATGAGCTAGTCAAGTAGATGCATAGTAGTGAAATTTAGTTTGTCTATGTATTCACAGAAGTATTATGTTTCCGGATAATACAATTCTAGCATGAATAATAAACATTTATGATGATATAAGGAAATAAAATAATAACATTATTATTGCCGCTCGGGCAAATTTCCTTCAGTCTCCCACTTGCACTAGAGTCAATAATCTAGATTACACAGTAATGATTCTAACACCCATGGAGCTTTGGTGTTGATCATGTTTTTCTCGTGGAAGAGGCTTAGTCAATGGGTTTGCAACATTCAGATCCGTATGTATCTTGCAAATCTCTATGTCTCCCACCTGGACTACATCCTGGATGGAATTGAAGCGTCTCCTGATGTGCTTGGTTCTCTTGTGAAATCTGGATTCCTTTGCCAAGGCAATTGCACCAGTATTGTCACAAAAGATTTTAATTGGACCCGATGCACTAGGTATGACACCTAGATCGGATATGAACTCCTTCATCCAGACTCCTTCGTTTGCTGCTTCCGAAGCAGCTATGTACTCTGCTTCACATGTAGATCCTGCCACAACGCTTTATTTAGAACTACACCAACTAACAGCTCCATCGTTTAATGTAAACACGTATCCGGTTTGCGATTTAGAATCGTCCGGATCAGTGTCAAAGCTTGCATCAACGTAACCATTTAAAATGAGCTCTTTGTCACCTCCATATATGAGAAACATATCCTTAGTCCTTTTCAGGTATTTGAGGATGTTCTTGACCGCTGTCCAGTGATCCACTCCTGGATTACTTTGGTACCTCCCTGCTAGACTTATAGCAAGACACACATCAGGTCTGGTACACATCATTGCATACATGATAGAGCCTATGGCTGAACCATCGGGAACATCTTTCATTTTCTCTCTATCTTCTGCATTGGTCGGGCATTGAGTCTTACTCAATTTCACACCTTGTAACACAGGCAAGAATCCTTTCTTTGCTTGATCCAATTTGAACTTCATCAAAACATTGTCAAGGTATGTGCTTTGTGAAAGCCCAATTAAGCGTCTTGATCTATCTCGATAGATCTTAATGCCCAATATGTAAGCAGCTTCACCGAGGTCTTTCATTGAAAAACTCTTATTCAAGTATCCCTTTATGCTATCCAGAAATTCTATATCATTTCCGATTAGTAATATGTCATCTACATATAATATTAGAAATGCTACAGAGCTCCCACTCACTTTCTTGTAAATACAGGCTTCTCCAAAAGTCTGTACAAAACCAAATGCTTTGATCACACTATCAAAGCGTTTATTCCAACTCCGAGAGGCTCGCACCAGTCCATAAATGGATCGCTGGAGCTTGCACACTTTGCTAGCTCCCTTTGGATCGACAAAACCTTTCGGCTGCATCATATACAACTCTTCTTCCAGAAATCCATTTAGGAATGCAGTTTTGACATCCATCTGCCAAATTTCATAATCATAAAATGCGGCAATTGCTAACATGATTCGGACAGACTTAAGCATCGCTACGGGTGAGAAGGTCTCATCGTAGTCAATTCCTTGAACTTTTCGAAAACCTTTTACGACAAGTCGAGCTTTGTAGACAGTAATATTACCATCAGCGTCAGTCTTCTTCTTGAAGATCCATTTGTTCTCAATTGCTTGACGATCATTGGCAAGTCAACCAAAGTCCATACTTTGTTCTCATACATGGATCCCATCTCAGATTTCATGGCTTCAAGCCATTTTGCGGAATCTGGGCTCACCATCGCTTCTTCATAGTTCGTAGGTTCATCATGATCTAGTAGCATGACTTCCAGAACAGGATTACCGTACCACTCTGGTGCGGATCTTACTCTGGTTGATCTACGAGGTTCGGTAGTAACTTGTTCTGAAGTTTCATGATCATTATCATTAACTTCCTCACTAATTGGTGTAGGTGTTACAGAAACCGGTTTCTGTGATGTACTACTTTCCAATAAGGGAGCAGGTACAGTTACCTCATCAAGTTCTACTTTCCTCCCACTCACTTCTTTTGAGAGAAACTCCTTCTCTAGAAAGGATCCATTCTTAGAGAGAAATGTCTTGCCTTCGGATCTGTGATAGAAGGTGTACCCAACAGTCTCCTTTGGGTATCCTATGAAGACACATTTCTCCGATTTGGGTTCGAGCTTATCAGTTTGAAGTTTTTTCACATAAGCATCGCAGCCCCAAACTTTCAGAAACGACAACTTTGGTTTCTTGCCAAACCACAGTTCATAAGGCGTTGTCTCAACGGATTTTGATGGTGCCCTATTTAACATGAATGCGGCCGTCTCTAAAGCATAACCCCAAAACGATAGCGGTAAATCTATAAGAGACATCATAGATCGCACCATATCAAGTAAAGTACGATTACGACGTTCGGACAGACCATTACACTATGGTGTTCCGGGTGGCGTGAGTTGCGAAACTATTCCGCATTGTTTCAAATGTAGACCAAACTCGTAACTCAAATATTCTCCTCCACGATCAGAACTTTATTTTCTTGTTATGATGATTTTCAACTTCACTCTAAAATTCTTTGAACTTTTCAAATGTTTCAGACTTATGTTTCATTAAGTAGATATACCCATATCTGCTTAAATCATCTGTGAAGGTGAGAAAATAACGATATCCGCCATGAGCTTCAACATTCATTGGACCACACACATCTGTATGTATGATTTCCAACAAATCTGTTGTTCTCTCCATAGTACCGGAGAACGGTGTTTTAGTCATCTTGCCCATGAGGCACGGTTCGCAAGTACCAAGTGATTCATAATCAAGTGATTCCAAAAGTCCATCAGTATGGAGTTTCTTCATGCGTTTTATACCGATATGACCTAAACAGCAGTGCCACAAATAAGTTGCACTATCATTATCAACTCTACATCTTTTGGTTTCAACATTATGAATATGTGTATCACTACTATTGAGATTCATCAAAAATAGACCATTCTTCAAGGGTGCATGACCATAAAAGATATTACTCATATAAATAGAACAACCATTATTCTCTGATTTAAATGAATAACTGTCTCGCATTAAACAAGATCCAGATATAATGTTCATGCTCAACGCTGGCACCAAATAACAATTATTTAGGTCTAATACTAATCCCGATGGTAGATGTAGAGGTAGCGTGCCGACCGCGATCACATCGACTTTGGAACCATTTCCCACGCGCATCGTCACCTCGTCCTTCACCAGTGTTCGCTTAATCCGTAGTCCCTGTTTCGAGTTGCAAATATTAGCAACGGAACCATATCAAATACCCAGGTGCTACTGCGAGCTCTAGTAAGGTACACATCAATAACATGTATATCACATATACCTTTGTTCACCTTGCCATCCTTCTTATCCGCCAAATACTTCGGGTAGTTCCGCTTCCAGTGACCAGTCTGCTTGCAGTAGAAGCACTCAGTTTCAGGCTTAGGTCCAGATTTGGGTTTCTTCTCTTGAGCAGCAACTTGCTTGCTGTTCTTCTTGAAGTTCCCCTTCTTCCCTTTGCCCTTTTTCTTGAAACTAGTGGTCTTGTTAACCATCAACACTTGATGCTCCTTCTTGATTTCTACCTCCGCAGCTTTCAGCTCCATCTTGCAGCTATAAAACTTATTGGAGACTTCATATCTCTCAATCCGGGCATTTGCTTGAAATATTAACTTCAACTCCTGGAACATCTCATATGCTCCATGACGTTCAAAACGTTGTCGAAGTCCCGATTCTAAGCCGTAAAGCATGGCACACTGAACTATCGAGTAGTCATCAGCTTTGCTCTGCCAGATGTTCATAACATCTGGTGTTGCTCCAGCAGCAGACCTGGCACCCAGCGGTGCTTCCAGGACGTAATTCTTCTGTGCAGCAATGAGTGTAATTGCTACCATCATCTTTCAACTTTGCTTTCTCAAGGAACGCATTAAAATTCAACGGAACAACAGCACGGGCCATCTATCTACAATCAAACATAAACAAGCAAGGTACTATCAGGTACTAAGTTCATGATAAATTTAAGTTCAATTAATCATATTACTTAAGAACTCACACTTAGAAAGACATCCCTCTAATCTTCTAAGTGATTATGTGATCCAAATCAACTAAACCATAACCATCATCACGTGAAATGGAGTAGTTTTCAATGGTGAACATTGCTATGTTGATCATATATACTATATGATTCACGCTCGACCTTTCGGTCTCATTGTTCCAAGGCCATATCTGCATATGCTAGGCTCGTCAAGTTTAACCTGAGTATTCTGCGTGTGCAAAAACTGGCTTGCACCCATTGTAGATGGACGTAGAGCTTATCACACCCGATCATCACGTGGTGTCTGGGCACGACAAACTTTGGTAACGGTGCATACTCAGGGAGAACACTTTTATCTTGAAATTTAGTGAGAGATCATCTTATAATGCTACCGTCAATCAAAGCAAGATAAGATGCATAAAAGATAAACATCACATGCAATCAATATAAGTGATATGATATGGTCATCATCATCTTTTACTTGTGATCTCCATCTTCGAAGTACCGTCATGATCACCATCGTCACCGGCGTGACACCTTGATCTCGCCAATCTTATGCTTCCACGACTATCGCTACCGCTTAGTGATAAAGTAAAGCATTACAGCGCAGTTGCATTGCATACAATAAAGCGACAACCATATGGCTCCTGCCAGTTGCCGATAACTCGGTTACAAAACATGATCATCTCATACAATAAAATTTAGCATCATGTCTTGACCATATCATATCACAACATGCCCTGCAAAAACAAGTTAGACGTCCTCTACTTCGTTTGTTGCAAGTTTTACGTGGCTGCTACGGGCTTAAGCAAGAACCAATGTTACCTACGCATCAAAACCACAACGATAGTTTGTCAAGTAGGTTCTGTTTTAACCTTCGCAAGGACCGGGCGTAGCCATACTCGGTTCAACTAAAGTTGGAGAAACTGACACCCGCCAGCCACCTATGTGCAAATCACGTCGGTAGAACCAGTCTCGCTTAAGCGTACGCGTACCGGGCCGCTTCATCCAACAATACCGCCGGACCAAAGTATGACATGCTGGTAAGTAGTATGACTTATATCGCCCACAACTCACTTGTGTTCTACTCGTGCATATAACATCAACACATAAAACCTGGCTCGGATGCCACTGTTGGGGAACGTAGTAATTTCAAAAAAAATTGTATGCACACGCAAGATCATGGTGATGCATAGCAACGAGAGGGGAGAGTGTTGTCCACGTACCCTCGTAGACCGAAAGCGGAAGCGTTATAACAACGCGGTTGATGTAGTCGTACGTCTTCACGGCCCGACCGATCAAGCACCGAAGCTACGACACCTCCGAGTTTTAGCACACGTTTAGCTCGATGACGATCCCCGGACTCCGATCCAGCAAAGTGTCGGGGAAGAGTTCCGTCAGCACGACGGCGTGGCGACGATCTTGATGTTCTACCGTTGCAGGGCTTCGCCTAAGCACCGCTACAATAATATCGAGGATTATGGTGGAGGGGGGCACGGCACATGGCTAAGAGATCTCAAGGATCAATTGTTGTGTCTAGAGGTGCCCCCCTGCCCCCGTATATAAAGGAGCAAGGGGAAGGGGCGGCCGGCCATGATGAGGCGCGCTAGGGAGGAGTCCTACTCCTACTGGGAGTAGGACTCCCTCCTATTCCTTGTCCAAGTAGGAGAGGGGGAAGGAAGGGAGAGAGGAGAGGAAGGAAGGGGGGGGCGCCCCTCCCTCCTTGTCCAATTCGAACTAGGGGGAGAGGGGGCGCGCGCCCTGCCCTGGCCGCCCCTCCTCTTCTCCACTTTAGGCCCATGAGGCCCATTAACCCCCCGGGGGGTTCCAGTAACCCCCGGTACTCCGGTTTTATCCGAAACTTCCCCGGAACACTTCCGGTGTCCGAATATAGTCGTCCAATATATCAATCTTTATGTCTCGACCATTTCGAGCCTCCTTGTCATGTCCCCGATCTGATCCGGGACTTCGAACTCCTTCGGTACATCAAAACATATAAACTCATAATGAAACTGTCATCGAAACCTTAAGCGTGCGGACCCTACGGGTTCGAGAATAATGTAGAAATGACCGAGACACGTCTCTGGTCAATAACCAATAGCGGAACCTAGATGCTCATATTGGCTCCCACATATTCTACGAAGATCTTTATCGGCTAGACCGCATAACAACATACGTTGTTCCCTTTGTCATCGGTATGTTACTTGCCCGAGATTCGATCGTCGGTATCTCAATACCTAGTTCAATCTCATTACCAGCAAGTCTCTTTACTCGTTCCGTAATACATCATCTCGCAATTAACTCATTAGTTGCAATGCTTGCAAGGCTTATGTGATGTGAATTACCGAGAGGGCCCAGAGATACCTCTCCGACAATCGGAGTGACAAATCCTAATCTCGAAATACGCCAACCCAACATGTACCTTTGGAGACACCTGTAGAGCTCCTTTATAATCACCCAGTTACGTTGTGACGTTTGGTAGCACATAAAGTGTTCCTCCGGCAAACGGGAGTTGCACAATCTCATAGTCATAGGAACATTGATAAGTCATGAAGAAAGCAATAGCAACATACTAAACGATCGGGTGCTAAGCTAATGGAATGGGTCATGTCAATCACGTCATTCTCCTAATAATGTGATCCCGTTAATCAAATGACAACACATGTCTATGGTTAGGAAACATAACCATCTTTGATTAATGAGCTAGTCAACTAGAGGCATACTTGTGACGTTTAGTTTGTCTATGTATTCACACAAGTATTATGTTTCCGGATAATACAATTCTAGCATGAATAATAAACATTTATCATGATATAAGAAAATAATAACATTATTATTGCCTCTAGTGCATATTTCCTTCAAGTGTCATAGTAACGATAGCAGTAGTAACTGAGCAAGAACAATATGTAGGAAAATCGTAGGCATTGGATCGGCAATTTGCTAGATGATATTCATCATATAACAGTCATAACCTAGGGCTATACGGCACTAGATCCAGTTCATAAATATAATGTAGGCATGTATTCCGTAAATAGTCATACATGCTTATGGAAAGAACTTGCATGACATCTTTTGTCCTACCCTCCCGTGGCTGCGGGGTCCTATTAGAAACTAAGGGATATTAAGGCCTCGTTTTAATAGAGAACCAGAACAAAGCATAAATACACGATGGATACATGAACTCCTCAAACTACGGTCATCATCGGGAAGTGTCCTGACTATTGTCACTCCGGGGTTGCCAGATCATAACACGTAGTAGGTGACTATAACATGCAAGATTGGATCTAGAACATATATATATAATGGTGATAACATAAACGGTTTAGATCTGAAATCATGGCACCCGGGCCCAAAGTGACAAGCATTAAGGATCAAGCATTAGCAAATTCATAGCAACATCAATCTCAGAAGGATCAAGCCCTAACAAAACTAACTCGATTACATGATGAATCTCATCCAGCTCCTCACCGACCAGCGAGCATACGAAGGAATTACTCACTCCCGGTGGAGAGCATCATGGAATTGGCAATGGAGGAGGGTTGGTGATGATGAAGGTCAAAGATCCTCCTCTCAGGAGCCCCAAACGGACTCCATATCTGGCCTCCCGATGAAGAACAGGAGGTGACGGCGGCTCCGTCTCGTGAAACGCGATAATTCTTTGTCCCTGATTTTTTTGGAAATATAGGATTTTATAGCGTCGTTTTCAGGGTCTGTGGGGCCACGTGGTGGGGACAACCCACCTAGGCGCGCCTCGAGGGGGTGGCACACCGTGGTGGGTTGTGCCCACCCAGGTGCCCCATTCCAGTGTTTCTTGGCTCCAGAGATTATCTTTATTCATATAAAATTTCATGGCAAAGTTTCTTTCCAATCCGAGAACTTTTACTTCTTCACAAAATAACACCATGGTAGCTCTGCTAAAAACAATGTCAATCCAGGTTAGTTTCATTTAAATGATGCAAATTAGAGTCCAAAACAAGAGGAAACGCGTTAGGACAAGTAGATACAACAGAGACGTATCAACTCCCCCAAGCTTAAACCTTTGCTTGTTCTCAAGCAATTCAGTTGATAAACCGAAAGTGAAAATAAAAACTTTTATGAACTCTTTTCCCCTTGTTTGCATAAATAAGCTCAAACAGCACCAAATTTTCAGCCAAGATTATAACTAACCATGTCAACAATAACTCTTAAAAATTATATTAACTCATATCAATGACATAATCAGCTAGCGAGCAATAATAAGATATCCCAAACAACAATACGTTGTCAAAACAACCATGATATAATATGACAATAGTGGTATATCGCTAGCCTTTTTGAGACCGTAAAACATAAATGCAGAGCACCTCCAAAGTTCAAGCAATTACTAAACATTGTAATTCATGGTAGAAAAGATCAAGTCATGATGCACCCAACATTAGCTACACACAATGCATGAGCATGACAGCAGTACTCTCAGGTTCTGGCGCTTATTTGAGATGGTGATAACACAACATAAAAGTAAATAGATAGTCCCTTCGCAGAGGGAAGAAGTGATTTGTAGAGGTGCCAGAGCTCAAGTTTTTAAAACAGAGGTAAATAAAATTTTGAGAGGTGCACCTGCTACCTCTTGAGCATGCGTTGGTTTTCCCTTGAAGGGGAAAGGCTGATGCAGCAAAGTAGCGTAAGTATTTCCCTCAGTTTTTGAGAACCAAGGTATCAATCCAGTAGGAGAGTACACGCAAATCCCCTAGTACCTGCACAAACAAACAAGAACCTCGCAACCAACACGATAAAGGGGTTGTCAATCCCTTCACGGTCACTTAAGAAAGTGAGATCTGATAGAGATAATAAGATAAATATTTTTGGTATTTTTGTGATATAGATTGGAAAATGAAGATTGAAAAATAAATAGTAAACTAGAATTGTAGATTGGAAACTTATATGATGTAAAGTAGACCCGGGGGCCGTAGGTTTCACTAGTGGCTTCTCTCAAGATAGCATGTATTACGGTGGGTGAACAAATTACTGTCGAGCAATTGATAGAAAAGCACATAGTTATGATGATATCTAAGGCAATGATCATGAATATAGGCATCACGTCCGTGACAAGTAGACCGAAATGATTCTGCATCTACTACAATTACTCCACACATCGACCGCTATCCAGCATGCAACTAGAGTATTAAGTTCATAAGAACCGAGTAACGCATTAGGCAAGATGACATGGTGTAGAGGGATAAACTCAAGCAATATGATATAAACCCCATCTTTTTATCCTCTATGGAAACAATACAATACGTACCATTTCCATTTCTGTCACTGGGATCAAGCACCGCAAGATTGAACCCAAAGCTAAGCACTTCTCCCATTGCAAGAAAGATCAATATAGTAGGCCAAACTAAACCGATAATTTGAAGAGACTTTCAAAGATATCAAATCATGCATATAAGAATTCAGAGAAGAATCAAATAGTATTCATAGATAATCAAGTTCATAAACCCACAATTCATCGGATCTCGGCAAACACACTGCAAAAGAGTTACATCGAATAGATCTCCAAGAAGATCGAGGAGAACTTTGTATTGAGATCTAAAGAGAGAGAAGAATCCATCTAGCTAATAACTATGTACCCGAAGGTTTGTGGTAAACTACTCACACATCATTGGGGAGGCTATAGTTTTGATGTAGAAGCCCTCCGTGATCGAATCCCCCTCCGGCAGATGGCCGGAAAAGGCCCCAAGATGGGATCTCACAGGTACAGAAGGTTGCAGCCGTGGAAAAGGTGTTTTGTGGCTCTCCCCGAAGGTTTCAGGGTATGAGAGTATATATAGGCAAAAGAAATAGGTCGGTGGAGCTGCGAGGGGCCCACGAGGGTGGGGGCGCGCCCCCCTACCTCGTGGCCGCCTCGCTACTTCCTTGACGTCCACTCCAAGTCTCCCGGATCACGTTTGTTCCAAAAACGATCCTCGCGAAGGTTTCATTCTGTTTGGATTCTGTTTGATATTCCTTTTCCGCGAAACACTGAAATAGGCAAAAAAAACAGCAATTTGCACTGTGCTTTCGGTTAATAGGTTAGTCCCAAAAATAATATAAAAAGGTATAATAAAGTCCATTAAACATCCAAAATAGGTTATATAATAGCATGGAACAATCAAAAATTATAGATACGTTGGAGACGTATGAAGCATCCCCAAGCTTAATTCCTGCTCGTCCTCGAGTAGGTAAATGATAAAAACATAAAAGTTTAATATTGATATAAAAATAGTAATACTTCAAGCATGCTAACCAAGCAATTATGTCTTATCAAAATAACATCGCCAAAGAAAGCTTATCCCTACAAAATCATATAGTTTGGCCATGCTTCATTTTCGTCACACAAAATGCTCCCCTCATCCATAACCCTGATTACAAGCCGAGAAATTGGTTCATACTTTTTAACGTGCTTCAGCCTTTTCAACCCTTACGCAATACATGAGCGCAAGCCATGGATATAGCACTATAGGTGGAATAGTATATGATTATGGGGGTTATGTGAGAAGACAAAAAAGGAGAAAGTCTCACATTTATGCAGCTAATCAATGGGCTATGGATATGCCCATCAATTGATGTCAGTGCGAGCTGTAGGGATTGCCATGGAATGGATGCACTGGAGCTTTAAGTGTATGAAAGCTCATCTAAAGAAACTAAGTGGGTGTGCATCCAACTTGCTTGCTCACGAAGACCTAGGGCATTTTGAGGAAGCCCATCATTGGAATATACAAGCCAAGTTCTATAATGAAAAGTTCCCACTAGTATATTGAAGTGACAAAATAAGAAACACTCTATCATGAAGATCATGGTGCTATTTTGAAGCACAAGTGTGGAAAAGGGATAGTAACATTGTACCTTCTCTCTTTTTCTCTAATTTTTTTGTTTGGGCTTCTTTGGCCTCTTTTTTATTTGGGCTTCTTTGGCCTATTTTTTCTTTCTTTCCTCACATGGGACAATGCTCTAATAATGATGATCTTCACACTTTTATTTACTAATAACTCAATGTTACAAATCGATACTAGAACAAAAATATGACTCTATGTGAATGCCTCCGGCGGTGTACCGGGATATGCGATGAATCAAGAGCTACATGTATGAAAGAATTATGAAAGTGGCTTTGCCACAAATACGATGTCAACTACATGATCATGCAAAGCAATATGACTATGATGGAGCGTATCATAATAAACGGAACGGTGGAAAGTTGCATGGCAATATATCTCGGAATGGCTATGGAAATGCCATAATAAGTAGGTATGGTGGATGTTTTGAGGAAGATATAAGGAGGCTTATGTGTGATAGAGCGTATCGTATCACGGGGTTTGGATGCACCGGCGAAGTTTGCACCAACTCTCGAGGTGAGAAAGGGCAATGCACGGTACCGTAGAGGCTAGCAAAGTAGCGAAAGTATTTCCCTCGGTTTTGAGAATCAAGGTATCAATCCAGTAGGAGGTAACACGCAAGTCACCTAGTACCTACACTAACAAACAAGAACCTCGCAACCAACGCGATAAAGAGGTTGTTAATCCCTTCACGGTCACTTACGGAAGTGAGATATGATAAAGATAATAAGATAAATATTTTTGGTATTTTATGATATTGGTTGGAAAATAAAGATTGCAAAATAAACGGTAATAGAAATAGCAAATTGATATGGAAATAATATGATGGAAGATAGACCCGGGGGCCATAGGTTTCACTAGTGGCTTCTGTCAAGAAGCAAATTCTACGGTGGGTGAACAAATTACTGTCGAGCAATTGATAGAAAAGCGAATAATTATGAGAATATCTAGGCATGATCATGTATATGGGCATCACGCCCACGAAAAGTAGACTGAAATGATTCTGCATCTACTACTATTAATCCACACATGCATCGACCGCTATCCATCATGCATCTAGAGTATTAAGTTCATAAGAATAGAGTAACGCATTAGGCAAGATGAGATGATGTAGAGGGATAAACTCAAGCAATATGATATAAACCCCATATTTTTATCCTCGATGGCAACAATACAATACGTGCCTTGCTGCCCCTGCTGTCACTGGGAAAGGACACCGCAAGATTGAACCCAAAGCTAAGCACTTCTCCCATTGCAAGAACGATCAATCTAGTAGTCCAAACCAAACTGATAATTCAAAGAGACTTGCAAAGATATTGAAATCATGCATAAAAGATTTCAGAGAAGAATCAAATATTTTTCATAGATAATCTTGATCATAGGCCCACAATTCATCGGATCTCGACAAACATACCGCAAAAAGAATTACATCGAATAGATCTCCAAGAGAATCGAAGAGAACTTTGTATTGAGATCCAAAGGGAGAGAATAAGCCATCTAGATGGTAACTATGGACCCGAAGGTCTCTGGTAAACTAATCACACATCATCACAGAGGCTATGGTGTTGATGTAGAAGACCTTCGTGATCGATTTCCCCTCCGGCAAAGCGCCGGAAAAGGCCCCAAGATGGGATCTCACAGGTACAGAAGTTTGCGGCGGTGGAAATAGGTTTCGTGGTGGTCCTGGATGTTTTTGGGGTATATGGATATATATAGGAGGAAGAAGTACGTCGATGGAGCTGCGAGGGGCCCACGAGGGTGGGGGCGCGCATCCCTGCCTCGTGGCATCCTTGCTTCTTTCTTGACGTCCACTCCAAGTCTCCTGGATCATGTTTCTTCAAAAAATGACTCTCCTGAAGGTTTCATTCCGTTTGGATTCCGTTTGATATTCCTTTTCTGCGAAACACTATAATAGGCAAAAAACAACAATTTGCACTAGGCCTTTGGTTAGTAGGTTAGTGTCGGTGTCAAAACCAGCGGATCTCGGGTAGGGGGTCCCGAACTATGCGTCTAAGGTCAATGGTAACAGGAGACAGGGGACACAATGTTTACCCAGGTTCAGGCCCTCTCTATGGAGGTAATACCCTACTTCCTACTTGATTGAGCTTGATGAATATGAGTGTTACAAGAGTTGATCTACCACGAGATCGTAATGGCTAAACCATAAAAGTCGAACCTATATGACTATGATTATGATTATCCACTCTACGTACCTAGCCCTCCGGTTTATATAGGCACCGGAGGGATCTAGGGTTACACAAAGTCGGTTACAGAAAAAGGAAATCTTCATATTCGGTCGCCAAGCATGCCTTCCACTCCAAGGAGAGCCCCATCCGGATACGGGTAGAGTCTTCGGTCTTTGTATCTTCACAGCCCAACAGTCTGGCCCATGGCTAATAGGCCAAACGCCCGAGGACCCTCAGTAGCCCCTGAACCAGACTTCAATGACGAGGTGTCCGGCGCGCAGATTGTCTTTGGCATTGCAAGGCGGGTTCTTCCTCCGATGACTTCAGAGTATTGTATTCAGCCTTCCATTTAATGTTGAACCCCTCGGTTTCTGTGTATCAACAACTTCAGCTTCCACTTGTTGAGCGATGGCGAGAGATCAGGGTGATTGTACACATAACACACCGGCCATTAAGGAGGAGCGTCTATTTAAAGGGATTGAATCTCAGATCCATTCAGTACCAGACGAAATAATCCTCTATGTGTGCCAGGAAAATCCATTCCAACATGACCGATGCTCCCGGCTCCTCATCCCACCCCTGCATCCCCGAAAAAGGTGAATGGGAGAGGTGCTCCGTATTCCACATTCAGCTGGTGAAGCTGCAAACTCAGGGATTGATCTCCTTCAATGGCGTGGCTCAGGCTGAAAATTTCCCCAATCCATCTAGGGGGGAACGAGTATGCTTCATCCCTTATCTGCTAAGAGGCGTCTGATACGTCTCCGCCGTATCTACTTTTCCAAACACTTTTGCCCTTGTTTTGGACTCTAACTTGCATAATTTGAATGGAACTAACCCGGACTGACGTTGTTTTCAGCAGAATTACCATGGTGTTATTTATGTGCAGAAACAAAAGTTCTTGGAATGACCTGAACTTCACTGAGCAACTTTTTGGAAAATATAAAAAATACCTGCAAAAGATGAAGGCCAGGGGGGCCACCACCTGTCCACGAGGGTGGGGGACGCACCTTCCCCCCTAGGGCGCCCCTCCCTACCTCGTGGGCCCCCTGGAGCTCCTCCGACTCCAACTCCAACTCTATATATTGTGTTTCGGGGAGAAAACAAATCAGAGAGAAGAATTCATCGCGCTTTACGATACGGAGCCACCGCCAAGCCCTAAAAACTCTTGGGAGGGCTGATTTGGAGTCCGTTCGGGGCTCCAGAGAGGGGAATCCATCGCCATCGTCATCATCAACCATCCTCCATCACCAATTTCATGATGCTCACCGCCGTGCATGAGTAATTCCATCATAGGCTTGCTGGACGGTGATGGGTTGGATGGGATCTATCATGTAATCGAGTTAGTTTTGTTAGGGTTTGATCCCTAGTATCCACTATGTTCTGAGATTGATGTTGCTATGACTTTGCTATGCTTAATGCTTGTCACTAGAGCCCGAGTGCCATGATTTCAGATCTGAACCTATTATGTTTTCATCAATATATGAGAGTTCTGGATCCTATCTTGCAAGTCTATAGTCACCTATTATGTGTTATGATCTGTTAACCCCGAAGTGACAATAATCGGGATACTTACTAGTGATGACCGTAGTTTGAGGAGTTCATGCATTCACTATGTGTTAATGCTTTGTTCCGGTACTCTATTAAAAGGAGGCCTTAATATCCCTTAGTTTCCGTAAGGACCCCGCTGCCACGGGAGGGTAGGACAAAAGATGTCATGCAAGTTCTTTTCCATAAGCACGTATGACTATATTCAGAATACATGCCTACATTACATTGATGAACTGGAGCTATTTCTGTGTCACCCTAGGTTATGAATGTTACATGATGAACCGCATCCGGCATAATTCCCCTTCACTGATCGATTGCCTACGAGCTTTCTGTATATTGTTCTTCGCTTATTTACTTTTCCGTTGCTATTGCTATCATCACTGCAAAATACCAAAAACATTACTTTTACTATCACTACCTTTTGCTACCGTTACCACTACTATCATATTACTTTGCTACTAAACACTTGCTGCAGATATTAAGTTTCCAGGTGTGGTTGAATTGACAACTCAGCTGCTAATACTAGAGAATATTCTTTGGATCCCCTTGTGTCGAATCAATAAATTTGGGTTGAATACTCTACCCTCGAAAACTGTTGCGATCCCCTATACTTGTGTGTTATCAAGACTATTTTCTGGCGCCGTTGCCGGGGAGCACAGCTCTATTCTTTGAGTCACTTGGGATTTATATCTGCTTATCATTATGAAGAACTTGAGAAATACAAAAACCAAGATTTATCCCTCAACTACGAGGGGAGGTAAGGAACTGGCATCTAGCTATGCACTTGATTCACCTTCTGTTATGAGTAAGCTTGCGACACCTAAACCTGCTTCTGCTATTTGTTCTTATATGTCGCATGTTATTGATGATGGTACTTCTGCTATGCATGATACTTATGATGAAACTACTATGCTTGATACTACTGTGCCACTTAGTGAATTTCTTGACGAACAACTTGCTAGGGCTAGAGAGATTGAAAATATTGAATCTGATAATACTGATGAAATTGATGATGAAGACTTGCCTGTTATTCCTGAGGGTTATGTTTTTGATAAAGAAGCTTCTTTAGCTATTTAGCTTGCAAAGATAGATACGAACTCAAGAGGTTATTAGCTAAATGGAATCAACAATCTCTAAATGCTAGAATGAAACATGACCCTACTTTTGCTACTTCACCTATCTGTGTTGCTGATAAGGATTATGAATTCTCTGTTGATCCTGATATAATTACTTTGGTTGAATCTGATCCTTTTCTTGGCTATGAATCTAAAACTGTTGTGGCACATCTTACTAAATTAAATGATATTGCCACCCTGTTCACTAAAGATGAGAGAACTCGCTACTTTTATATCCTTAAAAATTTCCGTTCTCATTAAACGGTGATGCTAAGATATGGTTTAATTCTCTTGATCCTGGTTGTGTGCGTAGTCCCCGGGATATGATTTATTACTTCTCTGCTAAATATTTCCCTGCTCATAAGTAACAAGCTGCTTTAAGGGATATATATAATTTTGCGCAAATTGAAGAAGAGAGTCTCCCACAAGCTTGGGGAGGCTTCTCCAATTACTTAATGCTTTGCGTGATCATCCTCTTAAGAAAAATGAAATACTTGATATCTTTTATAATGGACTAACCGATGCCTCCAGAGATTACCTGGATAGTTGTGCTGGTTCTGTTTTCAGGGAAAGAACACCGGATGAAGCTGAAATTCTATTGAACAATATGCTGACAAATGAAAATAATTGGACACCTCCGGAGCCAATTCCTGAGCCTATTCCTAAACCAACTTCGAAGAAGAGGGGTATTCTATTTCTCAGTCCTGAAGATATGCAAGAGGCAAAGAAATCTATGAAAGAAAAAGGTATTAAAGCTAAAGATGTTAAGAATTTACCTCCTATTGAAGAAATACATGGTATTAATTTACCGCCTGTTGAAGAAACATATGGTCTTAATCCTTTACCTATTGAAGAAACTCATGGTCTTGATAACCCGACACAGGTAGTAAAGGTAAATTCTCTCTATTGATATGATAAAGCTGAAATCCATTTACTAAGTTTGCTAGCCCATGCTTAGATGAGTTTGATAAATTTATGGTTAAGCAAGAAGATTTTAATGCTTAATTTTGTAGACAATTGAAATAAAATTCAAATATGCTTGAACACTTGGGTGATTATATGGCTAATGTCAAAGGTGAACTTAAACTTATTAGTAAACATGGTTCTATGGTTACCACTCAAGTAGAACAAGTACTTAAAGCTCAAAATGATTTGCTCAATGAATTCAATAGTAAGAATATTGATAATGTTGTTAGAGTTATGACTAGAGGTGGTAAAATGACTCAAGAACCATTGTATCCTGAAGGCCACCCTAAGAGAATTGAGCATGATAATAATATAGATGCACCTAGTCCTTCTAAAAGGAAGAAAAAGAAAAATGATAGGACTTTGCATGCTTCTAGTGAACCTATTACTGAAACACCTGAGAATCCAAATGAAATTTCTATTTCTGATGCTGAAACACAATCTGGTAATGAACCTAAAATTAGTGACAATGTTAATGATAATGTTCATGATGATTCTCAACCTAGAAATGATAATGATATAGAAATTGAACCTGCTGTTGATCTTGATAACCCACAATCAAAGAATCAACGTTATGATAAGAAGGACTTTGTTGCTAGAAACATGGTAAAGAAAGGGAACCATGGGTTCAGAAACCCATGCCTTTTCCTCCCAAACCATCCAAGAAAAAGGATGATGAGTATTTTGAGCGCTTTGCTGAAATTGCGTATGCGATTAACTGATATGCTCAAAATAAATCCTTATGCTAAGTATATGAAAGATATTGTTATAAATAAGAGAAAGATACCGGAAGATGAAATTTCCACCATGCTTGCTAATTATACTTTTAAGGGTGGAATACCAAAGAAACTTGGAGATCCTGGTGTACCAACTATACCATGCTCCATTGAAAGAAACTATGTTAAAACTGCTTTATGTGATCTTGGATCCGGTTTTAGTGTTACGCCTCTCTCTTTATATCGTAGACTTGATTTGAATAAGTTGACACCTACTGAAATATCTTTGCAAATGGCTGATAAATCGACTGCTATACCTGTCGGTATTTGTGAGGATGTGCCTGTTGTAGTTGCAAACGTTACTATTTTAACGGACTTTGTTATTCTTGATATTCTCGAGGACGATAGTTGTCTATTATTCTTGGAAGACCCTTTTTGAATACTGCAGGGGCTGTTGTTGATTGCACTAAAGGCAATGTCACTTTTCATGTTAATGGTAATGAGCACACGGTACACTTTCCGAGGAAACAACCTCAAGTTCATAGTATCAACTCTATTGGAAAAATTCCATCGATTATATTTGGAGGTTTTGAATTTCCTCTTCCTACTGTCAAGAAGAAATATGATATTATTATTATTGGGGATGTGCATATCCCCATTGAGGTAACATAGTGTTATTCGAAATTTCTCCGGTTCCATGTTATTCGGAATGAGTTCGTTAACAAGACTTGATCAACCTTGTTAGTGGATTCCTTTTGATGATCATGAGATGGATGAAACTAGAAGGCAAAATTTTATGTACCTTCCTTTTACTTTATGTTATTTATATTAAATAAAATAAAAATAGTATTTTTCTCTGTGTTATCTGATTATCCGTGCAATATAAAAATACCCCGAACATAAAAGTTCTCCAAATGCCCTGGCCACGAGAATATTTGGCACTCAGAACATAGCAAGGGGGTCATCCACCTGGCCACGAGGGTGGAGGGCGCGCCCTACCCCCTGGACGCGCCACCCTGCCTCGTGGGCCCACGGTGGCCCTCCTCCACTTATCCTTTCACCCACACACTCCTTCTTACTCCCACAAACACGAACAACCAGCTCAAACCCGAGTCCAAGCTCATTTTGCTGCCATTTTCGATCTCCTTGCTCAAAGCACCTCTCACAAAACTGCTTCGGAGATTGTTCCTTGGTATGTGACTCCTCCATTGGTCCAATTAGTTTTTGTTCTAGTGCTTTATTCATTGCAAATTTGTGCTGCCTAGGTGACCATGTTCTCGAGCTTGCATGTCAAATTTATATGGTTCCAAATAGTTTTGATGCATGATATAGGCTCTAGGCACTTGTAGGAGTAGTTGCTATCAATATTATTGAGTTTGGTTTACTTTTATTTTAATGTTACTAAAAATTTCAGAAAATGATGAAGAGACTTTTGAGGGGCTCATCGAGCCAAAGCTCGAAGGAAAAGGCACAAAAGCCTAAGTATAATCTGCCTCGCAATGCGGAGGTTCGGTCGTGTGAATGGCCTTCCGATGATTTCTTGAGAGCAGCTGGGATTTATGAAGATTTTTATGAATTGGCTAAGAATGCAGGCCTCACCGCTTTCCTCCACGACCAACGCGATCAGTATCTCTTACTCACAAATATCTTTGTGCAAAACTTTCATTTCCATTCTAGGAGCTCACCACCTATGGTAGAGTTTCATTTATATGATGAGCATAAGGAGATGTCACTTTATGATTTTTGTCAGGTTTGTTTAGTCCCTTTCGAGGGCAAGATAGAGGAACCACATCGCGAGGATGTGGATGGGTTTATTGATACTATCACTTTAGGGGAAACAAGGAAGGTTTCCGATGCACAAATCACTAGCATATATTTTCCTGTTTTACACTATTTTGCATTATTTGCTAGTCGTTGTTTAATTGGTCGCGGAAACTGTGGAAACCTTAGTGTTCCTGATACTATTATTTTGCTCCACGGTTTATTCGGTGATAACTCTGTTAGTATGGGCGGCATTATTGCTAAACGGTTAAGTCTAAACCATACAAAGGGCCCCATCTTTGGAGGCATCTATGCTTCACGCCTAGCTGCACATTTTAACATACCTATTAGGCATTATGAGAAGGAAGAAAAAGAGTTGCCTCGTGTTTATTTGGATTATAAAAGTATGGTGGCACATAATTTTATTGTTAAGAATAGGGAAGGAGAGCTTAAATACAAATTGTTTTTTGATAAACATCATCCTGGGACTATTACCCTGCCTGCTCCTTCTTTGTTTGATTTATCTGCGGGCCAGTACCTTGTTCAGTTAGAGGCTATTCACGCCTACCGGAACCCTGCACCAGCCATGGAGCCAGAGCCGGAACCACAAGTTGATCCTTCACGACAGTCTAATTACCAGTGGGATCCGGAGATGATTGCCAACCAGTGGCAATCGGAGTCTTCTTCTTCTTCGTAGTACGACCCCAACTATTATTACTAATCAAGAACCCGTGCATCCGCACGGTCTAGTATGCAAAAACATGTATGTAGTTAATAGTACTACAGCTTTTAGAAATGTGTCTTATTTTTATAAGCTGTTTTTTCTACTCCATCCAAGGGCGAATATCATACACATGGATATAGTTTCCTTGACAACCATACAAAGTAATACTGTTTTTCTCAATTTCGTATTGGGAGACTTTAGATTTGTGAGGATAATCTAAAATTTACATATATACATCTCGTTCAAGAAATCTTTGTCTCTGGCAACCGAGTAAAATAGACAATGTTTTATATGACGTAAAGTGGAAATGTGCATTAGAGTAGAGAAAAAGGAGGCAACGACCCATAGGCTGAAACCTTTAGTTGTTTCTTCTGGAGTTTGAAATCCTTGGATTTGAATCGGTGGCCTTGTCACGATCTGTCATCAGGTAACGTTATACTAAGTGATCAAGAGTAGAAGCTTATGAACATTCGGCATCCAACCAACACTGAAATCCATACATGAGTGTCTTTTCATCTAGCTTATATAGTTTTATCAGAAAATAATGAAAACAATATACCAACCTAAGCGATCCCAATTAACATGTGGAAGGAATATGGGCCTATAGTACATACACGTGTGCAGCAAGTGCAGTGACACACAACTATCAGCAAATTGTGAGAGATACACTGGGATTACACGTGTACATACGTATTTTCCAGTTATAGTGCAACATTGTCCAGGAACAATATTTGTTCCCATACTTTGTTGAAGGATGTGGACACACATATCCATCTATAACCAAAAGCAATGTTGTTCTTATGATTTGAACAGTTGAACCCGCACATCGAAAAAGTAGTTTGAAACTGGAAGGACATTTGAATAACAATACACGATTTATTTATGGTTTTTTGACATGCAAATGTGAAAATTACATTAACTTACATTGTTACAGGATACAAATATAACTTGCAAAAGATGTAAGTGACAAAATAGTTTACACAGAACACAACTTGAAGTTTTGTTCGTAGCACGCACTACTAAAGCAGGATCAGGTTTCAGATAAATTAATATTGACAAATATAAACTTTGCCCCAAGTTAAATGATAGCTATGTTTGCATTTACATGAAATATGTTAACTTGTTTCTCACATTTTAACATCACCAACACAATCAAAAATAGCAATTGCAGGATGACGTGGAAGAATAATTGTGTTGTTGTTGATTAATGGACGCTCTAACGTCCTATGCATGGTCAAATTAGGGAGTTACCATAATGTTCAGAAATAATAAAGCTATATGTCAAGTCAAATACAATATATATTCCCACAATAAGAGTTCCAATCGTAGAAAAAGTCATACCACATTACTATTATCCAAAGAGATGAGAATGACACTATATCAAATATCGTGTTATATAAAAAAAGGGCATTACTTAATATACTCTGAACCTCCTCTTCAGTTTCTCTGGCCTCAATCCTCCATGGATGTGTTGGAGGTGTGTGGACGTTGTGCTAATATAAAGAAGATAACATTATAGGAGATATTAGATCCAATCTAAATTGATTTGTCTAATAACATCAGTTTGTATTAAACTCTTAGTCTATGGTAGCTGCGACTGTTACCTCTCAGTCATTTCACATAATATCTGAACAAAAGAGTATCTATTTTGCTAATTGTATAGAACTGTGACACATAAAGAGAGAGAAATAGATTCAAGCTGAACAAAATTGTAGTACACAATCCTTTCATAGTCTATTTTGAAATCAAACTTCAGAAGAAGAAACTTAATAATTTCTATACTGAAAATAGACTTGCAGGGATTCAACACTGCAGCAAGACCAGGCTATACAAAGCCAGTAACTAAGACTCTTGGCTTGTCTGGTTTCTTACACTTCAGGTGTATTGCTTTCATTCATCTACATACTACAGTTCAACTATAGTTTCTCGTGACCGGCAAATTAGGAGAGTAGAGAATAACATTGTGGTGGATACAATGATAAATTGAATGATTGGAGCTAGCAAGAGAGGCTGTGCAATATGTCAAAATAAGAAATTACTAACCTGGAACTACCTGTAATCCATAAGCACAGCCCTCTGTGTCTCTGTCTAGCATGCTTGTGAGACCTAAACTTTGTTACACAACTACGATCAATTGATCTGCACTTCTTATTTATTATTACAAAGATAGAGTGGTTCCCTTTCATTTTTGACAAAGGTATTTATTTTAGTGGATGTAAAAAAAAATCGTCGCTACCTTGGAATAAGGAACCTTAAGTCTGTAGTAGCTGGGTTGAGATAAGAAAGTGCATTAATTAACACATGTATGCATGTAGTAGAATCTGAATGCATTGTTAAAAGATAAGGAATCTACTTGAAAGATAAACTTGGGTCCCATAGATTAGTTACCTTGGTAATGTGCCACAGAACCAAATCCAGACATGATAGCCATGTTAGGAACGAAGTATCAGGTAACAGCAGCTTATTTTTTGAAAATATAGATATAAACTAATGAAGAGCAAAGCTGCAATGAGCAGTACGACAGGGCATTAAAGGTAAATATATTGTATAACGTCATATGACTATGATAGCTTGTATGCAGGTAGAAGCATCACACCACACCATGATATTCATACATATCTCTTTTGCACATACCATTATTTTTCATACCAAAAGAATGAGAAGATCATGAGCCTGCTTGATAGTGGCGTGAAAGTATACAAAGAGAACATGACCATTCTATAATGCTTGAAGGAAGTTACTATCTTTGACGATGTTCTGTACAAAATTAGAGATGAAAAAGAGGAACTGTCGACCTATATATCCTACTAAGTGAGAATGGAAATACATGTATGCAAGGCTTATTTTCTGTTTAAGGAAAAAATAGAGACAAAACTTTATCTGCTCTGTCTAACATATATATGAGCTACGGCAGCATACAGTTTATACATGGATTCAGTCAGCACGCAGAAATTTCTAGGAAGTTTATTAGTGTTACTGGATCAGATCCTAATTACATAAGATCTCTTACTAACTATAAGTACCAGCTCCATACAACAGATGCATAATTGTACAAAAATCAACTCACATATAGTCTCAATTATCTAGTACATCAATTTAACAAAGGCAAGGCATTAAAACTAACCAAGCAGACAAAATATGTGTGTTCGATCTCCTGTGTTGCTTCAAACAAATATTGTTAAGGCGCGACCTTATTGACCTCCTGAATGGAGATATACCCACCAAGTCTGTAACTGAACGATCAGAGAAATTCCACCATAATAGAGTATAGTCTATTCTTCTAAGATGACCATATCATATATTGAATCAATGGGTGAGCATAAACTTATAGAACAGATCTAAGTTGTACACAAACCCATAGTTTTTGCCTGGAATAAACAGAGAGAAGTAGACTAAAAAAATCCTGAAAAGCCAAATCTTAAGAGTTTCAATCAGTCTACCATAGTTCCACAATTTTGTAGCTTCAACAACAATAGCAGTTGTCTGATCTGAAACAAACTTCCTTCAATTCACCTCCTTCTCCATAGCATTGGATTCAATTTGGTTAAGCACGGAAGCAGAGGTTGGAACGACCTCCTCCTCTGCCAAGAAGATTGCAGCGGGTTGGGTAGTGGTGATTCAAAGATCGCAGAGGCAGGAATCAGTGAGAGACTGGCTGGATCGTGGAAGTTGATTGCCACTTGAAGAGTAGGGAAAGGACAGGAGGAGGAACCTGAGTAGGAGGAACGGGGATAGGGCTACAGGTGTGCAGGATGCGTCCATGGCGGCGGAGGCAAGGAGTCTCCAAGAGCGATATATTTTCGTTTTCTTCCCGTGAGGATGGTGGTTTCTCGGGAGTAATTCTTTTTTAGCGATTTGTGGAGTAATTCTTCATAGAGGACGTGGGACATTCTGCTAGGACTCCGAAAACCTCATGTGACGGCTGTAAACAATTAATACTTTGATCGGACGGATAATTTTCTTAGTTTCCAAGGATTAACGTCGAGCCTTTGTTGGTGCCTACGATTTGGATTCAATTTGGTTAAGCACAGAAGCAGAGGTTGGAACGACCTCCTCCTCTGCCAAGAAGATTGCAGAGGGTTGGGTAGTGGTGATTCAAAGATTGCAGAGGCAGGAATCAGTGAGAGACTGGCTGGATCGTGAAAGTTGATTGCTGCTTGAAGAGTAGGGAAAGGACGGGAGGAGGAGCACCTGAGTAGGAGGAACGGGGCTAGGGCTACAGGTGTGCAGGATGCGTCCATGGCGGCGAAGGCAAGGAGTCTCCAAGAGCGATATATTTTCGTTTTCTTCCCGTGAGGATGGTGGTTTCTCGGGAGTAATTCTTTTTTAGCGATTTGTGGAGTAATTCTTCATAGAGGACGTGGGACATTCTGCTAGGACTCCGAAAACCTCATCTGACGGCTGTAAACTATTAATAGTTTGATCAGACGGATAATTTTCTTACTTTCCAAGGATTAACGTGGAGCCTTCATTGGTGCCTCCGATTTGGATTCAATTTGGTTAAGCACAAAAGCAGAGGTTGGAACGACCTCCTCCTCTACCAAGAAGATTGCAGCGGGTTGGGTAGTGGTGATTCAAAGATCGCAGAGGCAGGAATCAGTGAGAGACTGGCTGGATCGTGGAAGTTGATTGCCGCTTGAAGATTAGGGAAAGGACAGGAGGAGGAGCACCTGAGTAGGAGGAACGGGGCTAGGGCTACAGGTGTGCAGGATGCGTCCATGGTGGCGGAGGCAAGGAGTCTCCAAGAGCGATATATTTTTGTTTTCTTCCCGTGAGGATGGTGGTTTCTCGGGAGTAATTCTTTTTTAGCGATTTGTGGAGTAATTCTTCATAGAGGACGTGGGACATTCTGCTAGGACTCCGAAAACCTCATCTGACGGCTGTAAACAATTAATACTTTGATCGGACGGATAATTTTCTTAGTTTCCAAGGATTAACGTGGAGCCTTCGCTGGCGCCTCCGATTAGTAAATATAAGATGCATATCCGCCAGGCCAGCCGTGGCCATAGACCAACTTAGGCCAAAAGCCTAAGCTTGGGGGAGTACGTATTTCTCACCGACATTACATTTATGTTCACACACTCCTTGCTAGATGTCGGTGCTCATACTTTTTCATTGTATCATCCATGCTACTTTATTTCATTTTTGTGCTTTCTTCTTGTGTGTTTAATAAACCTTAAGAAAATCCAAAAAAATTAGTTGTAGCTTTTAATTAGTTTACTTTCCATGCTTGTAACAGTAATTAAAAAGAAAACCCAAAAAGATTTCCTGTTCTTCTTTTACTTGTTGGGAGCTCTCCCATGTAAATAGTTTTATTTCCTTTCTTTTCTTTTCTTTGGGGGTCAATCGGAAAAGACCATAATTAAATTGTTGAAGTGGCTCTTATATGCATAATTGTTGATCTGACAAAAGAGCCCATATTTCCTTGTCTTCTCCTGTTTATTGAATGCTTGCAGATTCCAGCTTAGTCCAATGCACATGCACAATTATTATTATTCACATCATTCGGTCGTGCAATTGAAAGGCAATTATGACGATATATGATGGACTGACTGAGATGAGAAAAGCTGGTATGAACTCGACCTCTTTTGTTTTTGTAAATATGATTAGTTCATCGTTCTTTATTCGGCCTATTATGAATAAACATGTTTGTAATGACAACTAGAGATCATAGTTCTTGTGCCATGCTTGATTAGCTAGGATCTTATAATGGTTTACCTTGCGTGCCAACATGCTATTAAAACGGTTGGGATGTGGTATGATAGGGTGGTATCCTCCTCTGAATGATTTAAGTGACTTGACTTGGCGGATGTTCTCACATGTAGTTGAAACAAAATCAACATAGCCTTCACGATATTTATGTTCATGGTGGATGATATCCTACTCATGCTTGCATTCGGTGTTGATTAATTTTAATGCATGTTCATGACTGTTGTCGCTCTCTAGTTGGTCGCTTCCCTGTCTTTTGCTAGCCTTCACCTGTACTAAGCGGGAATACTGCTTGTGCATCCAATCCCTTAAACCCCAAAGTTATTCCACATGAGTCCACTGTACCTACCTATATACGGTATCTACCTGCCGTTCCAAGTAAATTTGTATGTGCCAAACTTTAAACCTTCAAATAAATATCCTGTATTGTATGCTCGAATAGCTCATGTATCAACTAGGGTTGTCCGTATCTTCCATGTTAGGTGGGTTATTCTCAAGAGGAGTGGACTCCGCTCCTCACTCACGAGAAAGTGGCTGGTCACCGGGATGCCCAGTCCCATGCTTTATGCAAACTAAATCAAAATAATTGCAAACAAAACTCCCCCTGGGACTCTTGTTAGTTGGAGGCACTCGTTGTTTCAAGCAAGCCGTGGATTGATGCTTGTTGGTGGAAGGAGGAGTATAAACTTTACCATTCTATTTGGGAACGCCTATAATGTGTGTAGCATGGAAGATATCGCCATCTCTTGATTGTTATGTTGACAATGAAAGTATACCGCTCAAAATATTATTCATCTCTTTTTCAAAACCGAGCTCTGGCACCTCTACAAATCCCTGCTTCCCTCTACGAAGGGCCTATCCGGTGAAGCTATGTACCTAGGGTAGGGTCATGGATCTGTCTAACATACCCTCCCCCAAGGACATGTCTACAAAGAATCAGAAGTAGTTGAAGAGAAACCATCATCCACTCGACCATGACGATGTGTTCACTCGACCACCTTGAAGACACTCGACCGCCAGAAGATGAGAAACCCTCCACTCTGCAACGGTCAGGACTTAAACCATAGCTTTATGGGAATTTACAACACTTTATTGCAGACGTTACCAGTAACGCCCCTCCTTTATGAGCATTGAACCTTGTGTAATGGAGGGGAGCTGGGGTCCTGGCGGACTCTATATAAGCCACCCCCTCCTCTGGGACAAGGGTTCGCACTTTCTGTAATTCACACACAGATATTCAGTCGACCGCCTCTGGGCTCCGAGACGTAGGGCTGCCACTTCCTCTGAGAAGGGACTGAACTCATAAAACTCGTCTATACAACTCCTCCATAGCTAGTATCTTGCCTCTACATTACTACCCCTTATTCTACTGTCAGTCTGAGAAGCACGACAGTTGGCGACCACCGTGGGGCAGGTGTCTTAGCAACTTGTTGGAGAAGTTGCAATTTTTCCGATCCCCTTCATCATGGTTTCAAGCGGAGGTTTGGTTGAGGGCTGCGAGATCCGTCTCGGCGCGCTCGTGTTTGTCGCCGACGACTCCGCTTGGCTTCAGGAGGCTCCACTCGACGTCGACGCGCTCCCCGCTCGCGGGGCGACGCACTTTTGCGCGTGCGTCCGCGGCGTCCTCCTGCGGCAACCGTCGACCCAGTATCAGTCGACTCCAGGAGTTTTCCTCCTCCCCGCGGCTCGCCGGAGAAAACGCTCCGGTCAGTCGAGGCTTCAGCGGTGGGTGAGGCATGCGGTGGCCCGCCAGTCGGGCACCACTCAAGTCGCGGCGATCAAGCCCGATGAAACTCTCTACGGCCTGTTCGATCTGTCGACTGGCTCCGTAGACACTGCATCCGAGTGCGACAGCAGCGACCCAGCGGCTGAAGTTCTGATGGTCAATGGACCACGCAGCCCTCCTGGCTTCACCCATGAAGACGGAGGCGACGGGAAGGGCGACCCGTCGCGCGTTCATGAAGAGTACCGCCCCGAACCCCTCTCTTCGCAGTAGAGGGAGGAACTTCGCTGCCGAAACATGGATGCACTGCATACTCCTATAGTTGAAGAAACCCCCGAGGCCCAGGCCTTGGAGTAGGCATGCTTGGCCAATTTGGCTGAGCGCACTCGACTGGAGAACCTCCAGCGCGCTCTCGACGATCGCACTCGGCAGCGCGCTCCTGAATCCAGTCGACGCCAACTTTTTCCGCCTCCGACTCAGGTATACCGAACACCGATCCAGAATCTAGCAGCTACTGCCCGGATAGCAGAGTCGATCCAACCTTCCCAATCAGAAGCTGGCCGAGGTCTGGTGCAGATCAGAGCTTTGGTCTGGGCAGCGGGAGAGCAGAATACGGTCGTATCTCAGTCGCGGAATAGGATCCATAGCAGATCCGTGGTCACAAACACAGTTTAGTCGGCCCATAGCCCAAGATCTCCCCCAAGGCGTGAGGTACGTGGAGATCGGCGTGATCAGTACAAAAATCGAGAGCAGTATGATCGACGTGCCGATCGCGATGATCACCGTCGAATGCCCACGCCTCCTCCAAGGAGTGGGTCATATGTGCCTCGGCCACATGAAGACAGACGCCCTCACAGTGTCGGACGAGGTATTCCAGTCGACCCCAGGGAGCCAAGCTTTGATGCGAGATCTATTCTCGTGCAGGGCTTGGTCGACAGAAACAGAGCTCACCGAGAGGGCCATGACAGAGATCAGCAAACCAGCAACATGGTGCATGTCTCTGGTCCAGAGTGCTTCAACAGAGCTATCAGAGCTACGGTGATTCCCCCCAACTTCAGGTTGGCGTCTGGAGTTAGTAAGTTCACCGGGGAGTCCAAGCCTGACACTTGGCTTGAAGACTACCGAGTGGCTGTCCAGATTGGTGGCGGCAATGATGAAGTGGCCATGAAACACCTTCCTCTGATGTTGGAGGGCTCGGCTAGAGCATGGCTGAATCAGTTAGCGCTTGGTAGCATCTATACTTGGGAAGATCTCGCCCGAGTGTTTTCAGAACATTCGAGAGCACTTGCAAACGGCCGGCAGGGTTGACAGAATTACATTGTTGTGTCCAGAAACCGAATGAGACTCTGAGGGATTATATCCATAGATGGGTCACCCTAGTAGAAGATGTGTCGGATCATCAGGCAATTTGTGCCTTTAAGGAAGGCATCAGGTATCGGGAGTTGAATATGAAATTCGGCCGGACAGGAAATATGACTCTGGCTCGGATGATGGAAATTGCCACCAAGTATGCGAATGGTGAAGAAGAAGAGCGACTCCGGAGCGGCAAGCACAAAGCAGTCGCCCACGAAGCCGGAGGAGGAAACTCCGGTCGGAAACAGAAGTGCAAGGCCGAGCCAACTGCTCCGGATGAAGCCTTGGCTGTGGTTCAAGGAAAATTCAAAGGGAAGCCCAAAGGGCCGTGGAACCCCAAGAAAGTAAAAGATCAAGATGGGAATGACGTGTTGGATCTGTTGTGCCATATCCACATTAAAAAGATAAAGAAGGTAATTTCATTTACCCGAAGCACACCACTCGGCAGTGTAGGCTCCCAATCCAGCAGTTCCGAGAGAAATAACCCAAGGAAAAGGAGAAAGAAGCAGACAAGGCTGAGGATGAGGAAGAGGATGATGATGGTTATCCCCACGTGAATTCCACTCTGATGATTTTTGCTGACGTTGAGAGCAAAAGTCGTTTGAATGTCATTAACAGGGAAGTGAACATGGTCGCTCCGGTGACACCCAGTTACTTGAAGTGGTCACAGACTGCCATTACATTCGACCAGTCTGACCATCCAGCGCACGTAGCCATCCCTGGGAGGCAAGCACTGGTGGTCGACCCGATGGTCGAAGGCACTCGACTGACAAAGGTCCTGATGGACGGTGGCAGTGGCCTGAACATACTATATGTAGAGACGTTGAAGGGAATGGGCATTCCGATGTCCAGACTCAACGAAAGCCATATGAGTTTCCATGGGGTCATTCCAGGCAAGAAGGCTGCATCCCTCGGTCAGATTGCACTCGACGTGGTTTTCGGTGATTCCAAAAATTACCACAAAGAAAAGTTGACGTTTGAAGTTGTGGATTTCTAGAGTGCTTATCATGCAATTCTGGGCAGGCCAGCTTATGCACGATTTATGGCTCGACCATGCTACGTGTACCTCAAACTGAAGATGCCTGGCCCAGAGGAGTGATCACTATCTCTGGTAATCGGAAGAAGGCAGAAGAGTGCTTCCAGAAGGGCTCAAAGATCGCCGATACCCAGATGGCCGTGGTAGAATTGCAAGAATATCAGAAAAATGGAGATCCGAGTGACTTGCTGCGAGCCAAGAAGCCAGCCACAGATTCAGCATTCCAGTCGTCTGGTGAAACGAAGTCGATTCACATTCACCCGACAGATCCCAATGCAGCTCCGACTCACATTTCAACTACATTCGACTCCAAATAGGAAGAAGCACTCATCCAGTTCCTCCGTGAGAACTGGGACATCTTTGCATGGAAGCCTTCTGACATGCCAGGTGTTCCTAGGGGACTGGCTGGGCATCGTTTCCGAGTCGACCCAAAGGTGAAACCAGTCAAAGGGCATCTTCGACGGTCCGCCGTCCAGAAAAGAAAGGCAATCGGTGAAGAGGTGGCTCGGCTTTTGGCAGCTGAGTTTATCCGAGAGATTTACCACTCCGAGTGGTTAGCCAATGTTGTCATGGTCCCAAAGAAAGATGACTCACTTCACATGTGTATTGATTTCAAGCATATCAATCGGGCCTGCCCAAAAGATCACTTTCGTCTCCCTCGCATCGATCAGATAGTCAACTTGACTGCAGGGTGCGAGCGTTTGTCCTTTTTGGACGCCTACTCCGGGTACCACCAGATCCATCTGTACGGACCCGACGAAATAAAGACAGCTTTTATCACCCCGTTTGGGTGCTTCTCTTATGTCACAATGCCATTCAGTTTGAAGAACGTCAGAGCCACATTCATGCAGATGATTCGGAAGTGCCTGCTCACTCAGATCAGTCGGAATGTGGAATCATACATGGATGACATTGTGGTCAAGTCACGTAAAGGTTCCGACCTACTGACTGACCTTGCTGAAACCATCGCCAATCTGAGAAGGTATGATATCAAGCTCAATCCATCAAAGTACACGTTTGGAGTTCCAGGCGGAAAGTTACTCGGTTTTCTTGTTTCCAAACAAGGAATCGATGATAACCCAGGGAAAAGTAGGCGCTATACTCCGAATGAAACGCCCTGTGCGTGTGCATGATGTCTAGAAGCTTACTGGTTGCTTGGCCGCCCTAAGTCGATTCATTTCTCGCGCCTTGGTGAAAAGGCGCTGCCCCTTTACCTACTGATGAAGAAATCAGACAAGTTCGAGTGGACCCCAGAAGCTGATGCAGCGTTTGCAGAGCTAAAAGCCCTGCTTTCCACCTAGTCGGTGCTTGCTGCTCCAATCAGCAAAGAGCCTCTAGTGCTTTATATAGCAGCCACTGGACAAGTCGTCAGTACAGTACTTACGGTCGATCGGGAAGAAGAAGGAAAAGCTTATAAGGTTCAACGTCCAGTTTATTATATTTCTGAAGTCCTGACCCCATCAAAGCAGAGATATCCTCATTATCAGAAGCTTGTCTATGGGATTTACATGACTACGAAGAAGGTTGCACACTATTTCTCGGATCACTCTATTACAGTCGTCAGCAACGCTCCATTGTCATAGATTCTGCACAACAGAGATGCAACTGGTCGAGTGGCCAAATGGGCGATTGAACTCCTTCCCTTGGATATCAAGTTTGAGGCAAAGAAATCTATCAAGTCCCAAGCAATAGCAGATTTCTTCGCCGAGTGGATCGAACAACAAATGCCGACTCAAGTTCACTCTGAGCACTGGACCATGTTCTTTCATGGATCCAAGATGCTGAACGGTTCTGGTGCTGGAGTAGTTCTGGTATCCCCCCTAGGAGACAGGCTCAGATATGTCCTCCAGATTCACTTTGATTCCTCCAACAATGAAGCAGAATATGAAGCACTCCTATATGGGTTGCGCATGGCCATCTCACTCGGCGTCTGTCGCCTCATGGTCTATGGCGACTCAGATTTGGTAGTTAATCAAGTGATGAAGTAGTGGGACGTCAGAAGCCCAGCCATGATTGGTTACTGCAGCGCGGTAAGAAAGCTTGAGAAGAAGTTTGAGGGGTTAGAACTCCACCACATACCCCGACTGAAAAATCAAGCAGCCGACGATTTGGCAAAGATAGGTTCCAAGAGAGAAGCCATTCCCAGCAATGTGTTTTTGGAGCATATTCACCCACCGACAGTTCAGGAAGATCCTTTTACTGAAGATCCCCCCGCAACCTAAGAGCTCCACAGATCCAACTGAAGTCGAGGTCCCGGCCGTGGTCGACCTGATTATGGAGGTTCTGGACATTACTCCCGACTGGACGGTGCCCTACATTGCGTACATCCTCAGGAAAGAACTCCCAGAGGATGAAGAAGAGGCTCAACAGATCGTCTGTCGATCCAAGGCCTTTACTGTGATCAGAGGGTAGCTTTTCAGGGAAAGCGTGACTGGAGTCAGTCAGAAATGCATAACACCAGAAGAAGGTCGAATGATCCTCAATGACATCCACTCGGGGACCTGTGGTCATCATGCGTCCTCTCGGGCCATCGTGGCTAAAGCATACCGAGCTGGATTCTATTGGCCATGAGCAAATGAAATGGCGAAAGATATAATCGACAAATGTGAAGGCTGCCAGTTTTACTCCGACATGTCTCACAAGCCAGCGTCAGCCCTGAAGATCATCCTCCTCATCTGGCCCTTTGCTGTTTGGGGACTGGATATGGTTGGACCACTGAGAATGGGCAGGAGCGGCTTCATTCATGTGCTCGTTGCAGTCGACAAGTTTACCAAATGGATCGAAGCTAAACTTATCAAGAACCTTGATGCTAGCACCGCTGTCAGTTTTATTAGAGAATTGACATTCAGATATGGAGTCCCACACAGCATCATCACGGACAACGGATCGAACTTTGATTCCGATGAGTTCAGAGCTTTCTGCGCCTCTCAGGGCACTCGAGTCGACTATGCTTCTGTCGCTCACCCGCAGTCGAACGGACAAGTAGAAAGAGCCAATGGCCTAATTCTCAAAGGACTGAAACCCCGACTGATGTGTGATCTCAAACACGCAGCAGGTGCTTGTGTTGATGAACTTCCGTCTGTTCTGTGGGGTTTGAGGACAACTCCTAATCGGTTGATTGGACGAACTCCTTTCTTCATAGTCTATGGAGCCGAAGCTGTTATGCCAAGTGGCCTGCTCCATAATGCCCCCTAGTTGAACTCTTCTCTGAAGAGGAAGCAGAGCAGGCCCGGCAAGATTCAGTTGATCTCTTAGAGGAGGAAAGAGAGATGGCCTTGATCCGCTCGACCATTTATCAGCAAGACTTGCGTCGATTCCACGCCAGAAATGTGAGGGGTCGAGCCTTTCAAGAAGGAGACCTGGTTCTTCGAGTGGATCAACAGAAACCACACAAGCTTGCCCCGACTTGGGAGGGCCCCTTCATCATCACTAAAGTTCTCCACAATGGAGCATACTATCTTTACAGTATTGAGCATCAGAAAGATGAGCCACGGGCTCGGAACGCGGAGCTGCTCCGCCCCTTTTATACTTAAGCACTCGTTCGAATAAAATGTAATAAGAAACACCTTTGTAATTTGTATATCAAAGATAAGAGCTTATGGTCCTATCATTTGATTGTTGTGTTCTTATGTACTTCTGAAATCCCCCAGTGGGTGGGCTTAGTCACGAATCTGTTTCGCCTAAGTTCGAAAGAAAATCCTATCGAGTGGAGAGCAATCCTCCCACTCGGGGGCTTAGCTGCAGTCCAGCACTCGCCTAAGTTCTCTCATTAGGAGACTTAGCTACAGTCCAATACTCGCCTAAGTTTGAAAAATCCTACCGAGTGGAGAGCAATCCTCCCACTCGGGGGCTTAGCTGCAGTCCAGTACTCACCTAAGTGTGAAAAAATTCTACCGAGTGGAGAACAACCCTCCCACTCGGGGGCTTAGCTGCAGTCCAGTACTCGCCTAAGTGATCTCATTAGGAGACTTAGCTGCAGTCCTGTACTC
>NC_041384.1:761385177-761393829 GCF_002162155.2 Triticum dicoccoides
TTGAAAAATCCTACTGAGTGGAGAGCAATCCTCCCACTCGGGGGCTTAGCTGCAATCCAGTACTCGCCTAAGTTCTTGCACTAGGAGGCTTAGTTTCAGTCCGGTACTCGCCTAAGTTTGAAAAATCCTACTGAGTGGAGAGCAATCCTCCCACTCGGGGGCTTAGCTGCAGTCCGGTACTCGCCTAAGTTCTCTCACTAGGAGACATAGCTGTAGTCCATTACTCGCCTAAGTTTGAAAAAATCCTACCGAGTAGAGAGCAATCCTCCCACTTGGGGGCTTAGCTGCAGTCCAGTGCTCGCCTAAGTATTCCTATCCGCAAGGACGACGAGGTGCAGGTCGACTGCAACCTTCTCCTTCGGAGCTACGGCACAAGTACAACGTCCGCTCCATCCCTATCTGCAAGGACGACGAGGTGCAGGTCGACTGCAACCTTCTCCTTCGGAGCTACAACACAAGTACAATGTCCGCTCCATCCCTATCCGCAAGAACGACGCGGTGCAGGTCGACTGCAACCTTCTCCTTCGGAGCTACGACACAAGTACAACGTCCGCTCCATCCCTATCCGCAAGGACGACGAGGTGGAGGTCGACTGCAACCTTCTCCTTTGGAGCTACGGCACAAGTACAAGTCCGCTGCATCCGTATCCGCAAGGACGATGAGGTGCAGGTCAACTGCAACCTTCTCCTTCGGAGCTACAGCACAAGTACAACGTCCGCTCCATCCCTATTCGCAAGGACGACGAGGTGCAGGTCGACTACAACCTTCCCCTTTGGAGCTACGACACAAGTACAACATCCTCTCCATCCCTATCCGCAAGGACGGCGAAGCGCAGGTCGACTGGAGCCGCCACCTCAGAGCTGTGTCTCCAGCGCAAAGACTATGCCAAGCAGTGAGCAGACTTGATTCGAAGGCAAACACAAGCACATTCAGAGATAAACCAAATTCAGATAAAACCTAAAAGTTCCAAGCAGCAAATCCAAAGTACTCGGGCATCAAGCCCGAAGGAGTTCAACGGTTACAGCAGTCACTCGGCATTCTGAGGCAAATTTAAAGCAGATTCAAGTTTCATAAGTTTGTTCACTCGGCCGGAGGAGGGCTGGCAGGCTCCAAGAATTAGTCCAGGTTGATCCCATCAGCGATCCGAGAGGCGGCAGCAATGAAAGTCTCCATGAAGGACTGAAAGTCATGCTTTTTGGTGTTAGCGACTTTGATCGCAGCCAGCTTGTCTTCACGAGCTTCCTTGCAATGGACTCGCACCAAGGACAGCGCCACGTCAGCACCACACCGGGCGGAGGATTTCTTCCATTCTTGCACTCGGTCAGGGATTTCGTTCAGTCGAGTCATCAGGGATTCCAGGTCATTCTGAAGCGTCGCCCCCGGCCAAAGCGATGAGTCGATTCGGGAGACTACCTCCTTCAGGCGCGCGAGGTAGCTTGTGGCGCTGGCGATAAGGGACTCCAGTCGGAGCACGTTCATTGCAGTTTCATCGCAGACTGGAGAAGCGATAGGGTCCAGACCCGTCTCGACCCTTCCAGTTTCCTCGTCGAAGTCTTGACAGAATTCTGCAGCCAAAAATAAGTCAATTGACCGAGCAAGATCCGATCGCAAGCATCAACACAGTCGGATTAAGAGAAATACCTTCCAGCGTGAGATAAAGCTTCTTGGCAAGAGTCCTCATATAAGCTTCCGTGTCATTCCTGTTGTGGATCGCAGACTCCAGCTTTTCATTCTGGACGACCTTGTCCTTCTTCAAACTGGTCACTTCGCAGTTAGCTTCATTAAGACAAGATTTTAGTTTGTTCACCTCTCCTTCCAGCGTTCCAATTGAAGCAAGCTTCTGGTCTATGAGAGCAGTTTTATCTTGGGCTGCTTTTTGCATGGCGGCGAGGCCCAAGTCCTTCTTCTCCAGAGCCAACTTTGTTTTCTCTGCAAAAGAAACAATCGAATCAAAGAAGAGATTAAAGAAATGTATTGAAAGTCAGTAGACAGTCAGTTACCTTCCATACCAGCGGCTTCGTCTTGAGCTTTCTTCAGATTCTGCTTGGCTAATTCCAAGTCGAGGTTGAGTTGCCTCTGCTTCTCCTCAAGTTCGGCAAACTTAGAAATAAGAGTGTAAGACTTGTGCAGAAGGCAAAAGACGGATCAGTCGATAAGATCAAAGGTTGTTTACTTCCGAGTGAACAAAACCTAAAGAAGTTCGCTTAGACCCCAGCCGACTGCACACAGTCGACTGCGGTCTTAGGGGCTACACCCAGCGGGTGCACTTGGCGTGCCCCCGCTGACTAAGACTCAACTCGGCCGGTCCGCCCGGACCAAAAAACACTGCTTAGACCCCAGTCGACTGCCAGCAGTCGACCGCGGTCTCGGGGACTACACCCAGTGCGTGCACTTAGCGTGCCCCCACCGGTTCAGATCCCACTTGCCCAGACCGAGTGGAAGAACGTAACTACTCGACCGGTCCGCCTGAGTCGAGTGTAAGGAGTAAAAATAAAGGAAATAAGAAATCAGACCCCAATCGACTGCCAGCAGTTGACCGCGGTCTCGGGGACTACACCAAGTGGGTGCACTTAGCGTGCCCCCACCGGTTCAGATCCCACTCGCCCAGACCGAGTGGAAGAACGAAACTACCAAAAACAACAAAACACCCAGTGGGTGCTCTAATTCGACGCGAACCACAGCAGACTGTGCAGAAGAAGATTTTTCGAGTAACATTTTCTCACAAAGCAAAAACAGTCAGAAAGTCTACTCACCTGGACATTGGCCCGAAGGGCAGCACTGGCGTTGTAGGTAGCCTGGTTGTTCTCATGCACCGTCTTCACCCGCTCCATCATCATGTCAGCCTATTGGATGGCTTCCTCAGCTGCTTCCGACTGGTTGTCCGGGACGGGATAGCTGGTGAAAAAGTGAGAAGACGGCCCAGGTGCGGTGGCTTGGAGCTCCGTGGTGTGGAGTTGGACGACTGAAGGAATCACAGGCGTAGTCAGCAGTGTGGGGTGCTTACTCGACAAGGGCGCAACAAAGGTCACAGAGGCCCTGCCCGCGTCTTCAGGTTGACGGACGGGAGGTGTCGTAGTGGGTTCTTGCCGAAACATCCTACCAGCTGCTACCTTCTTGCTCTTCCTGGGCTTAAGAGCCACATCTTCATCGTCATCTGGAAGATCAATGACGTTGGGTGGAGCTGCAAGGTAGATCATTCGACCCCAAGTGAACCACTCGAACGCAATTGACCAAAGAATAAAGAACAAAATCACAAGAGTTTATACCTGGGTTGGAGGTTACCGCAATATTCCATTTCCTCATCCCGGTACTGGAAAGAAGAGGTTCCTGACGTAGCAGCACTGCAAAGATCCGCATTCAATCGATTACGTCCGGTTAATCGAGTCGGCGAAAAGGACAAGTCAGATGGTTACCCGGAGATAGTAGGAACGGTCACTTTGATCCTGGGCAAAGCTTTTGGCAGTTTGGAGGAGGTGGCTTTCGGCACTTTCGGCGCTGGAGGCGGCTCAACTTTGGACTGCTTTGGAGCCTTCTCAGTCGGTGTTGGGGAAGACGTCCTGGGACGCTTCGAAGACTGTCCAGTCGGCATGGCCACCAAGTCTGGAGCGCTCGCCGGGTCATGAGCATGTTTGGATCTCCTCTCCCTGCGAGGAGGCGAGTCGACTTCTTCGTCATTAGTCGATTCGTCGCTCTCCTCGTCCTCCTCAGCATCGGAATGCTCCACGCCGCTCTCGCCCACGCTCGCTTCTTCCTTGGTGTCTTGGTCCTGCACTTTGTTGGGCATTGAGTACATGTCGATGAGGTCCTGAAAAGACAACGATCAACGGCAATTCAGTCGACCATAAACAAGATATCACGCGGTGAATTAGAAAGATACTTGATAAAACAAAATTATACCTGCTCCGGCTGGTGCAAGTTGTCGAATGGAATCACCCTCCTAGACCCCCGAGGGATGTCTTTGTTGCTGGTGATCCCCATCAACCACTTCTCCAAGGTATCCTCGCTGACATCCTCCGGGTGAATCCGTGTCACAGCCCCAGTTCAGCCCTTGCTTGACTTTGCTTGTTCATCATGCCATCATGTTTTAATTTCAAACAAACTTGAAATGGGGATTGCCTAAACCCCTAGCATCATGCCATCATGTTCATCATTTATGGAAAATGTTGTAAACAGAGGTGATGCACATTTTTCCATGACCTATTTGGGCTCTGAATTAAATCATACTCTATTTGCATTTGGGCATTTAAAAGCTATAAAATATTTTAAATGCTCAAATAATCATAAACTAAAATGTTTACTGTTGGATATATTATAAACAGTAGCCATGATTAGTTTCATGATTTTTGGAAATGTCTTAGCATTTTAATTAAGTCAAAACAATTGCAGAAAAAATAGAAAACAGAAACTAAATTAGAAAGAGAGAGAGAGTAACCTCACCTAGCCTCCCTGTAGTCAGGCCCAGTTTCTGCCGGCCCAGCCCACCTCCTCCTCCCTCCTACTGTCTTCAACCTCCTGCTAGTGGGCAGGAGGGCGTGTGGTCACCGCGCGCGCGCCAGCTCCTGCTTCCACCGCGACGCCCCGGCTCTTCTAGATGCGCCACGGAGACGCCCGAGACCTTCTCCCCCTGTTCCCCTCGCAGCTCTCTCTTCCCCTCCTCTGATTCTCTCTCCCGTGACCGACCGTACGCAGCCGTCGCCGCCGACGAGCTCCCCCACGGCCACAGCCATCTCCGAGCCCCTCCGACGCACCCCTAAGCTCCGCCATGACGCCCCGGTCCTACCCACCGAGCCACATGACGCCGGACGCCCTGGAGCACCGTCGTCGATGCCATCTCCGCCCTCTGCACCGACGGCCGTCGTCGACCGATTCGTCGTCACCAGGCCATCCCCGAGCATGCTGAGATCACCGACGACCCCGCCGTGAGCTCCTCTACCAAACCCCTCTCTCCCCACCGTTGTTCTCCTCCTCTAGTATCGTCTTCTGACCGAGCCCAAGAGCTCACCGCAGCCGGCCATGGCGTAGCCATAGCTAGAGGTATCCACGACGCATTCAAGCCCACCCCCGTGCTCAGCGAATCCGCAGGATTCCGTAGCAACCCGTAGCTCGTCCTCCCGTGCACCAAAACGCTGTCTCCGAGGGTGCCCGTACTCCGGCCGCCGTGGAAGTGCTCGCTGCCGTCATCTCCGGCCATCCCAGCTGCTGCTGCTACCACCATTAGATGCGCGAGAACGCCAGCAATCCTTAGGAGCAAATCCTGCCTCAAACCGTGGGCTGTAGCGAGATCCCGATGATCTCCGCCGCGCGAAATGGTCAACGCCGGCAAAACTCCGGCGACTGATGTCGTGGCTCGTCATTAGCCACTAATGACCTAGCTAAACCACCCCTAGTGTCACAGCCATGTGGGCCCTGTGCCTGTTTAGTTTAATTTAATTTTCCGTATAGATTAGTTCATAACCCACTCGGACCCACAAGTCAGCATTGACTTTGCTGGCGCGGCCGTTGACTGGTCCCACATGTCATCCACCTAAACCAGCCCTGTTACACTGACCCCTGGGTCCCAGCCATCAGGTTTGTATCTGGGCGACCCTGTTGACCAGCTGACGTCACAGTGACGCAATGCTGACGCAATAACTCTTTTTGGATTTGTTCTTATTCAGGAAATTCCAGAAAATAGTATAAACTTCTAAAATTCATATAAATTCAACCGTAACTCCAAATGAACCATTTTCATGCATGTTAGAGCAACTTATGTCCTCTGTTTAGGACAATTCAATTAATTGGCATTTAAGAAAGCACATATGGGGTTTGAATTTGAACCTAGTGTTCAAACCAACTCCATTTAACTTGTGGCTAGTTGCATTAGACCAATCAACAACATATTGCCATTTTATTGTCATGCATCATGTTGTGCATTGCATTGATTGTGTTCATTCTTTGTTGCCGGTGGTTGTCCCCTCTCGATAGACGTTGTACCGACGCTGTGATCGTTGACACTGATGAAGACCCAATGATATCTTCAGAAGTGCCAGTCAAGCAAAACCCCCTTGTTCATTCCGATATAATCCCACTCTCTCGCTCCTGCTCTCCTTTACTGCATTAGGACAACAATGATTCAACTGTTACATGCTGCGGTAGTTGAACCCCTTTCCTCTGCATGACCTATCATTGCCACAGTAAATAGATGAAACCCACTAGCATGAGTAGGAGTTATTTGAGCCCTGATGTGCCTACTCATTCATGCTTGTTTGTCATGCCTGCTATTGCATAGAGTTGTGTCGGGTCTGATTCATCGGGAATGAATTGGAATGGTGATGAACATGTCCTACTGTGTGTCAGCTAAGTGTGTGAACACGATTTGGTAAAGGTAGCGGTGAGAGGCATGTAGGAGTACATGGTGGGTTGTCTCATTGAAACCGTTCTTAGGAACTGAGTTCTGTGTCTATGATCCATGAACAGCTACTACCACTCATTGGGATCCTTAATTGACCCTCTCGGCTTCTTAATCACCCTAGTACTCTGTCCAGGAGTTGCAACTAGTTTCTGGTGTTTGTAGGTTATGTGTTGGCGGCCGTGCGTAGCGCTGACCCTAGGGGTGGGCTATGATGTGGTAGATACACCATGGCACGGTGTACCGGACGCCCGTTTGGTGTCTCGGGAACCCTGTTCACATCGTTCGGGGCCGTATGTGGAAACCTCGGCCAGACTCCCTGCGGACTAGAGACTTGAGTGTTTAGGTAGGCCGTGGACGACACCCTCGTTGGGCTTCCGCTTGAAGGTTGCCGAGTACATGTCGTGTAAACGACGGTAAGTGGTGGGAGCGTGTGTGAAGAAGTACACCCCTGCAGGGTTTTCATTATCTATTCGAATAGCCGGATTCCTCGGATATGGAAACTTGGACCCCTTGCATAGTTCATAGACAAGTGAAAGTGGATACTCTAAAACTCGCAAGATAAGCGTGAGTGCTATGGATGGCCTTCTCGTAGGGAGACGGGAGCGGATCCATAGTGGTGTATTGATATGGTGAATATGTGGACTCGTGTGCGCCACCTCAAAAGAGTTGCTTGCAGGCGTAGTTCAGGTTAGCCACTGAGTCAAAGATGGCTTGCTGCAGTTAAACTCCACCACCCCCCTTGTTGATACCTATGCATATGTAGTTAGTTCTGATGTAAGTCTTGCTGGGTACATTCGTACTCACGTTTGCTTAGTTTATGTTTTGCAGAGAGACTTCAGTCTCGCTAGTAGTTCCACGTGAACTTCGACGTTTAGCTTGATACCTCAGCTACGATCTTGTGCCCTCAGCAGGATCTGGTAGATGGTCAGGCTTCTTAGCCTTTTTCATTTGTAGATGTATGTACTCAGACACGTTAAGCTTCCGCATGTGCCTTGATTTGTATGCTATGATTGTTGGGTCGTGAGACCCATGTTTGTAATATCTCGCTCCTCGGAGCCTAATAAATAAATACTTGAGTCGTAGAGTTATGTTGTGATGCCATGTTGTATCTACACATATCGAGCATATTGTGTGTATGATTGAAATGCTTGGTATGTGTGGGATCCGACAATCTAGTTGTTTATCCTTGGTAGCCTCTCTTATGGGGAAATGTAGTCTAGTGCTTCCATGAGCCATAGTAGTCCGCTACAGCCTGGTTCACCGGAGTCCTGCTAGCCCAGCACTACTGCTCAGGACACTTGACTGGCCGGCATGTGTTTCACTTCGTTCCTGTGTCTGTCCCTTCGGGGAAATGTCACGCGGTGGCATCCGGAGTCATGCCTAGCCTGTTACAGCCCGGGTTCCTGGAGTCCTGTTAGCCCAGTGCTACAGCCCAGATTCACACGCTACTGACCGACATGCTCGATGTGATTCATGTATGCATGTTCCCATACACTACTAGGGAAAAGCCTATACATAGAATTTTACCAGTCGCGCTGTACAAAGTCAAGCGCTTCTGCTACTTAGTAGCAGTGCATGTAAATAAACCGCGCTACTGCTATGACTTTAGCAGTAGCGCGTACTAGCGAAAAGCAGTACTGCTATGCTTGAACTGGGCGCACATGGCTAGCCCAACCTAGCAGTAGTGCGTATAATGGCCCAGCGCTACTGCTAATCTCCTTAGCTGCAGCGCGCTTACGTGTAAAGCGCTGCTGCTAACGGAAATAAAATAAAGTGAAAAACAAGTAGAAAAGTAGATGAAAATGAAAGAAATAGAAAAAGGAGAAAGGGAAAAAATAAAATGTAAAGAAAAATAAAAGAAAAAAGGGGAAAAGGAGAAAGGAATAGCAATAGCGGGTTTCAGTAAACGCGCTATAGCTAACTTAGCTATAGTGCGTTTCCAGGAACGCGCTACCGTTACGTTTCACTTAAACAGCGGTTTCCCCTCACCCCACCCCCCGGCCACCAATTCTTCCCCAAATCGTCCCTCGCCCTCGCTGTCGTCTCCTCACCGCCACCGCCCGAGGCCGCCCTCAGCCTCACCGCCGCCGCCGGAGGCCGCCCTCAGCCTCACCGCCGCCGCCCGAGGCCACCCTCAGCCTCACTGCCGCCGCCCGAGGCCTCCCTCAGCCTCACAGCCGCCACCCAAGGCCGCCCTCCACGTCACCGTCGGCGCCCTCCACCTCACCGCCGCCCGAGCCCGCCCAGGACCGCCCTTGCCC
>NC_041384.1:761394068-761406354 GCF_002162155.2 Triticum dicoccoides
CTCATCTCTCTCTGTATTTTAGAGAAAAAATTAGATGTTAATTAGATGTTTTTCAGTTAGGGCACTAGAGTTTTGCTAGGTTAATTAGGTTAGTAGTGCTGCTAGTAGTATTGGTACAGTAGGTTAATTAGGTGATGTTAAATGAATAACCTAAATGAATGAAATTAGTAGTTAACTGAATTTTTTTTCCTTTCATCATTATAGAGCACTAAAGTAAACTAAATTTTGTTCTATTAGTAGTTAAATGAATTTTCTTCTACACTGTTTGCACATGTGGTTGGTCGTGTATATTTGGACACTGTTTGCAGGGAATGATGCTTAGTGGCCTATGTTTTGCCGGAATGTTGATTCATTTCTTTTCCGGCAAATTTCAGGTTCTCGATTTTCCCACTTTTTAGCAAAGCTCATGCCGAAATTTTCCGTGAATTTCAGCATGACTTGTGCTACAAACTAGGACATATCGAGTGCCCGTGATTTGCCGCACCAGGAAGGAGTCAACATTCCTGCAAAACAATAGGCCTTTTTTATGTCATTATTCATTTTATTAGGTCTAGAATTATTTGACTAGATTTAATCATAGGAAACATGGCTAGCAACGATGAAGGACAGGGTTCTGGTGATTGCAACGACGCCTACCAGGCAGCAGACGAATTTTTTAGCCTTATCGATGATCAACCGATGTTATTGCTGGGCCCACCGGTGGCATCGGGGACTGAACCGACACGCAGACCGGTGCTGAGACTGAGATCGGCGCTCAGACTCAGACCGGCATCGAGACCAGTGCTGAGATTGAGACCGGCGCTGCCTCGGGGAGCGGAGCCGGTGTAGAACAGAAAGCAAAGAGGCAACGGGTTCCTAATAAACTCACGACTACTAGAGTGGTGGTCACGGAGGTGGACGACGACAATTTTGAGCCAACGGCGCCCGAGGAAGCGTGTCAATGCTACGGCAATCAAATAGGCTGCATCGTACGGACAACCGCCACCATCAACGATGAGGATCTACAGAAGATAAAAAATATGAGGAGCTCCCTCCTAAAGAAGTTTCACCAGATATTCTTGTTCCCGGGCCGGAATGAGAAGGATTATAAAGATCCAGATGAGGACCCGTCAATGAAGAAGATAAACAAACACGCCATGACCAAGTTTAGCAACGCGTTGGCCGCCTGGAAATATCGAGTGAAAGCAAGGATCATCGACAAGAAGGAACCCTACTCCGAGATTCTAAAGGATAATTTGACAATCACGGAAGAGCAGTCTCAAATATCCAAGGAGGCTTGCGAGGCCGAAGATGCCAAAAAAAGTCTAAGTACATGAAGGGGCTTCAAGAGAGGAACATTGGGAGCCACCACCTCGGAAGCCATGGTTACGGCGGAAAGAGGTCCAAATGGGCCAAGGAGGACGCGGAAACCGCGAGTCTGGGCATCCTTGACCCCTTGGCGGAGTTCACCGTCCCGCAGGAGCGTGACGTCCTCAGGGCCCGGCACTGTTGGGACCCAGTGAAAAAGGTTTACGAGACAACAGCGGTCATTTCGGAGTTCATGAGACTGCTGGTAATTTTAGTTTCTGATCAATTCGACTGCACATGTTAGTCATATTTGTAAATGGTCGTTGTTCCTTTTGCAGAGAGAGCAGCACAGGATTGCGGCCGAAAGCGACTCGCCGTCTGAGGCATTGGCGAGGCCCAAGTGGGACACTCCATTCAACCGGGCATTGAACATATGGAAACAACAACCGGTGGATACTCGACCGTCGTATGGACGTGCGTACGGTGTCGGAGACGACGCCACGTGGAAGAAGTACTACCGTGAGACCACGGAGGAGAGAAAGGAAAGACGGAGGTTAAATGAAGAAAACATAGACAAGAGGGTTGAGATTGCGGTTGAGAAGAAATCAACTAAGACAGTCGCAACAGCGGTAGCTGCCGCAAAACAGGTGGCTTTAGATATTTCTACTACCTTGGTTCCGGCCGTTTTCAATTGGACCAGGCAAAATCCAAAAAAAGATGCAGCGGACTTTCCCCTTGCTGACTTCTTGGCGGGGAGCAGCTCGACTAGCGTTGCACCAGCACCTGCAGCTGCACCTGCTCCCGCACCGGCTCCCGCACCGGACGTGCTAGGCGGTGCTTCGTCTTTGGTTGAGCTCGACGCCCTCACGGTATCTGTCACACAGGCCCCTTTCAATATAAATGTATAATCTCCCGTTTTCGTTGCCTTTTGGATGTCTCACATTGCAGACTTTTCTTTGCAGGCCGACGAAACCCCGTGCACCATATTGTACACCATCGGCGACCAGAAGGTGGACGTGGGGAAGGCGACAATAATGGAGCCGAAGGAACCATTGTTCCACAGCCGGCCGATCCCCCCGAACGTCTTCAAGGCTTCCGTGGCCAGTGTCAACCGGGCCACGAGAATTTGCCTCCTCCAGTACTACTGGGGGATGACGACGAGACACCGCGGCGGCTTGGTGATTGTTGCAATGCTGGGTGGGTCCTGTTGTGGCCAAAGAGTCTGCTTCGTTTGGAGGCGGCCGGGAGCACACCCACGAGCATGCAGACTTAGCAAGGTATGAACATCAACACCCCACCTACCCAATTATCGTTGGTTGTCGGGTTGGGTGATAGCGAACGAGGTAACGAGGAGGCTCCATTAGTCGCTGATGACGTCGTCATGGATGAGGATGAGGACGACGATGGCGCTGCTGAACAGTATGTCTATACTGGCGCCTCCTCAGGGTTTGAGCGTCATGAGTCGGTGCCTGAATTGCCGTCTCAACATATTATGGACGACCTTCCGGTAGTAAAGAAGTTTAGGAAGAGAGCGAGGAAAGCCAAAAAAGCTGTTTCTATGATCCAGTCGCCTCAGCAGCCTCGGCTTCAGGACCGTATAGATATCCCCGGTGCGGATAAATGGCATATCCCCGGTCAACGAATCCTACCTACAACAGCGCTACGGGCCAGATTCGGCGATCTAAAGAGACTTCATGACGATGTGCTGCGGGTAGAGAAAGACCTCATCGCCTCGAAAGATCTAGGATACCCACTCTACGTGGTTAACGTTCCGTGGGAAATGTCGTACGTCGACAGCTTCCCCGCGGATAAGTTCTTCCTCCGATTCGATTACATATTCGACATGTTTCACATGAAGAAGCTGGATTTTACATTTGTCCGCCTTTATGCCTTGCACATGAACTACATCATCGGGGTTGAGCAGATATCTCATATCTATGTCGCTGACCCGTACTACATGCACGAGGGCTTCTTGGGAGTCTGCGCAAATCACCGTGAATACGCGAGGGATTACATCGTCAGTTTCATGCTCACCAATAAGGACAAGGGGGCGATTCTCGTGCCTTATCATCCCGTGTAAGTCATCCGCGCTGCTATCCTTCCTTCGATTTCAATCATTCATTTGCATGGTGGAGGCTAATTAATTTGAGGACTTATTTTGCGCAGTGGCGGGCGCGCCGTCCTCATCATCCTCTACCCCCAATTCTCCCACGCTCTTTACTTGAACATTCACAAAAAGGATTACACCCACATCAAGGATGTTCTCGACAGTGCTATGTATCACTACCAATCATTGGGTGGAGAGGTCAGGGACAAGAAGATGAGGGGCGGAAGGGTCGCTTCGGCCATAAGACCAACTTCTGCTGCATCCAGCAACCAGACGATTCTCTTAATGATGGATTCTATGTCCTACACCACATGCTGGAGTACAGACGGGATCACCAAAACCTTCGCATGGCACCTTCTTCCGGCGATGCCCATATTCTGCAATGGGCAAAGGACATAGGAGATATCGAGGATCATCGACTTCGAGCTGAGTTCTATAACATCCAGCGCGAACTTGCCCAAATCAACATGAAGGAGGTCGTCGGAGAAACAGGGATGTTCTACGGAGAAGGCAAATGTTGCGAGAAGACGTCCGAACATGGATAGCCTCTCAGTGTCTCGACCTGAAGCCTTTCACTAGGCTCGGGGACTATCTCCCTGACTTGGATGGATGGAACGACATGTTGGAGTGATTGTCGATATATGACAATGTGTCCGTTTAGTCCATACTTTCTGTATGACAAAACTTTGAGTTATGCACGGTGAAACTTTATTTGTGATGTAATTAAACCGTCCTCCTCCTCGACTAGCGAAAATCACTCTAGTTAGGGCATTTTGGGGTACGATGAACTTTGTTATTTATGCTTATGATATGTTGTTTTTATTTTTGCCAAGTCTGTCTCTTTCTGTTGCTCAACTATATATGTTGCATATCATCGACTCATGTGATGATGCAGGTGCATAGATCATAGATGGCGAAGAAGTGCTATGCCAGGAGTATATATACGACAAGTGGCCGGAGTGTCAGGCCCTTCCGGTTTCCGAGCGACAGGCAGTAGTTAGTTTAGAGGTTCACGCTAATGCTAAAGAGGGATACAAACTCATGTTCTCAAAGTGATAGCTCTTCTCGCGTATATCATTGTTTATATGGATGACGATGTATTTGCATATCATTCGAGACTTGTATCGCTATTTTCGAGATGATGAGGAGAGACCACTTTGTGTTGGATGATGATTATGATGATGACATGATTTGATGAGACTAATTGTATGTATATGCTATGATTACATTTGTATGTGTATGATATGCTAAAGATTATTGTATAAAGCCTATTCAAATACAAAACAAATACAAAACAAATATGCAGGAAAAAACTAATAAATAAACTAGTAGTAGCGAGGGGGGAAATTTAGCAGTAGCGCCGCATTGTCAGTAGCGCGTCCCAGCAAACAGCGCTGCAGATAATATCAGTAGCGCCCTTTCCCAAAGAGCGCTACAGCTATTCATGTATAGCAGTAGCGTGGGACAACCGGCGCTACTGCTATACGTTAGCTGTAGCGCCTTATTAGTAGCGCCAGTGCCCGCGCTACTGAGAGGCCCAAAACCCTCGCTGTTGGTAGGCTTTTCCCTAGTAGTGATAGGTTGGTGCCGCTTTGGGTTCATGACTAGCCATGTCGGCCCGGGTTCTCTGTCATATGGATGCTAGCGACTCTATCATATACGTGAGCCAAAAGGCGCAAACGGTCCCGGGCCATGGTAAGGCGACACCTGTGGGAATACCGTGCGTGAGGCCGCAAAGTGATATGAGGTGTTAGCGGCTAGATTGATGTGACTTGGAATCGGGGTCCTGACAATCCGAGTGCAATCCTCGAGCCCAGAGTACATCCACGTCGGATGATCACGCGCCTGAAGCAGTTGGATGCGTCAACCGAGAAAGACCTCCAGCAGGTCCATCTCGGTCACCCCATCGCGAACAAGTTGGACGACCCGCTCAACCAGCTCCTTGACCTACGCCTTCTCTTCTGGAACTACCTTCAGGGGGAGGGCTTCTCCACTCGAGCCAAGGAAAAGGGAGGAAGTCCAGTCGACTGACCCGGGGTCGGCTGATCCTTGCAGTAGAACCAAGTCACCTGCCAGCCCCGGATCGAGTCGGGAAGGATCATGGCTGGGAAGGTACTCTTGCTCCTCATCTGGATACCCAGACCCCCGCACATCTGGATCACTTGTGTCTTCTCGTCACTCGATTTGGCCTTTTTGACCGACTGGGAGCGGCAGGTGAAGATGTGTTTGAAAAGACCCCAGTGCGGTCGACAGCCCAAGAAATTTTCACACATCGACACAAAAGCAACCAGATAGACTATGGTATTTGGAGCGAAATGGTGAAGTTGAGCCCCAAAGAAGTTCAAAGAACCCCGGAAGAAAGGATGGGGAGGCAGTGAGAATCTGCGATCTACGTGGGTGGCAAGGAGAACACACTCACCCTCCCTTGGCTGCGGCTCGGTTTTGTTCCCCGGGAGCCGTGCCGACTTGTGGGGGATCAGTCCCCCCTCCACCAGGTCGTCGAGGTCGTCCTGGGTGATTGTAGAGCGGATCCAGTCGCCCTGGATCCAGCCCTGCGGCAGGCCGGATCTCGACGAGGATCCGCCCCGGCTGGTCTGCTTGCCCTTCGCCTTCACGGTCGCCTTCTTCGCGCGCTCCAGTGCCACCGTCCTCTCTTTCCCCATGGCAACGGGTCAAGCTCGAGCGAGAGTCCGACGACGAGAGCGGAAGCGAGCGTGGCGGAGAGATCGGGGGAAGAAGAAGAGAGAATGGGCGCGCATGGGGCAGAGGCCTGGTCCGGGGCCTTTTCTAAGGTCCTCACCCGAGTGACTGGCTGGTGGACCCAGACGATCTAAACAAATCCCTCAATAGACGCGCGCGCAGTACGTGGCGAAAAAGGTGGCGCGGGGATCGAGGAGACTTGCCTAATCCGTCCCGATAACCTCAGTTTCGTCCGCCTGGCGCGCTTCCCAAAATTTGAATCCCACGAAATCTACGGAGAGCAGAGCGACCTGTCAGACTGAAGACAAACATCCTCTACATCATCATTCGGAATTCTACCGTGAAAATTCACTCGACAAAAACCTAGAATGGACCAAGGCGAGTGAGAAAGGAGTCGACGTCATCACCTCAACTCATTGTTCCAGAACAAGACATACGCATAGCACAAAGAATGGGTCAAAAGTGTTCCCAACTCCTTCCTCACTCAAACCCTGATCCATTCGGGGGCTAATGATGAAGCTATGTACCTAGGGTAGGGTCATGGATCTGTCCAACATACCCTCCGCAAGGACATCTCTACAAAGAATCAGAAGTAGTCGAAGAGAAACCATCATCCACTCGACCATGACAATGTGTTCACTCGACCACCTTGAAGACACTCGACCACCAGAAGATGAGAAACCCTCCACTCTGCAACAGTCAAGACTTAAACCATAGCTTTATGGGCATTTACAACACTTTATTGCGAACATTACCAGTAACGCCCCTCCTTTATGAGTATTGAACCTTGTGTAACGAAGGGGAGCTGGGGTCCTGGCGCACTCTATATAAGCCACCCCCTCCTCTGGGACAAGGTTTCGCACTTTCTATAATTCACACACATATATTCAGTCGACCGCCTCTGGGCTCCGAGACGTAGGGCTGCTACTTCCTCTGAGAAGGGCCTGAACTCGTAAAACTCGTGTGTACAACTCCTCCATAGCTAGGATCTTGCCTCTACATTCCTACCCCCATATTCTACTATCAGTCTTAGAACCACGACACTATCTATTTACTTTTATGTTGAGTCATCATCCTCTTATTAAAAAGCACCAGTTGGAGAGCACTGCTGTCATTTGCATTCATTATTGTTAGTTTACATTGGGTATGACTTGACTGGATCTCTTTTACCATGAATTACAATGTCTAGTCAGTCCTTGGTCTTTAAAGGTGCTCTGCATTTATGTTTTGCGGTCTCAGAAAGGGCTAGCGAGATACCATCTTGTTATATCATATTATGATTGTTTTGAGAAAGTGTTGTCATCCGAGATTTATTATTATTGCTCGCTAGTTGAGTATGCCATTGATATGAGTAAACTTGAGACCTAAGCGTTATTGTGAATGTGGTTAGTTATAATCTTTCCTGAAAACTTGAATGTTGGCTTTTACATATTTACAATAACAAGAGCAAACAGAGTTTGTAAAAGTTTTTCTTTATCACTTTCAGTTTATCAACTAAATTTCTTGAGGACAAGCAAAGGTTTAAGCTTGGGGGAGTTGATACGTCTCTGTCGTATCTACTTTTCCAAACACTTTTGCCCTTGCTTTGGACTCTAACTTGCATGATTTGAATGGAACTAACCCGGACTGACGCAGTTTTCGGCTGAATTACCATGGTGTTATTTATGTGCAGAAACGAAAGTTCTCGGAATGACCTGAAACTTCACGGAGCAACTGTTTGGAAAATATAAAAAATACATGCAAAAGATGAAGGCCAGGGGGCCCACCACCTGTCCACGAGGGTGGGGGCGCGCCCCCCTACCTCGTGGGCCCCCTGGAGCTCCTCCGACTCCAACTCTATATATTGTGTTTCGGGGAGAAAAAATTAGAGCGAAGAATTCATCGTGTTTTACGATATGGAGCCGCCGCCAAGCCCTAAACCTCTCGGGAGGGCTGGTCTGGAGTCCGTTCGGGGCTCTGGAGAGGGGAATCCGTCGCCATCGTCATCATCAACCATCCTCCATCACCAATTTCATGATGCTCACCGCCGTGCGTGAGTAATTCCATCGTAGGCTTGCTATACGGTGATGGGTTGGATGGGATCTATCATGTAATCGAGTTAGTTTTGTTAGGGTTTGATCCCTAGTATCCGCTATGTTCTGAGATTGATGTTGCTATGACTTTGCTATGCTTAATGCTTGTCACTAGGGCCCGAGTGCCATGATTTCAGATCTGAACCTATTATGTTTTCATCAATATATGAGAGTTCTGGATCCTATCTTGGAAGTCTATAGTCACCTATTATGTGTTATGATCCGTTAACCCCGAAGTGGCAATAATCAGGATCCTTACCGGTGATGACCGTAGTTTGAGGAGTTCATGTATTCGCTGTGTTAATTCTTTGTTCTGGTACTCTATTAAAAGGAGGCCTTAATTACCCTTAGTTTCCGTAAGGACCCTACTGCACGGTAGGGTAGGACAAAAGATGTCATGAAGTTCTTTTCCATAAGCACGTATGACTATATTCGGAATACATGCCTACGTTACATTGATGAACTGGAGCTAGTTCTGTTTCACCCTAGGTTATGACTGTTACATGATGAACTGCGTCCGGCATAATTCTACATCACTGATCGATTGCCTACAAGCTTTCCATATATTGTTCTTCGCTTATTTACTTTTTCGTTGCTATTGCTATCATGACTACAAAATACCAAAAACATTACTTTTACTATCACTACCTTTTGCTACCGTTACCGCTACTATCATATTACTTTGCTACTAAACACTTGCTGCAGAAATTAAGTTTCCAGGTGTGGTTGAATTGACAACTCAGCTACTAATACTTGAGAATATTCTTTGGCTCCCCTTGTGTCCAATCAATAAATTTGGGTTGAATACTCTACCCTCGAAAACTGTTGAGATCCCCTATACTTGTGGGTTATCAGCGTCAGATTTCCAATTCATCCATTCTTCCGAGGGCTTCTGGAGTATTATGGCCTCCAACTGCACAACTTTACTCCTACCTCCCTCGTGCATATCGCGGGTTATGTCGCTCTTTGTGAGCTATTCCTGGGTTGTGAGTCCCATATCAAATTGTTGAAAAAACTATTCGGTCTTGTCCCGCGCAACCACGAGTGGTCAATATTTGAAGTGGGCGGAGCCGAAATATGGCGCATCGCCGAGACCAGATACCTGTCTGGCACACCAAAGAAGGCACCCGAAGAGTGGACCTCTGAATGGTTCTATATTGAGGACATCGCACTTCCGGACCCAGTTCGGAGGGGGCTTCCCGAATTCACAAGAGCTCCTATGAAGAAACACCGCACACTACAAAAAAATACACTTTCGTGATGATACGTGTTTGTCACAGTATGTCGCGTTTTTTGTCATGCATTTACATCCCTGACGATTTTATGACAGAATCAAGATGGTCATACATGTGCTGTCGTAGAAGTGTCCCATGACATTACCAAAATTATCATCATGGAAGTATCCACTTCCATGATGATAAATCGCGTGTCACAGAAGTGCTTTCGTCAAGGGTGACCGACACATGGCATCCATCGTAACAGAACGCCGTTAAGCTATTGGGTCAGATTTTGGATCCGATAACCCGTTAACAGCCCTGACCAATGTGAAATTTCCACATGTAAAATTCTGATTGGCCGAAGGGAACACCTGTCAGCTCGTCAGTGGGCCAGATATCGCCCATCCATTGGAGGAGACATGCGTATGATACGTCGACACGTGGCTGGGCCCAACAAAGGCCCATATAGGTTAAAAAGGCCCGCCCGGTCAAAGGCCCATAGAACTTAATCAGGTACTAGTGGGCCAGCCCAATAACTGCCTGCTTAATAAAGGCCCATTTACGGCCCGAAGCCAGATCTGGCCCGTTAATTGTTCGCCCAATATTTGGGCCCATTTACAGTCCGAAGCCAAATCTGGCCCGTTAATTGTTCGCCCAATATTTGGGCCCATTTGCAGCCCGAAGCCAGATCTGACCCGTTAATTGTTCGCCGAATATTTAGGCCCAACTACAGCCCAGTGACTTTCGGCCTGTTAGAGGCCTGATGTAGACATGGACCCATTTCAGCCCGGTGTGACTTTCGGTCTGGGAATGGCCCTTGCTGCCCATGGGCCATATATGGTCCGACGGGAAATCGGGCCCACTAACGGCCCTTGCTAAAGGTGGCAACAGTTAAGCCCAACGTGACTTTGGGCCTGTTAAAGGTCTGTCGCGTAATTCGTCCCGTTGATGCATGTGCTAAGCCTTTGGCCTCTTAAAGGCCCATGATATCAGTGGGCCAACTAAGGCCCGAGATATGTTTCTGCCTGGTAACGGCCCGTGAGCTAACTGGGCCCAAAACGGCCCGGTCTACATTTCGGCCTGCTGAAGGCCCGTCGACGACTAGTGAAAATTGAGGCCCAACATGCATTTTGGCCTGCTAAAGGCCCATTGTATCATCTCGGTCATAACAGGCCAGTACAATATTCAGCTTGTTAATGGCCCAACGCTACCTGGGCCAAACTAACCGCTGGGTCGACAAAAGGCCCAACTAAAATATAGGCCGGTGTAAGTTTGGGCCTGGCGCAATGTGTGAAGGCCCCAATCATTCGGGCCCAAGAAAGACGCAGGCCAGCCCAATTGTGGCCCGCTAAAAACCTGGCCCGTTAGAGACGAATGTTTCGGTCCGGTCTACTACATCTTATTTTTTTCAGATAGCGAATGATGGCAGTAACTAGTAGGAATTAAGAACAAACCTACTCTATACAATAAAGGAATTACGACATAGTAACTAAGAATAAACCTACACTATACTATAAAGGATTTAAGGTATATTACATCCACTAAGCATCGAAGTTCGCCACCAGTGATCATAAAGTGTAACAAAGAAGCAGATTACAAAAACTAGGCACCATTGCAGCGTAACAAAATAATACTGAACCGAGACCACTTCCAAGAGAGTTCAAGAAAGGTTAGCCTTGCGGGGGAACTGCTGCGCAAGCTACTGAGCAAGGCTGTGAGACCCGCCTAGCATGTCGGTCATAGCTTTCAGGTGTAGATGTTTAGCGATGAGGTTCTCATTGGTGTTCTCTGCAATCTTTCTTAGAGATAGGACTTCAAGTCGAAGTTGAGTTGCAGAATGCCTTTCTGCTAGAACTTGGGACTGAAGAAGTCGAACTGATTCAGACAACGAATTATGTGAGCTTGTCTGACTGTTAGTCTCAAGTAACTTGAACACTGCATCAAGACAAGACTTTGGGGTTGTCTCGCTATCTTCAAGATGTTTTGCCTTCTTTGCTGCAATATATGTTGGGTTTGTCTCACAGCCTTCAGCAGGCTTGTGCATGCCATCAGGCATATCACCCTAAAACAAAGCAGAGAGATGACAGGTTTTGCACGTGTATAAACAAAGATGATAACTGTTCTGTCAATTCTATCCAATTTCAAATTAGAAAATAAAGAGTAAGTTCAAAATATCAATAGCATAATTTGACATTGTTCAAAATGCGGGGAGCTTCACCACACTACTGGATTACCATGTCAACATAACAAGCATAGATGAAGGGCAAAGAAAATCATTGTATCTATTTTGGATAATGTGCATGGCATGTTGTTCATATCATCAGCCACATCAATAAGATAAAACAGGAGATGACAAGGTGCAAACGTGGGCTGCTTCACCACACACTGGATTATAGATCCACAAAAACAAGCATACATATAGGGAGTATTAAGTAATGTGCATGGTATGAATAAGGAATTTGGTTTTACAAGTAAAACATAGAACTTACGGTTCTTACGAACATGCACTTTGGTAGAAACAGCAAACTAAACAGCAGTAAACGATAGGGAGTATGAGCAAATTAAACAGCAGTTGAGGATCACTAGTGCAGAACAGGGCAATAGCACCGGTTCGTAAGGCCCTTTAGTGCTGGTTTCGGAACCGGCACTAACATTTCAGCACTAAAGGCCCCCCCCTTTAGTACCGGTTCAGCACGAGCCGGTGCTAAACGGCAACAACATGGCACGAGCCAGCTCCGGGGGCCGGGAGCCCTTTAGTACCGGTTGGTAACACCAACCGGTACTAAAATGTTTGGGGGATTTTTGGTTTTATGATTTCTTTTTCATTTAATTTTGTGTTTTCCATTTTAATTCTTTTTCGTTTGCTGGTATTTTACGGTACTACACATTGTACACGTTATGCA
>NC_041384.1:761406864-761440870 GCF_002162155.2 Triticum dicoccoides
ATTTCTAGTAGAACCAATCATATATTTATATATATATCATCAATGTCTCACAAACCACCATATTAATTTACACGTACACACATGTATAGCTATATACATTTTCTCCTACATATGCATGTTGCCTTTGGAGCCAGTGGCATTAGCCTAATTGGTGCCTTCGGAGCACGATGACAATTGGAAGTGGTTCATGACATGTTCGATGGGGGCGGTACGGGTAAAAGTATTCTCCCTTCGGATTTATGACCTGGTCGAGCAAAAATCCCGCTATTTCCTCTTGAAGTGCTTCTACGCGCTCCGTTTCTAGGAGCTTGTCCCGCACCTCTTTGAACTGTTAAGAAGGAGATCAATATGCATGTGTATTAGTTGTGTGACTAGATATCGATAATGGTGTAAAAATTGTGAATAGTGTTCTGACAAGCGTACCCATTCCTGTCTTTGAGATCTGCTCCTTTCGGACACCATCATGCGAATGTTCTCGCAAACGCAGTATGCACATAGATTAGTCCCCTACGCCTGCTTCAGGGCCTTTATTACGAGAATGGAATTTAATTTGATCAGATAATAATTAATCAAGCATGATAATTAAAGTGATGGCAGCTAGCTAGCTAGCTAGTACTACTTAATTACTTACCTTGGATCGAAACCATTTCAGCTGTGGTTTCCATTCGCCTTCCGTTACGCTGATGAACCTTGCCCAAGCCCTGCCCGCCGACAAAGAAAATGAATAAAGGGGTTATTAAATAGTTCATATCGTGAAATGACGAACTAAATAGGCCGAGATATATAGTTAATAATGACTGAAATTACCTGTTGACTATCCCATACAAGATGTTGTAGTCACTATTTGCTTTGACTAGCGAGTCCAGTATTTCAACTGTTCCAGCGTCAACTTTAATGATACACAAGATCCAGTGAAATCTGCATGCACACACGTTTGCATGTCTTAATTAAGCGGGCATATGTAAGCAAAAACATGTAGCTAGCTAGTAGGCAAAAACAGAGAATTTGTAGTACAAGAAAGTGTGACTCACTCGAAGTTGTAAGGAAGTAGTATATCTTCATTGTATTTGAGGCGCTTGAAGAACTCTAGCATGCTGTCCTCTACCTGCTTTTCATAATACTTGCTCATTTTCCATGTGTATTGATTAACGGTGTTTGGGTCAATGAACCCAATGCCATAGCGTCCACCTTTTCTCATTTCATACATCTTCATCCTGCATAATACCACAGAATAGAATATAGTGAGGATAATTACAGGTAATGATTGATCAAAAGGATCACTACAGCTAGCTTGAGACTTAAATTACAGAAAGAAATCACTTACAGACAATAGCAACTGACGATAGATTTGTCGAGTGCGTCTTGATTGTATAACTGAAACAGTTCAGAATACTCAACGGCCACAGCTTTCTCATGGTAGTAATGATCCTTCTTGACATACACCATGAGGGACTCTCGATCGGATCTCTTGGTAATATCCATGTACCATTGATGCAATTCATACATTCTCGTTGGGAGTTTCTTGACATCTTCTGGCTTGACCAAAGGTTGGCCCTAGACATATTTCCGTTTTATTTCCTCCTCTGTAATCACAGGCATGTCCTCGATCTCGAGGAGTTGTCCAACAGTGATCTTGAGTTCTTCAGCCTGCATTATATGCTCCTGGGTTATTACCACATCGCCCTCCTCGGGAACGTAAACTGTTTGGCCACAATAATATTGGGCGCGCGTACTGTCACGTGTTGTCGGCACAATAAGCGGGGGGGTCGATTGCGCCGCCTGTTCTCCCAGCTGGGCAACGGTTTTCCCGCATTTTTCGACAGCTGCTTGTTGTTTGCTCGACCTCGAGCTCGCCTCCTTCTGTAGACGTTGTCGATGTAACTTCCTGATGTGGCGCTCATAGTCTGTGTCAATAGGCTTAGGAGCTGGTGGTTGAGCCATACGGATGAAGTGGTTAACTACTTCCACAGGCACTTTCTCCCTTGGCGGCGGTGGCGGTTTCGGTCCAAAATGGGCGTCGACTTCTGCCCGCACTATGGCATTGGTTTGCTCCTCGGTCCTGTCGTAAGCCCTCACAGGAAGAGGAGTAGTGAGGTTTGGACCATATTTATATCGCTTGTCTCCGCCTGTGCTTCCTGTACTATGACCTCGACTGGTACCGCTACGCACCATAGCTGCGGGGTGCCTCTTCTGTGATTGCTGAGGCGGCAGAGACGGCTGACGGGGCCGAGTTGGACGAGGAGTAGTGGCCAGAAGCTGTGCCGGACTTGGAGGAGGAGTGGCCTGAGGTTGTGCCGGACTTGGAGGAGGAGTGGACGTCTGACGCTATGTCGGACTTGGAGGAGGAGTGGCTTGACACTTTGCCGGACTTGGAGGAGGAGGAGTGGCCTCACGCATTGGTGGACTTGGAGGAGCGGGAGTCTGCTGACTTGGTGGCGGACTTTGATGAGGAGTCGGGTGACGCGGTATCGGTGGCCTTCGAAAAATGATGCAATCCTTTCTCCATAGGATGATACGATGTTTGGCATCTCCGAGTGTGTGCTCCTCATCACCTCCAGGAATGTCAAGCTCTAGCCCCGAATATTGGTCCACCACCTCATCAACCAAGACACGAGCATAGCCCGCTGGAATCGGGTTGCAATGGAAGGTTGGCTCGGGGGAATTTGAAAAAGCAACAGCGTCCGCCACCTTCATGGATATGTTCTTCATTTTGAAGTGTAGCTTGCAGTTAGTGTTCTCCGCGATGTCATCCACGGGGTATCTATCCAGCATTGCGTCAAACGGGGCGGAACCCACGTTGCTTCTCGGCATGGATGGGGCGGTGGTATCCAATGCTGGATCATCCGCTAGCTGCTGCAGCTGCTGAGACCCCCTTTGCTGGCTAAGTGAGTCGATCTGCTCCTGCTGCCGCTGGAATTTGATTGCCAACTCCACGTGCGCTGATTCTAGGCCTTGAAGGCGTTCATAGTCGAGCTTCCTCTGCTCCTCCTCCATCTTCCTCTTCTTCTCCTCCGCAATCTTCTTTCTCGCACGGGTTCTGTAGTCGGCGTTCCAGTCCGAAAACCCCTCATACCACGGAATAGCGCCCTTGCCTCGTATTCTTCCCGGGTGTTCAGGATTTCCCAGGGTACGCGTAAGCTCGTCGTTCTCTCTGTTGGGCTGGAAAACCCCCGATCGAGCCTCTTCTATTGCAACAAGTAGCGCATCGTCGGCTCCGTCCAGACATGCCTTCGTCGAAACATTGCCTGTCTTCGGGTCCAACTCCCCCCCATGCGCATAGAACCAAGTCCTGCACCTAGGGGGCCAGCTCTTACTAACCGGAGTGACACCTGCATCCTCCATCTCTTTCTCAGACTTATCCCACTTAGGCATTGCCACCGCGTAGCCACCTGGCCCCAGCTTATGGAACTTATCCTTTTTTTCGGCATTCTTCTTTTTTATTCTCGACCGTTCCTTAGCTAATTCTGAATCCTTGAATTTCACGAAATCGTCCCAATGAGCACTTTGATTCTCTAGTATCCCCTCGAATACTAGAGTCTTCCTTCCTCCCTTGACGTACTTCTCCCACGTCATTCTCTTGTGGTTCTTGAATGCAACCGCCATCTTCCTAAAAGCAGCATCCTTGACTTTCCGCATGTCTGCTTCTGTGAAATTATCTGGTAAGGTGAAATGTTCCATGAGAGTATCCCAAAGCAGATTTTTTTGCTTCTCGTCGACAAAAGTAACATCTGGACGTGGATTTGCTGGCTTTCTCCATTCTTGAAGGGAGATCGGGAGTTGGTCCTTCACAATAACTCCACACTCACGAACGAACTTGTCCGCAATCTTCTTAGGCGCTAATGGTTCGCCATTAGGTCTGATTGCCTCGATATTGTACTTTACGCCCTCCTTCAACTTTTTGTTCGGGCCTCGTTTCATCCTTTTGCCTGAAGATTTGCTCGATCCGGATGGCTGAAAGAAGAAAGATCGATTCGTTAATATATCTTCAACTCATTTAAAACATGCGATGATCACTAGATTCCTGCTTATATAAATATATATACCTCGCCGGTGTTTGTTGTTTCAGGATCAACATGTTCTTCGTCGTAGTTCATGACTTCATCTTCTCGGTCGTCGCGATCGAATATCATATCACCCTCTCCGGTGTTGTTTAGAAATTCGGAGCCGTCAAAATCTTCTTCATTCTGATCATCATCTGGCCCGCGTATGATATCGAGCATGGTCTGTTCTCTCTCTCTGTCGGTATTGTCCGCCATAGCTTTTATTTAACTATGCCAAAAGAAATATAAAACAATTTAGTATAATCTCGAATAATAGATATAATCTCGAATACATCGTCTCGAATAATAGATATAATCTCGAATACATCATCTCGAATAATAGATATAATATTGAATACATCACTAGCTAGCTAGCTAGCAAGCTAATAAAGATCGAATAGTACAGAGTAATCTAGGCCACTCGCGGTTCTTGAGGTGTGGGCGGTGGACACCCAAAGAGAAGGAACCATCACTGGATCATAGCTCGGGTGATCTCCCCAAAGAACCTGCCAGGTATTGGAGAACCTGACGTCCATAGCAGCCATGTAGCGATGGACATGCTCGTCCTCCTCCCTGACAAGGCGACGTACCACCTCCGGCGGGGCCGGCTCCCTCCGCACCGAAAGTGGCCCACATGAATGCCACCAAAGGAGATGAGGGTCGACGACGGGACCTGGGGCCGGGTTCCTCACCAAGCGTCGCGCCCCTGAAGGTAGCACCTCCCAGTGCCAGCCCGGCGGAGCCCAGTCCCGGACATGGGTCCTCTGAAGCAGGACGTCGTCGCGGACGTGTCGACGGCGAGGATGCGGGCCGGGCATCATCGACAACAAAATACTATATGCCGCAAAAGTAAAGTAACATTTTTTAAATGATGGATTGTGATGATTTCAGATATGCAAATTCTAAATTTTATAACTAAAAATATAAGAAACTAAAAAAACATCGATCATCGTCTAACAATTTGAAATTAATCTAATTCATCTAGCTAGCTAAAACTAACATTTCCAAAATTTCTAACATTTCTATATAACTAACATTTCTATAACATTTGACATTATATATATTATAACTAACATTTCTACATACTATTTGACATTAATCTAATCTAATTAATTAATTCATCTAAAACTTTGTATGAAAAACAGAAAAACAGAAAAAACTAAAAGCTAAAAACAGAAAAATTGTGTGTGTGTGCGCGTCTAGTGTGTGTGTAGTGTGTGTGTGTGTGTGTGTGTGCATACAGTGTGTGTGTGCGCGCGCGCATGTGTGTGCGCTACGGTCGATTGGAGGGAGGAGAGGGGCCGGGGGAGGGGCTCACAGCGCGCGCGGGGAAGGTCGAGGCGACGGCGACGGCGACGGCGAGGTCGATCCAAAGGCGACGGCGACGGCGAAGCGAGGGGATCGGCGACCGGGACGGCGACGGGGGTGCCGCGGAGTCAACGGGGACGAAGCGACGAGGACGGGGGCGTCGCGGAGTCGACGGGGACGGCGCGACGGGGGCGGCGACGGCGCGGGACGGGGCGGCGGCAGAGAGAAGTGGGAGATGAGAAACTAAAAAATTTCGAAGTGTTTCTTATATAGGGGACACCTTTAGTACCGGTTGGAGCCACCAACCGGTACTAAAGGCCTGTTTTGGCCAGGCCAAGCGGGAGGGGGGCACCCCCTTTAGTACCGGTTCCTGGCTCCAACCGGTACTAAAGGCCCCCCCTTTAGTACCGGTTGGTGCCACGACCCGGTACTAAAGGGGGTGCGCTGCCAGGCGAGGGGCGCAGAAGTTTAGTCCCACCTCGCTAGCCGAAGGGCGCTCACACCTGCTTATAAGCCCCACCGCCGCTGCTGTCTCGAGCTCCTCTCTAAAGCAGGCCTTCTGGGCCTACCTCTGCTACTCTGCCCTGTGGGGCCTATTGGGCTTGCGGGCCTGCATCCTGGCCCAACAACAGATTGGGTTTCTAGTCGTATGCAGGCCGCTGTGGCCCGGTAGGTGGGCTTTTTTCATTTAGTTTTTTCTTTTCTGCTTTATTTATTTTGTTTTATTTATTTTTAGTTGTTTTTTGATGTATTTAGAGTTTCCTTGTGAATATTTTTGATAGTTTTTAGAAACTTTCAGTTAGTGCCGGTAGTTTTTAAATTTGAATAGTTTAAATTTTGAATTATTTGAAATTTGTGCGAATCACTAGTTTGTGAATAACTTAACTTTAAAAATACATTTTCCAGTGATTCTTTTTTATTATGTTTAATATCAGTGTGTTTTATCATTATATTCAATTTGGTAATGCTGAAGTTATTTAAAAATGAAATGCCTTTGTAACGGATGAGTTTTCGTCCGAAACCCTGATACTTCGAAACAGATTGTCCATTTTGTACAAGTGTATCCAGTTTTTGTGGTAACCCTCTCTACTTTTTTGCACATGCTATGTGGGTGAAATTATGATACCATGCCAACTTTCATCCTTTTCTGAGTTCATTTGAAATGCTTTTCAATTTCAGGGTCATTTAGCTGAAAAAACCAATAAATGCATGAAAGAATTTGCTTGCACATAAAATTTCTTCGCGTTTCAAATGCCAAAACACATAACTAGCTACCCTAACTATTACAGAGATTCCCTCCTGGGTGTGAAACACAGAAGAAAGTGATGATAGCTAAGTCGATCACATCCCAGATCTTTGGGTGTGAAACTTTTTCTTCGCGTGTGTCCCTTTGCGTCGTAGCCACGGAAAATCTTCATCATTTAACGGGATGCTCGGGTCAATATTCACTGTGAATGGAGAAATTTCATCAAACTTTTCATAATCTTCTGACTTGTCTGTCTTGTCATCCACTCCCACGATGTTTCTCTTCCCAGAAAGAACTATGTGCCGCTTTGACTCATCGTACGATGCATTCGCTTCCTTATCTTTTCTTTTTCTTGGCTTGGTAGACATGTCCTTCACATAGAAAACTTGTGCCACATCATTGGCTAGGACGAATGGTTCGTCTGCATACGCAAGATTGTTGAGATCCACTGTTGTCAATCCGTACTGCGGGTCTTCCGTTACCCCGCCTCGTGTCATATTGACCCATTTGCACCGAAACAAATGGACCTTCAAACCACGTCGATAGTAAAGTTCCCATATGTCCTGTATATAACCATAATATGTTTCCTTTCCCGTCTTGGTTTCTGCATCAAAGCGGACACCACTGTTTTGGTTGGTGCTCTTCTTATCTTGGGCGATCGTGTAAAATGTATTACCATTTATCTCGTACCCTTTGAAAGTCATTATATTCGAAGATGGTAACTGGGACAGCAAGTACAGGTCATCTTCAATAGAGGTGTCATGCATGGTACGTGCTTGCAACCAGCTGGCGAAACTCCTGGTTTGTTCACGTGTAATCCAGTCATCAGACCGCTCCGGGTGTTTGGAGCGTAGCAAATTCTTTTGTTCATCCATATACGGAGCCACCAAGGCGGAATTCTGTAGAACTGTGTAGTGTGCTTCAGTGAGAGAATGTCCATCCATACATATTATTTGTTCCCCTCCTAGCGTGCCTTTTCCATCCAGTCAGCCCTTATGCCGCGATTCAGGAACACCAATCGGCTTAAGGTCAGGAATAAAGTCAATACAAAACTCAATGACCTCCTCATTTTGACGGCCCTTGGAGATGCTTCCTTATGGCCTAGCACGGTTATGAACATATTTCTTTAAGACTCCCATGAACCTCTCAAAGGAGAACATATTGTGTAGAAATATAGGACCCAAAACGTTAATCTCTTCGCATAGCTGAACTAGGACGTGCGTCATGATGTTGAAGAAGGATGGTGGGAACACCAACTCGAAACTGACAAGACATTGCACCAAATCATTCTGTAACCTTGGTATGATTTCTGGATCGATTACCTTCTGAGAGATTGCATTGAGAAATGCACATAGCTTCACAATGGCTAATCGAACGTTTTTTGGTAGAAGCCCCCTCAATGCAACCGGAAGTAGTTGCGTCATAATCACGTGGCAGTCATGAGACTTTAGGTTCTGGAACTTTTTCTCTGCCATGTTTATTATTCCCTTTATATTCGACAAGAAGCCAGACGGTACCTTAATACTGAGCAAGCATTCAAAGAAGATTTCCTTCTCTTCTTTGGTAAGAGCGTAGCTTGCATGACCCTGATGTATGCCGTCTTTTCCGTGCATACGTTGCTGGTCCTCCCGTGCCTCAGGTGTATCTTTTGTCTTCCCATACACGCCCAAGAAGCCAAGCAGGGTCACACAAAGATTCTTCGTCACGTGCATCACGTCGATTGCGGAGCGGACCTCGAGGTCTTTCCAATAGGGCAGGTCCCAGAATATAGATTTCTTCTTCCACATGGGTGCGCGTCCGTCAGCGTCATTCGGAACAGGTTGTCCACCAGGACCCTTTCCAAAGACCACCTTCAAATCCTTGACCATATCATGTACATCAGCACCAGTACGGTGGCGAGGCTTCGTCCGGTGATCTGCCTCACCTTTGAAATGCTTGCCTTTCTTTCTTACGGGATGCCTGCTCGGAAGAAATCGACGATGTCCCAGGTACACATTCTTCTTACAATTAGCCAAATATATACTGTCGGTATCGTCCAAACAGTGCGTGCATGCGCGGTATCCCTTGTTTGTCTGTCCTGAAAGGTTACTAAGAGCATGCCAATCATTGATGGTCACGAACAACAACGCCTTTAGGTCAAATTCTTCCCCCATGTGCTCATCCCACACACGTACACCTGTTCCATTCCACAGTTGTAAGAGTTCTTCAACTAATGGCCTTAGGTACACATCAATGTCGTTGCCGAGTTGCTTAGGGCCTTGGATGAGCACTGGCATCATAATGAACTTCCGCTTCATGCACAACCAAGGAGGAAGGTTATACAAACATAGAGTCACAGGCCAGGTGCTATGGTTGCTGCTCTGCTCCCCAAAAGGATTAATGCCATCTGTGCTTAGACCAAACCATACGCTCCTTGCGTCATCTGCAAACTCCTTCCCGTACTTTCTTTCGATTTTTCTCCACTGCGACCCGTCAGCGGGTACTCTCAACTTTCCGTCTTTCTTACGGTCTTCTCTATGCCATCGCATCGCCTTGGCATGCTCTTTGTTTTGGAACAAACGTTTCAACCGTGGTATTATAGGAGCATACCACATCACCTTGGCAGGAATCTTCTTCCTGGGGCGCCGGCCCTCGACATCACCAGGGTCATCGTGGCAGATCTTATAGCGCAATGCACCACATACCGGGCAAGCATTCAAATCCTCGTACTCACCGCGGTAGAGGATGCAATCATTAGGGCATGCATGTATCTTCTGCACCTCTAACCCTAGAGGGCAGACAACCTTCTTTGCTTCGTACGTACTCTCGGGCAATTCGTTGTCCTTTGGAAGCATTTCCTTTATCATTACCATCAACTTTCCAAATCCCTTGTCAGATACACCATTCTCTGCCTTCCATTGCAGCAATTCCAGTGTGGTGCCCAGCTTTTTCTTGTCACCTACGCAATTCGGGTACAACAATTTTTTGTGATCCTCTAACATGCGCTGCAACTTCTTCTTCTCCAAATCACTTGCGCAGTTTCTCTTTGTATCGGCAATGGCCCGACCTAGATCATCAACGGGCTCATCTGATGCCTCTTATTCAGCTTCTTCCCGCATTGCCGGCTCAGCTTCTTCCCGCATTACCGGCTCAGCTTCTTCCCCCATTGTTGTATCATCGTATTTAGGGAACCCATGGCCAGGATAGCTGTCGTCGTCCTCTTCTTCTTCATTGTCTTCCATCATAACCCCTCTTTCTCCGTGCTTGGTCCAAACATTATAATGGGGCATGAAACCAGTCTTAAACAGGTGGACGTGAATGGTTCTTGACATAGAGTAATTGTGACCATTCTTACAGCGAGCACATGGACAAGGCATAAAACCATCCGCCCGCTTGTTTGCCTCAGCCGCAAGCAGAAAAGTACGCACGCCCTCAACGAACTGGGGAGAGCATCGGTCATCGTACTTCCATTGCCGGCTCATCTTCATTACACAACACCGAATAGACCAAATTAATACAAGTTCATACATCAAGTTCATACAACACTTAAATGTGACAAACAAATAACTCTCTAGCTAAAGCATTTAAATGCAACAACAAATACGATCAAGATCGCAACTAAGGTAACAATGGATCCAACAGCATAATGATACCAAGCCTCACTATCGATGGCATATTTTCTAATCTTTCTAATCTTCAAGCGCATTTTCTCCATCTTGATCTTGTGATCATCGACGACATCGGCAACATGCAACTTCAATTCCATCTTCTCCCCCTCAATTCTTTTCAATTTTTTCTTTCAAGTACTTGTTTTCTCTTTCAACTAAATTTAACCTCTCGGCAATAGGGTCGGTTGGAATTTCAGGTTCAGATACCTCCTAGAAATAATTTCTATGTCAACTTGATGGGCATAATTTGTCATAAACACGAAATGCAACTAGTTTTAAAAGAGAATATACATACCACATCCGAATCATAACAAGGACTAGGGCCGACGGGGACGGATATCAAAACCATGGCACTATATGTATAACAAACAACGTACGGGTAAGATAATTATACGAGTAACTATATATCCAAATAACACACATCAATTTTTATATAAAATTTCATGAACAAGAGGCTCACCACAAGGTGGTGCCGGCGACGGGACGGTGCGGGCGATCGACGGTGGCTGCGATGGAGATTTAGAAGGCACTAAGTAAACCACACCTACATATGCAAACTAAGTGTTATTTTTGACCTCAAATTGCATATAAATCAAATACTAGCACATATATATATATATATCCTCCCAAATTACTAAACTCCCAAATTAATCACTATATAAACCAATGCAAGAGCTAATCTAGCAATGAGAGATGAAAGGACAAAGTTGCTAACCTTTGTGATCATTTGAATGGATGAGGGCCTTCAAATCTTGACAAATTTTGGGCAAATTTTGTGATGAACTCAAGAGGGGAAAGGGGAAGAACAGAGCGAGCTCGGGTGGACAAAGTGTTTATGTAGGACGACCTTTAGTACCGGTTCGTGCCAAGAACCGGTACTAAAGGGGCTAGAGGGGCACCTGTCTGACAACATCCTGCCACCACTCTCATTAGTACCGGTTCGTGGCACGAACCGGTGCTAAAGGTTCGCCATGAACCGGTACTAATGAAAGCGGCCCGGCTAGCCGTTGGAACCGGCACTAATGTATACATTAGTGCCGGCTCAAATACAAACCGGCACTAATGTGCTTCACGATTGACCCTTTTTCTACTAGTGGATAAAGGCTTTAGAAGGACTGACTTATATTAACAGTTAACACCGGATTTATAATGCCCTTCTCCATGTCAAGGGAAGGATAACTCAAGAATTTCAGCACAGAATCTTCTTCATAAGCATTGCCTGTACTCTACATTTTGTAGAGAGTAATTATATATATGATAATACTAGAAGAGATAGAGGATAATGAAGATAAGATGTAGATTGATGCTACATAATCAACTACCAATCCCTGGAAGTACAAGCGCTACAGGACAAAATGTACTGACAAGAGCAATGGGCTACACTTCTGCACTAGCATTGTCTGTGTATTCTACTTGTTGGTAAGATTAAATATATATCTGATCTTTTTTAGTAAATGGTGGGTGAGGGAGATAAGATGCAGAATGCTACAAAATGAGCCAATCCCTCTTCCCATAATACAAGAGTGTTTTGAACACTGGTGTACTGTACAAAACATTCTTATATGGGACGGAGGGAGTAGCTGTTAATGTAAGTACAGTGATAGACCACGTTCAGTCCTTACAAGAGGACTGCAGAGCTAAACCTCTTCAAAAGCATTGGGTTGATTCTAAATTTATGTAAGAGTCCATACGGATCTTATAATGTCCACCAAATGGACGATTACGAGGCTAACATGTGTAGTGATGCTACATAATCAAACAGCTATGAAAGTAAGTATGGTCATACAGGGCAAGAGGTACTCACAAGAGCAATGCAGTGTGCAGTATAGTTGTGAGATTCTGTGGTCCCTTGAGAACGAATGTTCTTCTGCTAACAGTTTTGTACAAGTGAGACATTAAGGCAAATGCAGAAATGTAGTTCAAATTGTGATGTGATATCATAGATAGTACCTTACGCTGCAGCCGAGACCAATGTGTAACAAGATTATTCCAGTCACCGTCGGATAAATGTAGCACCGGAGACTTTACAGAAATTTCGGTCAAAGGCTTGCCATCGAAGTGCGCTTCCTCAGGTAGGAACGATACTTCATCAACGAGTGCTTGAAAAGCGCAACCAACACTTGCTCGTCATCACAATCCAGTTTGCTCCTCGCCTATTTAAAAGAATGAAATCTTGTGTCTTCTGTCAGCAGAAACATATGCAGTAATGACCATGAATAACATTAGTACATTACTTACGCATAAGTTGCAGAGGAAGACTGGAAATTGTTCTGTGTCTGCGGTATAATCTTTCCATGAAGGAAAGATGCGCACAAAGTTCCTGACAACAACATAAGCTTCGTCTTCTAAACTGAGAAGAAATGGAACAGGGGTCCTATTTGCTGCAATTGGGGCTCTCTATGGTTTGAAAAGGGATTTGGCAACTGGATTTGGTGTACTCTTTGCTGGAATGGGGGTTTTACGTCGTACAGCTGGTGCTATGTCAACTGGCATAATCATATTGTTTGCTGCAGTTGGGGTCTGCTGAGTTGGGGCATCAGAAATGACTAGTGTAGTAGGGCTAGAGTCTGCTAGAGTTCGGGTATTTTGTGGGTCAGGTGATATTGCAACTACACCTAATGGGCTATTTGATTTATCAGGTGCCACTACCTTGTCCATGTACTTTGCTTGTGCTCCTCCACTATCAGCAATCGCCCTCTTCCTTTTGAATGTCTGATACACAAGAACAACATTTGAATGGATAAATATGGTATGATGACAGATGGAATATGTACTGAAAATGGATAGGCAGGGCGTATTCACATACACGATGTGTAAACTAAGCTAATGGCAGTTCAACAAAGTAGAAGCAATGCAAAGCATCAGTTGCAATATATGTGCGAGCAATGTAACCTTGGAAAGTTAGAGCAAGTACCTTGATGGGTGAATAAGATAGGGCATCTTCCTCTGACTCCTCCACTAGGGAGCTACATTGACTTAGGTCTCCCTCTAGCTCAAAATCACTATTAGGATCATATTCTGAGCATGAATCTGTAGGTGGAGAGCGTTTGCATTGCATTGCATCCAGACTTGATTTCAGTCCCTTAATGCCAAGTTTGACAACCATGGCATTGTTCTGCTTTATTCTTTTCATGCGCGCAAGCTCATAATCATTATGATGCTGTTCAGAATATGAGATTCATGAAAACATAAAAAGTAGTCAGATTATCTATGGAATCACTACTAGGGAAAAGCCTAGCAGCAGCGCGGGTTTTGGATGTATCAGTAGCGCGGGTGCCCATGCTACCGATACGGCGCCACAGCTAACTTGTAGCAGTAGCGCGTGTTGACACACGCTGCTGCTATACATGGTTAGTTGTAGCGTGCGTTGCAGATAGCTCTACTGCTAATTATCTGTAGCGGGTCTTATACCCCACGCTACTGCTATTACTTTTAAAAAAATCTCGATCCCGTGTGTGTTGTCAATGGCAGCATTCATTCGATCTAGCGACGGTTGGCGTCGCCGAAGGCATGAACGGACAACGGCAGACCAGGTCCGATGGTGGCTGTTGGAGAGGGCCCGTTTTTATGGAACAGCCAGGCCGCGGCATGGGGCTCCTCTTCCCGACCATGCCAGATAGCTCCGGGTTGTCCATGGCGATGACCTGCACGGGCATGGACATGGGAGGGTGTGTCAAATCAGAGGGAGAGAGAGAAAAGGAAAACCGAGGGAGAGAGGAAGGTGATGGAGGGAGCAGCGGAGCTAGCCACCGGTGGTGAGGTGCTCCGGTGTGGTGGCACGGGGTGGCGGCCCCCTAGACGTCGGTGGAAAACCGGCGAGCTCCTAGACGCCGGTGGCGCGAGGAGGCGGCCTCTTTCGATGCCACAGAGGAGGAGGGGCGCATTGGCAAGAGGTCGATGTGAGATTGTATGGAAAGTGAGAGGAGAGAGTGGCGGAAGAGAGGAGGGATTTGGGGGAGGAGATGGGGATTCGGCCAAGGATATGGCGACTTCACCTACCTCATGCCTAGTAGTAGCGAGTGGTACAAAACTGCGCTACTACTATGAACTTAGTAGTAGCATGGGTTTATACCCCTCGCTACTACTATGGCATGTCTCAGGGGGCACGGTAGAAACCGCTTAGTTGTAGCGAGGGTTAAAAACCCGCGCTACTACTATCAACTTAGTAGTAGCGAGGGGTTAAAACCCGCGCTACTAGTAAGTAGGAGTAGCGAGGGGTATAAACCCTCGCTACTAGTAAGCGTCTGCCTATAAGCTTTTCCCTAGTAGTGAATGCACTGTGGATTCAACTCGGAGAGTGTCTCCCTATAAACCCCTTCATATGCAAAGTTCACCTCCCCAACCGTGCTGACCAGACCACACACAGAAATACAAACCCCTTATGTCTCTATAACATGTAGGCACACATTTCAAAACTGAAGTAGGAACATTAGAATCATATGAAATTCGTATTTGAACAAATAAACTAAGCAATTATGAGTGGCGTAATGTTTAGATTCAAGGGTGGAGTGTTGGTAGTGCGACACAAAGCAAGTAGGCAGATTGTATTCCATGTAAAAGATCGAAACCTATGTAAAAGTTGGAAATGACACTTTCTTTCTATACAATGCAGTGTTCATTACCCACACATGATGGAAGAGATCACATAGAGAAATAATATTCACTCATGTCTACGGTTCCAGTATTTAGAAACAGGGTGGTCCACCCTAAAAGAATATTGACAACAAATATGACAAGGCAAGCATATATGTAGTGAATCAATCATTTACTTGTGAGCTTACTATGACAAGTATGCAGAATTGTAACTTTAGTAAGAGACCGTCCAAAATCTGAATGAAGAAGTTTGTCTAGCACTTATTGTTTGCAACTAATCGACGTGAATAATTGGATATTATATCGAATGAGTAAGAAAGACAAGTAAAATTGTCAACAAACCTGGCTTACAGTAGTAATCTGGGTCAATGTCACTACGACCAACAATCCAAAATAACTAGTTTCTGTTCCTAGGGCCGGAATTTTGAAAACCCTGTGAACTTTAGAGGTACTAAAGATTACTGAAATACATGTGAACCATTAAGTGTAGGTAGTAATGAGCACACAACAAACCCTAATGACAGTCCTGCCTAATGAGTAATGAATCAATTAGAAAATGGGTGAAGAGGAGTGGCTGCTGAGTGTTGAGGACGTATCTCAGGATAAATCGGGTTGGCTTGGTGGGTGCTGCACGCCTGATATCTGAACGGACTAGGAAGGTAGGCACGGCGGCGCGCCCGAGTAGCAGTGACACTATTGGGTGAGCGGCTCCTGGCCTCCTGTTAGTTCGGCGTCTCCTCCTATAGTCATGTCGTCCGGGGACGACAAGTCGCCGGTGAGGCAGGCGGCTGGGGGCGAGTAGAGATCGGAAACGCGCAGCAGAACAGAGGGGAATCGGGGCCTGGGACGACCCAAAATCCCAGGGTGGGCCGGCCCACTGTGGGCACCCTGTAGACACTACTAGGAAAAGGCCTACTAGTGGCGCACTAGTTTTTCCTACTAATGGCGCACTACTGGTGCGCCACTAGTACCACGCCACTAGTATTTTTTACTAATGGCGCACCGCTGGTGCGCCATTAGTATCTAGTATACTAATGGCACACCATGCCATGCGCCATTAGTATAGACCACCATGCGCCATTAGTATCTGGCATACTAATGGCGCACTGTGGGGTGATGCGCCATTAGTATGAATATTAGGTTTTTTTTACTTTTCTGAATTTTGCACAGGTTACAAAATATATTATTGGACAGAATATAGACAGCACCCCACAGCAAGAGTAGATTCATCAAATACAATAGAAGATTATTCTCCGAATACAATTCATCATATTAGTCTCCGAAGTCAAAAGACCGAACAAAGATAGAAAATTACAAGTCTCGAGACCGCGAATACCGAGTTTGTCGGAAGTAATACTAATCCTAACAAGTCCTACTAATCATCATCATACAACTTCTACTCGTTATTAATAACAAGTCATACGATCATCATCTTGATAGTCATCGAACCAACCCTACTTAATTGTTCTTAGGACATGATCATCAGTATTAGGCAGGACCTAAATACCCTATTTAAGGTAAAATAGCAACAATATAGACCCCGACTCTCCATTATGGAGAATGGAGAACATCCTGTCTCCAATTCTTGCGCTTCGCTTCCTTTTGCTTCCAAGAACCTCCTTACGATTGTCCATACATTTTTTTCCATCCTTTGATTTTCATGTCTCCACTTCTTTTAGAAATCTCCTATGGACAGTTGAGATTTGTAGGATGACCTGCCTGTATGTTGAAAACATTAAGACTACCTTTCTAATGCATCAAATGAGGCACACAATTCACTGGGATTATTTGTTGAAAAACATAGTAATAACTTCATAGTTAGCAATGATGTACTAGTTTTAGAAGTATGCAAAAGATGCACGGATGTCGTAATAGTAAAAATCTTACCAGGGTATCTCCTTGGTAGTTACCGTAGTTGAAGACATGCACTAGTGGCACGTATTGACCATAATGTTGAGGAGTTTGATTGTGGATATTGTAATTCTCAATGTCAATACAAAATCCGACCAGATGATTTTTCTCCTTGTAAGTTGTTAATTCGGAGCCATCGGTGTAGTGGGTTTTGTCTACCATCTCCCGCACATTCTTTGAACAATAAAAATAAGCTGTCAATGGAAATAAGCTATCAATTATTTTGAAATAAACAATATAAATTAGCTAATAACTATGTTTGAGAAACTCACATAGCAGTAGAACTAGAGGCGTATCAACAAGGACCCAAATGTCCATATTGTCTTGGTCGATGTCAGGATTACCAAGATCCATGGTGATAAGCATGCCCTCATCAAAACCATACATCTTGCAAAATGCTTCCCAATTTTTGCAACCAAAATGGGTTACGCTCTCAGAATTATACAGATTTACTTCAAAGTCCACATCGTGATGAGTCCTTAGGTGAATTTTCTTTGTTTCAGAAATTTCATGGTCTTCAAAATCCATCCTCTCCAAGACATAGCATCTTGCATGGCATGGGATAAGGTATACTCGAATTGTAAAAGATGAAAATTACACGTTGAAATAGTTGAGGTCATGCTTAATTATGAAAATAACACTTGTCGTCGTTGTGTATCGTTTCAACTTCGAAGGTCTCCTCGAGCTTAATGCTGAAGCGCCGATCATCGTCCAGGTGAGGCATGTCGCACAGACCTCGATCATCGTGGCACCAGTTGCACTCCCCCGAGAGACTTTCCTCGTCCGATGACGACATATCCTACGTTCATAATTCAAAACTACATCATTTAGGGTTTGTCGACACCGAGGCATCCTAAAAGCTAAGCCTTTATCATTTAGGGTTTGTCGATGCCGAGGCACCCTAAAAGCCTAAGCTTTCATCATTTAGGTTCTTATCGACACCGAGGCACCCTAAAAGCCAAGGTTTTATCATTTAGGGTTTGTCGACGCTGAGGCACCCTAAAAGCCTAAGCTTTCATCATTTAGGTTCTTATCGACACTGTGGCACCCTAAAACCTATGGTTTAATGCAGCAAGAATAAAGGGGAAGTTGATCCTACTTAATTAAGTACTAAGATACCCCGGCCCATGCATTAGTCGCAAGTACCCCATATGTCCTATTTTTAGCAAAGTCATGCTAAAATTGACGGAAAATTTCAGCATGACCTTTGCTGAAAGTAGGACATATGGAGTACCCGAATTTGCCGGAATGGAAGTTAATCGACATTCCGGCAAACCCAAGGGCCTCTCGGGGTACCTACAAAATCATTATCCCCGCGTAATGAAGTCGCCAATGGGTCATTTCAAAAGATCACAAGTAGCATCATCACAAGTACAACATCATCACAAATACAGCAGCAGCAGCAGCAGTGAACACAGGCATAACAGCAGCAGCAGCAGGCTTATTCTTCTTCTTCATAAGCAGATGAGGTTTAAAGGAACGGAGCATATGTAGAAATACACAGCAGAAAAATACAAGAAGCCTTTGACACTCCGGTGCTCAAGGTACCACTACCCCATGCACATGTATTTGGGTAAGCAGCAGAGCAGAGGAGGAGGCCATTTAATCAGGTAAATGGTGCATTTACAAATTCTTTTCTCCTGGGAACTAGAAGAAAATCTCAGTCACTGAAATGGACACACAGGGCAACAAAACTAGTACCTAAACTAAACTAACTAATTAGACTAACTAACTAAACTAGTCCCTAAACAAGGAGCATAAACTAACTAATTAACTAAGTAACTAATTAGACTAACTAACTAACTAATTAGACTAACTAACTAACTAACTAATTAGACTAACTAACTAAACTAGTGCCTAAACTAAACTAACTAATTAGACTAACTAACTAAATTAGAAAAAAATCTCAGTCACTGAAATGCAGCAGCAGTTAGTAGCAGAGGAGAGCGGGATCAGGGAGCAGCAGGCAGCCCGGATGGCCGCAGGCGCAGGCAGCAGCACCTTCGACAAGCAGCGGCAGCAGCAACACTCGGTGTCGACGAGCAGGCGTGAGGCAGAGGGCGTCCAGCACGAGCAGGGGATGGCCTGGGGGTCAGCGGAAGCTGTGCATGGGCGCAGGGCTACCGGCCAGGTGAGGCGGGGCTCGCGGCCAGGGACTTCCAAGGAGCGGCCGGACGCGGCGCGCGTGTAGCAGGACGGGCGGCAGAAGGAAGCCCGGCGCACGGCGAGGTCGTATGCCGCGCAGCAGCAGTAGGGTTCAGGCACGATGGAATCGGCGTCCTACGGCATCTAACTCGAAGGGGGAAAGGGGGCGAGGGAGGAGCTCACCGCGGTGGCGACGACGAGATAGGGAGCAGCGATGGCGACGGCGAGCGGAGGAAGAAGAAGTGCTCCGGCCTCCTCTCCTGGTGGACGCGGGCCTCCTCCTCCTAGTGCTCCGAGGGCTGGCAGTCGTGGCGGCAGGCCATCGGTGGCGAGGACCGAGACGGCGAGGCGGGGCGCGGGGGTCGTCGGAGCGGGTGTGGAGCGAGGGGGGAAGTGGATCTGGAGAGGGAGGGACGAAGGGATCGGGCTAGGGGGAAGATTACTAATGGCGCACCCCCTGGCGGTGCGCCATTAGCTAGGGGGGAAAAACTTAGTAATGGCACACCTGTGGACAGTGCGCCATTACTAGTTTTAACTAGTAATGGCGCACTGCCTACATGATGCGCCATTAGTATGTTTGGAAAAATGAAAAAACAATTGTTACTAGTGGCGCACCATGTATCTGGTGCGCCATTAGTGTCTTCCACACTAATGGCGCACCTGCACATGGTGCGCCACTGCTATATTGTAGTGGCGCACCACATGTCAGGTGCGACATTAGTGTTAATTCCATCTATAGCCCTTTTCCTAGTAGTGAGAGATACACACCCGAGCGGCAAACATGCATTTTCGAAACTAATTTAGGAACATTTAGCTGACCAATTAAACAACTCTATTTTAATAATTTCAGATTCATATTTGAACAGCTAAGCTTGTTTAGCTTGATGGGTGGAGCAGTGTTATTATGACATGAAGCACGTATTTTGATCGTATAGTGATCATAAAAGGGGGAAACTCTAAGCATATTTTTTAGCAAAAGAGGGTTTCCCCTCTGGTTTCTATTAAAGAAACCACCACGGAACCAACATGATCAATTAAACCCTAAGCATGATCAATTAAACCGTATTATGGCTATGCCATGGCACATTTGAAGCTGCAAACCAGAGAAATGATATTTAGCATCCATTGTTTGCTTCGAACTAAGAACTAAATTCTAAGTGTTGAAAAGAAAGTAGAGTAACCAAGTTAAGATCTATTTTCTGGTTGAGATCAAAAAGTTGAGGAGATATGAAGTACCACCTCTCTTGCGGCACCGTGTAGGCATCAGGGTGCGATGGTTGTCGGTGGCGTTGAAGCAGATCTGCGACGGTAGATGGGTGCATCGGGGGATAAGTCCCATTGCGGTGGAAGAGAAGATCGTGTGAGCAGCCCCGGCAAAGAGGACGACGGCGCCGATGAAGCGAGAGGACGCGATGCAAGGCTATTGGTCTGTCGCCTTGGATGAGAAACATCCATCTCTAGCAGTGGACGACGCGGTCTTGGTAGGCGCTCTAGCATGGTGGAGGACGGTGGCAATGGATATGGTGGAGGACAGCGGCGATGGATGGGGTGGCGGACGGAGGCTGGTGTGGGGATGAGGTGTTCTAGCGTGGACGGTGTATGATGGGAAAATGGAGGGAGAGGTATGGGGAACCATGTTTTTGGGACGGACCTGTCTGAAATATGGGAAAGTTACGAACTTAGCCCCCGTTTAAAATTTAGACGTCTCGTCGGTTGGGGATAGGACGGTAATCTCGCATCTTGCCAATATTTGCCCAGAGCGATTTCGGGCGAGGAGAGGGTGGTTGGCGCCCATGGTTGGCGCCCACTGTGTATAAACGGGGCTGACAGGTAGGGCGGTTGTGTCACGTCTGAGTGAAGTTACATACCTGCCCCTATTGAAAATATTTGCCTACATCGATTTCGGCCAAGTCGAGTTTGTTTTGCTGCCCACCATGTATGAATGGGGAATGGAGGGAGAAACAGAGGTCTTTCGGACGAGCTTGAATCAAATGAGTTTTGCCGCCCATGTTTGACGCCCACTGTGTCGAAATGGGCTCAGAGGCGGTCGTGTCACGTCTAATTGAAGTTACTAACCTACCCCTATATAGAGCAGTGGAAATCGGGCCAATGGATTGTCCGTGTAATGGGTAGACAGTAATTTCCATCTCCCAAACACTTGGCTTAGGGCAGCCGATGTGGGAGTGGACATTTTGCTGCTTCTTTCGAATTTTGGGACAATAAGCATCCACGTTTACCCTAGCAACTAAATTCGAATCCATTTTGTATTCCTATATGAATCTTTATAAATCATTCTATGTGTTTTTATATATCTTCAAAAGAACGACAAAGATGTATTCCACTGTCATATATGAATATGGTTTACAAATGCTGATACTCAGATTCAGAAACTAGAATCCAGTTTAAGGTGAATTCGAATATTTGGAACACTTCATGTCCAACTCAAATGTCACACGCAGCATAATGTGTACTCCCATTTAGATATGTACACAAGCAAGGTATCAAGATTCAAATACCGAGTCAATCAACCAAGAATGTACAGAACTAACAGACATATAAACACTTATAGAGTATATGGATCAATAATATCAACTAACATACATAAGCCAGGCCGCTGTACTTTTTTTTGGCTACAACAGCATCCTTTTTTTAGCCAACATCTTGGCCCTTTCCGATGCGTGCCACTTATGGTCCATCTATACTACTACTATTGATGAATGCACATTCAGCCCGATTGGCATATTTGTAGGTCTAGCACAGTTATCCAAATGAAATGTCTCCGGGTCTTATCAATTAATACAGACTTGTGCTCAAATAAACTTACAAACCAAAAAACAAAAAAAAACTGTCATTACATGATCTCTAAAACAAATGGTTTGATTGATTACATGAACAGACAACACAAAGGTTATTCAACTATGGAAAGAACATTTCACCTATGATTTACCAAGGAGGAATTTACTTCCTTTTTTTCCTTCAGGACCTTCACAATCTGGTCAGTCTCAGCTTGCTTCGTTTTGAAATCCACCAAATATTTAATGGTTGTCTTGAGTACTGCTTGTGATTATGCTGTTTGCTTCCTCAACATGTCAACTTCATCTCTAAGTGTAGAAGCAGAATCTCTTTCTACCACTAGTTTAGCCTCTAGAGCATCAGCAGTTGGCAATTCATAATGCACAATTTGGCCTACTCATGCATGCATACGGCCAGTCCTCGTGTACATGGCTGGGTCGGAACAGAGAAACATCGTCATCGTCGTGTTCATGGGGAGGCAACATAATTCGTCGTGTTCATGGGGAGGTAACGGAATGCGTCGTGTTCATCAGGAGGCAACGGAACGCGTGGGAGCCAACCGGCTGGGTCGAAACGGAATGTGTGGTCGTGTTCATCAGTAGGGCTTGGATGGAACAGGCGATGGAAATGAGGCCTGGCGTACCGCAAAACGGAGGAAACGGACCTCCTACGGTCGAAATGGGGGTCCTGTTCATCAGGAGGGGTGTGGCGTACCGCAAAACGACGAAACGGGCCTCCTATGGTCGAAATGGGGGTCCTGTTAATCGGGAGGGGTGTGGCGTACTGCAAAACGGACTTGTGTTGGAGTGCTACGGTCGAAACGGGCGTCCTGTTCATTGGGAGGGGTGTGGCGTACCGCAAAACGGGACTCCACGGGATACTGTTCATCTCCACCGTCGACCTCCTCCAGCCTCCATGGGCTACCGTCGACCTCCTCCAGCCCCCACCGCGCGCTACTCCACCGATTACTGTTCAACCACCCCTCCACGGGCACCCCTCCACCGTCTACTGTTCACCCAGCCCTCCACACCACGGGGTCCTGTTCAACCACCCCTTTAGGGGCACCCCTCCACCGTCTACTGTTCATCCAGCCCTCCACCACACCACGGGGTCATGTTCATCCATAGGCAACACCACTGCTCACTGTTCATCCAAACCCCCCCCCCTGCAACGCTCACTGTTCATCCCAGAGGCAGCATCGATCGGCTTCAGTTAGCAGCAGTAGCGAAGGAATCGCTTGATCGGGTTCAGTTAATAGCCATCGATCGATCGCTCGGGTTAAGTAACGCGTAGCCTGCAGTGCAATCACTCGGGTTCAGTTAGAGCCCAACGCCTCACTCGGGTTCAGTTAGAGTCAACGCCTCGCACACACGCGCGTACGTGTACGAGAGAAACGCGCATTGCTCGGCCCCCGACCTCCCACCGTAACCGGGAACTTCCCGAAATTTTCCTCCCCTCGCTTCTACCATAGTTTTTTCGGTCATGGACGGCCCAAAGAATGTCATGCAGCTGCGTCTTCGGCCCGCCCAGGACGAAAAGCCCATTTTTTGTCATGATTTTTTGTCATAGAAGTAGGAGCCCACCACATCTATGATGATACTGCGTTTTGTCACAATTATCGTCATAGAAGTGTCATATGTGTGACAGAAAAAAATTCGTTCGGCCCAAAATGTCACGGATGTGTCTTTTTTTGTAGTGACAGCTTGCGCCCTTGGAGCCTCGAGGAGGAAGATATTGCGGAAATTCGTCAACTCACAAGCAAGATAAGGTCACTCGCTCAGTCCGGATTATCAATAGTTGAAGTAATGGCGATTTCATAGTACAGGGGGTTCAACCACTCTAGTACAGAAGTCTCCCCATGTGGCACTACAACGGGGAAGATGACACATCCCGCTGCGGCCGAAAGGGTCCGGACACCCCCACCGCTCTGGCCAAAATATTGGCCAAATTGTTCAAAGGGGAGGAAGAGGAATTTCTACGTATCAAGCGCAGAGATGGATTTTCCATGTACATCCACCTAGCTGGGTAAGTCCCAACTCCTCTGCTCTACTCACTCCGCTCCCCGAGCTACTTTCAATGAGTATTAACCCATCCATTTATAAAAGCACTGGCGAAAGATTTCTGAAGGGCTTCACAGCCCCGCCCCACAGCCCGAGGGCCAAAATCGGGACCTTAATCCTGGATTCGAGGAGGATCCGGATATATTCGTGGTGCTCGAGGATGGGGTATTTTACTAGGAGAACTATGATGGCACAGAGGTGGCCATCACTGCTGATTATCCCGGCCTTCTCCCTGCTTCACACGTAACTAATCAGGAGACATCTTATCCGAAAGAGTTCTCTCATTCTACCTCACCCACCGCACTGTCCAGTGCTCAAAAGGGGAGGCGTTCGGCATGCCATGCTGCCCAGGGGCATCTCCGAAGAGAGTGGTCCCCACGCCGGGCAAGCCTTCGAAGAGGAAGGCAAACGAAGATATGACCGAGCCTTCATCAAAGAGGTATGGATTTGCACATATGCACCTTGGCAGTCACATCCAACTGTGACCTTTCTGTTTATCCTGTATTAGGAAAAAGGTGTGTCGGACTATATCCGGGGGTCCGACCGGTCATACTTCCCACAGCCAGGATCCAGATCCCGCCGTAAAGACGGGGGCTGATACGGAGGTAACGCCGGACTGTCCTCCAGCTGAGGATTCGGATGATGTATCGGTCACTAACTCGGAAGTGGAGAGTGCCATGAATCATCGGCGCCGAACGACCGTTTTACAAGACCTCGGCTTTTCAGAAGAGGCTTTTAACGCCTTCAGCTCGGCTGATGCATACATCCGAGCTGCTCGAGATGGGCTTAACAGAGCCATAAAGCAGCATTTAAAAGATGTGCGGGTAAGTTTGCTTTTTCCGAATATGATAACCATATGCCAATAGCCCCTGAGACTTGAAGCGATTGGTACAACTGATTTAAGTATCGTTGTATAACTAGGTTCTTACGGAGAAGAATGACCTGCTACTCCAGGAGCTAGAAAAGTGTCAGACGCAGCTAACTGCTGCCCGTGCCAAACTGGAGAAATCCAAGAACGCATCTCCTGGTAATGTTTACATAATGCTATACCAATAATGCTAACACGGTTGCTCACCTCTTATTAGGATCACTAGGTCAACTGCAAGAACAACTAAAAGTTGCCCAAGGCGGAGAACGAGAAGCCAAGAAACTACTAGCTGTGGGCGAGCGTGTGCTCACAAAAGTCGTGCTGGTGAAGAACAAGCTCCAGGATTCGAATACCCGATTGGGCGAGGATCTAAAAGATGTACGGGCCCATCTAGTTGACTTCGTAAAGGAGAATAAAAGGCTGTGAGGCGGCCTATTCGGTATGTGGTTCAACTTACCTACGAATAACTCGGAGGTGGAGGGGACTGACAGGGTTATGTCTGCAGGTATGCTGACCAGTCGTTCCGAAGAGGAGATGTCCGGATTCTCGGGCGACCTGCTGCAAGAGCTGTCACTACTGCACAAACAGGATCGGCAGGCGATGCGAAGTGTTGCCAAGGCCTTATGGCCATCCGCCTCCCCTCCAGGAAAGATGGATGAGCTTATACAACTGTTCAAGAGGGTGCGATGCCGCTTTCGATTGTGGAAACTATCAGCTTTCCAGGAAGGTGCATGAGAAGCCTGGGCCATGGTGAAAACACGGTATACCAAGCTTAATCCGAATCATATGGCTCGGGTCGGACCTCTAGGGTCAGATGGAAAAGAAGTTCCAGTTAATTTGGTATATGACCAAGTAGAAATAGCCTCCAAGTATTCCCAGCAAGATTGTAAGCTAGACAGCCTGCTGGACGGTATAGAGGAGGAATTTTTTTAGTCCAAATGACTATGTACTGCTCTTGATGTATATAACTCTAGCTGAATTATAAAATGATTGGCATGGCAGACCTTTTCGCTTCGACCTCTAGACCCGAAGGTGCGGAGTGTTTCCGAATACCTGAGTGGTAAAATAGACCAGGGTATGTGTGGCAACCAGGCATAGGGGTCATAGTTGCTTGAACAGGCAAGTTGTATCCGGCTAGTTATGTTATATTACATTATGTAAGAAACATCTTCCAGAGACAATAGTTCTGTTAAGGGTTGCTTTCCCTGGGTGTGCATGCGTTTTATGTGCATGTCCGAACTATGATTTAAAAAATCGCAGTATATGTAACTTCTGGGGGGTCACGATGGAGTGAATGCGGAAACATCTTTAATTCACCGACCCAATATTCCCTTAAGAACGCTAGCTTTCGGCTTCACCCGGTCTGAGGTACACATCCGGATGACTCGGCAGTAACAATCGCAGAGGTGCTCCCTTTATGCCCTAGCCGAATTAACGGGAATGTAGGTCATAAGCAAAGGAGCCGGGCAAACCAGCTTGGCCAAAATTTAAGTCATATCGATGCATATAATGGCGAATAAAAGGTACATATGGGAAAATACGCATATGTGATGAGCTTAATGCTCGAAAAATAATAATAGCAAGCTTCTGTCCAAGAAGCCCCCAGGTATAATGGACATACATATTTGAAGATGTATGCGCCAGGGGTGCACGGTCTAGCCGCACGAAAACTATAAAGCTAAAGAAAAAGAACGAAAATAGAGAAAAAAATAATAGAAACAACAGGAGGAAGGAGACGAACATAGTGTTCGGCGCTAGGCATAAAATCGTCAGAGTCTGGCCGCGGTCCAAGGGTTCGGCTCTAGGCGATTGTCTGACGCATCACGCAGGCGGTACGCTCCTCCGGTGAGAACTTCGTCAATGATGAAGGGGCCCTCCCACTTGGGCTTGAGTTTGTCCTTTTTCTTTTCCGGCAGACGTAGAACGAGTTTGCCAACATTATAAGTCTTGGCCCACACTTCTCTGCTTTGATACCTGCAAGCCTCCTGTTGATAAAATGCGGAACGGGCTTTTGCAACGTCGCGCTCCTCCTCCAGGGCATCTAAGTTGTCCTGCCGATCAAGCTCAGCCTCTCTCTCTCTCTTCGTACATGCGCACTCGAGGTGAGTCATGCATAATGTCGTAGGGTAACACTGCCTCTGCGCCGTACACCATGAAGAAAGGTGTATATCCGGTAGTACGATTGGGCGTGGTCCGCAGCCCCCAGAGTACGGAGTCGAGCTCCTCAACCCAGTGCTTGTCTGATTCTTTCAAAGACCGCACTAGTCTAGGCTTGATGCCGCTCATAATAAGACCATTGGCTCGTTTGACTTGACCATTTGTTTGTGGATGACAGACAGAGGCGTAATCGAGTTTGATGCCCAGATTAGCGCAATAGGTTTTCACCTCATCGGCCGTGAAATTGGAGCAGTTATCGGTGATGATGTTGTGTGGAACACCATAACGGTGTACAACACCGATATAAATTCTATTACCGGTCCGGACTCGGCCATTTTAACTGGTTTGGCCTCTATCCAGTTGGTGAATTTATCCACCATGACCAGCAGATACTTTTTCTTATGGCTTCCTCCTTTAAGGGGTCCGGCCATATCGAGCCCCCAGACCGCGAAAAGCCAAGTGATGGGAATTGTTTGTAAGGCGGTGCACGGCATATGGCTTTGGTTGGCGAAGAGTTGGCATCCGACGCAACATTGGACAAGGTCCTGCTCGGGCCGTTGGCCAATAGAAACCTGTACGGAGGGCCTTGCTAACAAGGGCCGAGCTGCGGCGTGGTGCCCGCCGAGACCGACATGAATTTTAGCCAGGAGCTGCCGCCCCTCTTCCTCGGAGATACATCTTTCAAGGACTCCGGTAGCGCTTTTTTGTAGAGTTCTCCCTCATGAACCTTGTAGGCCTTCGAACGTCAGACAATGCGGCGGGCCTCAGTCTGATCCTCAGGGAGCTCCTTCCCGTTGAGGTAGGCCAAGAAGGGTTCGGTCCATGGGGCGATGATCGCCATAATGAGATGGACCGATGGTGTTATTTCGGTGGTTGAGCCCTTGATGATATCGGTGTGTCTGGAATCTTGGATTGTGTTTGGATCCGGACTGGTGCTGCTGCTCTCCCCTTGCCACACCACGGATGTCTTAAAAAGCTTTTCCAGAAAGATGTTGGCGCCGATGCGAGCAAGGACGTCCGCCACTTGATTACTTTCTCGAGCCACGTGATGAAACTCAAGTCCCTCAAACCAGGCCGACATTTTTAGGATGGCATTGCAATACGCCACCATCTTCGGATATTTGGGATCGAAGTCTCCATTTATTTGAGATATTGCGAGGTTTGAGTCCTGGCGCACTTTCAATGCGTTGTATGCCCATGGAGACGGACATCCGAAGACCATGCAATAAGGCCTCATATTCGGCTGCTTTGTTGGAGTCCGTATATAGTATTTGGAGTACGTATTGGATGATGACTCAAGTGGGGGACTTTAAAACGATGCCCGCTCCTAGCCCTGCCAGCATTTTGGAGCCATCAAAATACATAATCTAGTTTGAACATGTGTCGTACTCTTTAGGGAGTTCGGCCTCGGTCCATTCGGCGACAAAATCGGCCAGTACTTGAGATTTAATGGATCGATGCGGTTTGTATGTTATGTCAAATGGAAGGAGCTCAATGGCCCATTTGGCAATCCGACCCGTGGCATCACGGTTGTTTATTATGTCATTGAGTGGTACTTCAGAGGCCACCATGATCGAACACTCCTGGAAGTAGTGTCTTAGCTTTCGGGATGCCATGAAGACCGCGTATGCTATCTTTTGATAATGAGGGTACAGCGATTTGCATGGTGTGAGGACAGTGGATACGTAGTATACCTGTTTCTGAAGCGGAAATTTGTGTCGGATTGAGCTTGATGTCATATGCATGGAGGTTGTCGAATGTGAGACGTAAATCATCTATGAGTGTTTCAACGTGCCTGGTTTTGATGACAACGTCGTCCACGTATGCTTCAACTATCTTGCCGATCTGTTTCTCTAGGCCTGTTTGAATCATGCGTTGGTAGGTGGCACCGACATTTTTGAGTCCGAAGGGCATGGTGTTGAAGCAGAATGGCCCATATGGGGTAATGAATGTTGTTGCGGCTTAATCGGACTCCTTCATTTTAATTTGATGGTATCCAGAATATGCATCGAGGAAGCACAATGAGTCATGTCCTGCAGCAGCATCAATGATCTGGTCGATGCGTGGGAGGGGGAAGGGACCCTTGGGGCAAGACTTATTGAGGTCCTTGAAATCGACACACAGGCGCCAGGATTTATCTGTCTTTGGTACCATCACCAAGCTTGCCAGCCAGTCCGGGTGTTTTATTTCTCTAATGAATCCTGCCTCGAATAGTTTGGCTAGCTCCTCCCCCATAGCTTGATGTTTGGGTTCGGAAAAATGCTGTAGTGTTTGTTTGACCGTTTTATATCCCTTCAATATATTGAGGCTGTGTTCATCCAACTCGCTTGGGATTCCTGGCATATCAGAAGGGTGCCAACCGAATATATCCCAATTCTCGCGCAGGAACTCTCATAGTGTGGAGTCAACCGTTGGTTCTAGTTGTGCTCCAATAGATGATGTCTTCTTGGGGTCCATTGGACGGACTTGGAATTTGACTATTTCTTCTGCCGGTTTGAAGGAGGTGGATTTGGCTCATTTGTCTAGGATCACATCGTCCCTGTCCACCGTGGAGTGCAGTGCGGTTAATTCTTCGGCCGCGAGGGCTTCAGATAATGCCTCGAGGGCCAGAGATGCAGTTTTATTTTCAGCACGGAGCGCTATGTCCGGATCACTAGCGAGAGTGATTATGCCATTGGGACCGGGCATCTTAAGCTTCATGTATCCATAATGAGGTACCGCTTGGAAGCGTGTAAATGCATCTCGCCCCAAGAGGGTGTGATATCCGATGTTGACTGGGGCCACTTGGAAGGTTATCTCTTCGGACCGATAATTCTCTGGCGTGCCGAATACCACATCAAGTGTGATTTTTCCCGCACACCGTGCCTCCCGATTGGGAATGATTCCTCGGAAGGTCATGTTGCTTTGCTCGATGCGGCTCCTGTCTATTTCCATTTTTCGTAGTGTATCCTCATAGATGAGGTTTAGTCCGCTGCCGCCGTCCATGGGAACCTTGGTGAGCCGAAATCCGTCCACGATTGGGCTGAGGACCAAGGCGGCTGGTGCTCGAACTGTCATGTATTTTTGCTCGTCGTCGGCATTAAAGGTTATAGTCATGTTGTTCCAAGGGTTTTTTGTTGCGATTTGGCAGACTTCGACGAGTTCGTGGAGTGCCCTTTTGCGCCTATTGTTTGAGGCGAATGTCTCAAAGACTGTCAATACTTTGAGGTCGTCGTCTTCTGGGGGGTATTGTTCTCGGGTATTCCTGGTGAGGATATCCTCACCGCTCTTGGCCACTTGCCGGAGTATCCAACATGCTCTAAGGCTGTGGGTTGGTATGTTATCCGGTGGTGTGTGTATTTTGCATGGCCCATCGAGCCATCCTTCCAGAACGGTTCCGCGCCCCGTAACGGGCTTATATTTGTTTACTGTTGGTCCAGGCATGCCATGAGGGTGCGCCCTTTTCGCCTGAGCGAGGGGTTGAGTGAGGACCAATGTTTCCAACGGGGTGCCTGAGTTTTCTAGGCGCTTTCCATTGTGATGTACATTTGTACGATAGTTGCCAAGTCAGCGAAGTGTAATATGTGACGGCGGTTGATGGCATTGACGATTCCCATGTCCATACAATTGTCATGAAACGCTGAGATCGCGTCTTCGTCACGGCAATCTTTGATCTTGTTTCTGGTGAGGAATCTGGCCTAGAAATGGTGGACCGTTTCCTGAGACTGATCTTGTATGCTCAAGAGAGCGCTTATGTCTTGGTGGGTGGGTGGATTTAAATCCGAACCCTGACCCAATTTTGGATCCAGAGTCTGAAGATCTTCCGGACTTAGCAATTCGGGCTCCGGGATATCAACTGATTTTCTGAGCTTATCGTCCGATTCTATGTTCGGAGGACGAGGCGTGTCTTTCTGCCAGTATATGTACGGCTCCTCGAGATCAGAGATCCGAACATAGTTCGTCCTCAATATAGAGGAAGAGTTATCTTGCTCCTCGACTACCGCTATCTGCTGGGTGATCGGCGGAGTTTTAATTTCTCTCTGGTCGGGTTTAAGCCCAATCCGATCGAAGTCTGTAGCGACCCCCAAGGCAGCAATGCGATCTAGGAGTTCGTGTAAAGATGATAACTCCGTCAGATCCATCCATTTGGCGTATTCAGAATCAACACAGATACGATTTTCGATGACTCGAGAGGTCATCGTCGGCTCAAGGGCCGAACGGGCGGTCATGATGAAGCCGCCCAGCCGAAGAGTTTGGCCTGAGGCCAGGGCTCCTCTGGATGTGATATTTTCCTTGATGACAAGGCGAGCCATCAATCCTTTTGACGACAGCATAGTGGAACTCTTAATGAAAGCACCAACGTAGGTGTCAAAACCGGCGGATCTTGGGTAGGGGGTCCGAACTGTGCGTCTAAAGTCAATGGTAACAGGAGACAGGGGACACAATGTTTACCCAAGTTCGGGCCCTCTCTATGGAATACCCTACTTCCTGCTTGATTGATCTTGATGAATATGAGTGTTACAAGATTTGATCTACCACGAGATCGTAATGGCTAAACCCTAAAAGTCTAACTTGTATGACAATGATTATGATTATCCTCTCTACGGACCTAGCCCTCCGGTTTATATAGGCACCGGAGGGATCTAGGGTTACAGAAAAAGGCAATCTTCATATTTGGTCGCTAAGCTTGCCTTCCACACCAAGGAGAGCCCCATCCGGACATGGGTAGAGTCTTCGGTCTTTGTATCTTCACAGCCCAATAGTCCGGCCCATGGCTAACTGGCCAGCCGCTCGAGGACCCCTTAGTCCAGGACTCCCTCGGTTAGTCCCAAAAATAATATAAAAAGGTAAATTAAAGCCTATTAAACATCCAAAATAGATAATATAATAGCATGGAACAATCAAAAATTATAGATACATTGGAGACGTATCAAGCATCCCCAAGCTTAATTCATGCTTGTCCTCGAGTAGGTAAATGATAAAAACAGAATTTTTGATGTGGAATGCTACCTAGCATAATTCTCAATGTAATTTTCTTTGTTGTGGCATGAATGTTTAGATCCAAAAGATTCAATACAAAGGTTTAATATTGACATAAAAATAATAATACTTCAAGCATACTAACAAAGGAATCATGTCTTCTCAAAATAACATGGCCAAAGAAAGTTATCCCTACAAAATCATATAGTCTGGCTATGCTCCATCTTCACCACACAAAATATTTAAATCATGCACAACCCCAATGACAAGCCAAGCAATTGTTTCATACTTTTGGTGTTCTCAATTTTTTTCAATCTTCACGCAATACATGAGCGTGAGCCATGGATATAGCGCTATAGGTGGAATAGAATGGTGGTTGTGGAGAAGACCAAAAGGAGAAGATAGTCTCACATCAACTAGGCGTATCAACGCGCTATGGAGATGACCATCAATAGATATCAATTTGAGTGAGTAGGGATTGCCATGCAACGGATGCACTAGATCTATAAGTGTATCAAAGCTCAAAAAGAAACGAAGTGGGTGTGCATCCAACTTGCTTGCTCAAGAAGACATAGGGCATTTTGAGGAAGCCGATCACTGGAATATACAAGCCAACTTCTATAATGTAAAATTCCCACTAGTATATGAAAGTGACAACAAAGGAGACTCTCTATCATGAAGATCATGGTGATACTTTGAAGCACAAGTGTGGTGAAAGGATAGTAGCATTGTCCCTTCTATCTTTTTCTCTCATTTGTTTTGGGCCTTCTCTTTTTTATGGCCTTTCGCTTTTTTTAGTCTGGAGTCTGGGGTTGACTTGTGGGGGAATCATAATCTCCATCATCCTTTCCTCACTTGTTACAATGCTCTAATAATGATGATCATCACACTTTTATTTACTTACAACTCAAAAATTACAACTCGATACTAGAACAAGATATGACTCTATATGAATACCTGGATGGCTATGGAAATATATCTCCGAATGGAACAAGATATCATCCTTTCCTCACTTGCGGTGTATCGGGATGTGCAATGAATCAAGAGTGATGTAACATGTCATAACAAATGGAACGGTGGTAAGTTGCATGGCAATATATCTCCGAATGGCTATGGAAATTCCATAATATGTAGGTATGTGGCTGTTTTGAGGAAGGTATAAGGTGGGTGTATGGTACCGGCGAAAGTTGCGCAGTACTAGAGAGTCTAGCAATGGTGGAAGGGTGAGAGTGTGTATAATCCATGGACTCAACATTAGTCATTAAGAAATCACATACTTATTGCAAAAATATATTAGTTATCGAAACAAAGTACTATGCACATGCTCCTAGTGGGATAGATTGGTAGGAAAAAACCATCGCTCGTCCCCAACCGGCACTCATAAGGAAGACAATCAACAAATAAATCATGATCCGACTTCGTCACATAACGGTTCACCATACGTGCATGCTACGGGAATCACAAACTTTAACGCAGTATTTCTCAAATTCACAACTACTCAACTAGCATGACTCTAATATCACCATCTTTATATCTCAAAACAATCATCAAGTATCAAACTTCTCATAGTATTCAATGCACTTTTTCTGATAGTTTTTATTATACCCATCTTGGATGCCTATCATATTAGGACTAATTTTATAGACAAAGCAAATTACCATGCTGTTCTATAAGACTCTCAAAATAATATAAGTGAAGCATGATAGATCAATAATTTCTCTAAAATAAAACCACCACCGTGCTCTAAAAAGATATAAGTGAAGCACTAGAGCAAAATTATCTAGCCCAAAAGATATAAGTGAAGCACACAGAGTATTCTAATAAATTCCGATTCATGTGTGTCTCTCCCAAAAGGTGTGTACAACAAGGATGATTGTGGTAAACTAAAAAGCAAATACTCAAATCATACAAGATGCTCCAAGCAAAACACATATCATGTGGTGAATAAAAATATAGCCTCAACTAAAGTTACCGATAGACGAAGACGAAAGAGGGGATGCCTTTCGGGGCATCCCCAAACTTAGGCTTTTGGTTGTCCTTGAATTTTACCTTGGGGTGCCTTGGGCATCCCCAAGCTTAGGCTCTTGCCACTCCTAATTCAAAATCCATCAAATCTTTATCCAAAACTTGAAACTTCACAACACAAAACTTCAACAGAAAATCTCATGAGCTCCATTAGTATAAGAAAACAAACCACCAATTCAAGGTACTGTAATGAAATCATTCTTTATTTATATTGGTTTTAAACCCACTGTATTCCAACTTCTCTATGGATCATA
>NC_041384.1:761441346-761454992 GCF_002162155.2 Triticum dicoccoides
GCAGACAACACATGAAAAACAGAATCTGTCAAAAATACAACAGTCTGTAGTAATCTCTAGGTTTCGAATACTTATGTAACCCCACAAATTCTGAAATAAATTGGTGGATGTGAGGCATTTTTCTATTAATCATGTGCAAAAACAATCAACCTAATCGCACTCTCCAGTAAAACATGGCAGCAAATCTTGTGAGCGCTAAAGTTTATGTTTTTTACAGCAAGATCGCAAAGACTTCCCCCAAGTCTTCCCAAAGGTTCGACTTGGCAAAAACACTAATTTAAAGCATAAAACCACATCTAAACAGAAGCTATATGAATTATTTATTATTAAACAGGAACAAAAAACAAGGAACAAAAATAAAATTGGGTTGCCTCCCAACAAGCGATATCGTTTAACGCCCCTAGCTAGGCATAAAAACAAGAATAGATCCAGGTATTATCATCTTTGGTAGGCAATTTTCAATAGAACACTTATAACCCTTAGGAGTTTCCTTCTTTTTATTAATGATCAAACTCCTAGGCAATAAATCAAGAAAATCATTCGTTGCAAAAGGTTCCTTAATGATAGTGAAAAAGTTGGGGTGAACACTTATTGCTTTAAGATCCGCATTTTCCTTACTAGAAGATTCACCCTTTTTATTTTTAGGCACATACATAAACTTGGCAACTCTAGTAGTAGGAGGATTTGGAGTGTTTTCATGGAAGAAAGGAAGACCCTAAGTTGGTAATAATATCATCAAGTTTATCAATTCTTGTGGAATCTTGATCTATTTTTTCATTAACTATGGGTTCTTTTTCTTTAAAAAAATCAGAGTAACTCCTAACTTAGATCCATATTGGGTAATCCGGTTGTGGATCTTTTTATCCAAATTCTCAATCAACTCCACTGTGGCAACTTTATTTTCAATAATTACAAGCCTTTGCATCACATGTTCTAAAGTTAAAATAGTTCCATTAACCAAGAGAGGTGGTGAGCCAAACAAATCTATCATAGCATTATAAGAATCAAAAGTATGGCTAACCAAGAAATTCCCTCCGGTAATGTTATCAATAATATACCTATTCCAAGGGGTGATTCCTACATAAAAATTGTGTAGTAGAACGGAAGTGGATTGCTTCCTAGTGTTTCTATTCTGAGCATTGCAAATTCTATACCAAGCATCTTTTAAATTTCCTCCCTCGCTTTGTATAAAATTAAGAACTTCATGATCGGGAGTACTAACGATGATAGAAGGGCTGGCCATAATTGCAAAACCAACAATCTAACACACGCATACACAAGAAGCAAGCGAAAAGATACAAACGGAAAAGAGGCGAGCGGAAAAGAGGGCGAATAAAACGGCAAAGGTGAAGTGGGGGAGAGGAAAACGAGAGGCAAATGGCAAATAATGTAATGCGAGGGATAAGATTTTGTGATGGGTACTTGGTATCTCCCGAAGGTTTCATTCCGTTTGGATTCCGTTTGATATTCCTTTTCTGCGAAACACTGAAATAGGCAAAAAAAACAGCAATTTGCACTGGGCCTTTGGTTAGTAAGTTAGTCCCAAAATAATATAAAAATGTAAATTAAAGCCCATTGAACATCCAAAACAGATAATATAATAGCATGGAATAATCAAAAAGTATTGATACGTTGGAGATGTATCACACAACGTTTACCATACGTCCATGCTAAGGGACTTGCCAACTTTAACACAAGTATTTCTCAATTTCACAATTACCCAACTAGCATGACTCTAACATTACCGCCTTTATATCTCAAAACATCTATCAAGTATCATAGTATTCAATGCACTCTATATGAAAGTCTTTATCATACCCATCTTGAATGCCCATCATATTAGGACTAGTTTTATAGCCAAAGAAAATTGCCATGCTTTTCTAAAAGACTCTCAAAATAATATAAGTGAAGCATGAGAGATCAATAATTTATATAAAATAAAACCACCACCGTGCTCTAAAAAGATATAAGTGAAGCACTACAGCAAAATTATCTAGCTCAAAAGATATAAGTGAAGCACATAGAGTATTCTAATAAATTCCGATTCATGTGTGTCTCTCCCAAAAGGTGTGTATAGCAAGGATTATTGTGGTAAACTAAAAATCAAAGACTCAAATCATACAAGACGCTCCAAGAAAAACACATATCATGTGGTGAATAAAAATATAGCCTCAAGTAAATTTACCGATAGACGAAGACGAAAGAGGGGATGCCTTCCGGGGCATCCCCAAGCTTATGCTTTTGGTTGTCCTTATATTTTACCTTGGGATGCCTTGGGCATCCCCAAGCTTAGGCTCTTGCCACTCCTTATTCCAATATCCATCAAATCTTTACCCAAAACATGAAAACTTCACAACACAAAACTTAAACAGAAAATCTCATGAGCTCCGTTAGTATAAGAAAATAAACCACCACTTTAAGGTACTGTAATGAACTCATTCTTTATTTCTATTGGTGTTCAACCTACTATATTCCAACTTCTCTATGGTTCATACCCCCCCCCCGCCCCGATACTAGCCATAGATACATCAAAACAAGCAAACAACACACGAAAAATAGAATCTGTCAAAAACAGAACAGTCTGTAGCAATCTGATGGTTTCAAATAGTTTTGTAACTCCGAAACTTCTGAAAAATTAGGAAGACCTAAATAATTTGTATATTGATCTACTGTAGGTGGAATTGGTATTTTATCGCTCTCTGATAAAAAATGAAAATTATTCTCGTGAGCGCATACATTCTGTTTTTTCCAGCAAGATCAAACAACAATCACCCAAGAAGATCATAAAGGCTTTACTTGGCACAAACACTAATTGAAAGATAAAAAAACACAATCATAACAGAGGATATATGATTTATTTATTACTAAACAGGAACAAAAATAAAATTGGGTTGCCTCCCAACAAGCGCTATCGTTTAACGCCCCTAGCTAGGCATTGATAATTTCGATGATGCTCACATAAAGACAAGAATTGAAGCACAAAGAGAGCATCATGAAAAAAGTGACAAACACATCTTAGTCTATCATACTTCCTATGCATAGGCAACTTATAGGCAAACAAATTATCATGAAACAAGTCAGGGGGGTCTCCGGGCTGTCGACGAGGTAGAGAGGCGCGCCCAGGGGGGTGGGCGCGCCCCCCACCCTCGTGGGCAGCCCGGGACTCTTCTGGCCCAACTCTTTTACAACATGTCCTTCTTCTGGTCAATCTTATAGTCTGTTCAATCTTATAGACCCCTCTCCAAACCCACTTTTATCAAAAAATTCATAAGATTGAACATTCTCCAAATATGTGGGATCTAAAGTTGACACTCTTCCAAACCCACTTTCAATATTATTGCAAACGTTATTATCAATCTCATGTTCATCATGGGGCTTAAATAAATTTTCAAGATCATAAGAAGCACTATCACCCCAATCATGATCATTGCAACAAGTAGAGGACATAGCAAAACTAGCATCCCCAAGCTTAGGGTTTTGCATATTATTAGCACAATTTACATCAATAGAATTTATAATAAAATCATTGAAATCATGCTTTTTATTCAAAGCTCTATCGTGAATCACTTTATAAAGCACTTCATCACAATTTTCAGATTCACGAATTTCAAGCAAAACTCCATAAAGATAATCTAGTGCACTCAACTCACTAGCAATTGGTTCATCATAATTGGATCTTTTAAAAAGATTATCAAGAGGATGAGGATCCATAACAATAGATATTTAGCAAGCGAAGATGCAAGCCAATAGAAGGCACATGGTAACACGAGAAAATAGGACGAACGTGAAGGAAATATGCCCTAGAGGCAATAATAAAGTTATTATTTATTTCCTTATTTCATGATAAATGTTTATTATTCATGATAGAATTGTATTAACCGGAAACATAATAGATGTGTGAATACATAGACAAACAGAGTGTCGCTTGTATGCCTCTACTTGACTAGCTCGTTAGTCAAAGATGGTTATGTTTCCTAACCATAGACATGAGTTGTCATTTGATAAACGGGATCACATCATTAGGAGAATGATGTGATTGACTTGACCCATTCCGTTAGCTTAGCACTTGATCGATTTAGTATACTGCTATTGCTTTCTTCATGACTTATACATGTTCCTATGACTATGAGATTATGCAACCCCCGATGACCGGAGGAACACTTTGTGTGCTACCAAACATCACAACGTAACTGGGTGATTATAAAGGTGCTCTACAGGTGTCTCCGATGGTACTTGTTGAGTTGGCATAGATCGAGACCGATTGTCGGAGAGTTATCTCTGGGCCCTCTCGGTAATGCACATCACTATAAGCCTTGCAAGCAATGCAACTAATGAGTTAGTTGCGGGATAGGCATTACGGAATGAGTAAAGAGACTTGCCGGTAATGAGATTGAGATACCGACGATCGAATCTCGGGCAAGTAACATACCGATGACAAAGGGAACAACGTATGCTGTTATGCGGTTTGACCGATAAAGATCTTCATAAAATATGTAGGAGCCAATATGAACATCCAGGTTTCGCTATTGGTTATTGACCGGACACGTGTCTTGGTCATGTCTACATAGTTCTCGAACCCGTAGGGTCCGCACGCTTAACGTTCGGTGACGATCGGTACTATGAGTTTATGTGATTTGATGTACCGAAGGTAGTTAGGAGTCTCGGATGTGATCACGGACATGACGAGGAGTCTCGAAATGGTCGAGACATAAAGATTGACATATTGGACGACTATATTCGGATACAGGAAGTGTTCCGGGTGATTTCGGAGAAAACCGGAGTGCCGGAGGGTTACCGGAACCCCCCCCCCCCCGGGAGAAGTAATGGGCCACATGGGCCTTAGTAGAGAGAGAGAGAGGGCCGGCCAGGGCAGGCTGAGCGCCCCCTCCCCCTCTGGTCCGAATTGGACTAGGGAAGGCGGGGGGCGGCGCCCCCCTTTCCTTCTCCCTCTCCTCCTTCCTTTCCCCCTCCTAGTAGGAGTAGGAAAGGGGAGTCCTACTCCTACTAGGAGGAGGACTCCTCCTCCTGGCGCGCCCTGCAAGGGCCGGCTGGCCTCCCCCCTTGCTCCTTTATATACGGGGGCAGGGGGAACCCTAGGACACACAAGTTGATTATTCCAAGCCGTGTGTGGAGCCCCCCTCCACCATTATCCACCTCGATCATATCATAGCGGTGCTTAGGCGAAGCCCTGCGTCGGTAGAAACATCATCACCGTCATCACGCCGTCGTGCTGACGGAACTCTCCTATGAAGCTCTGCTGGATCGGAGTTCGTGGGACGTCATCGAGCTGAACGTGTGCTGAACTCGGAGGTGACGTACGATCGGTACTTGGATCGGTCGGATCATTAAGACGTACGACTACATCAACCGCGTTCTCATAACGCTTCCGCTTACGTTCTACAAGGGTACATGGACGATACTCTCCTCTCTTGTTGCTATACATCACCATGATCTTGCGTGTGTTTAGGAAATTTTTTGAAATTACTGCATTCCCCAACAGTGGCATCAGAGCCAGGTTTATGCGTTGATGTTATATGCACGAGTAGAACACAAGTGAGTTGTGGGCGATACATGTCATACTGCTTACCAGCATGTCATACTTTGGTTCGGCGGTATTGTTGGGTGAAGCGGCCCGGACTGACATTACGCGTACGCTTACGCGAGACTGGTTCTACCGACGTGCTTTGCACACAGGTGGCTGGCGGGTGTTAGTTTCTCCAACTTTAGTTGAACCGAGTGTGACTACGCCCGGTCCTTGTTGAAGGTTAAAACAGCACTAACTAAACGAAATATCATTGAGGGTTTGATGCGTAGGTAAGAACGGTTCTTGCTCAGCCGGTAGCAGCCACGTAAAACTTGCAACAACAAAGTAGAGCACGTCTAACTTGTCTTTGCAGGGCATGTTGTGATGTGATATGGTCAAGGCATGATGCTATATTTTATTGTATGAGATGATCATGTTTTGTAACGGGGTTATCGGCAACTAGCAGGAGCCATATGGTTGTCGCTTTATTGTATGCAATGCAATCGCCCTATAATTGCTTTACTTTATCACTAAACGGTAGCGATAGTCGTAGAAGCAATATTTGGCGAGGTGACAACGATGCTACGATGGATATCAAGGTGTCGCACCGGTGACGATGGTGATCATGACGGTGCTTTGGAGATGGAGATCAAAGGCACAAGATGATGATGGTCATATCATATCACTTATATTAATTGCATGTGATGTTTATCCTTTATGCATCTTATTCTGCTTGATTGACGGTAGCATTATAAGATGATCTCTCACTAAATTTGAAGGTACAAGTGTTCTCCCTGAGTATGCGCCGTTGCAAAAGTTCATCATGCCGAAACACCACGTGATGATCAGGTGTGATAAGCTCTACGTTCACATACAACGGATGCAAGCCAATTTTGCACACGCAGAAATACTCGGGTTAAACTTGACGAGCCTAGCATATGCAGATATGGCCTCGGAACACTAAGATCGAAAGGTTAAAGCATTAATCATATAGTAGATATGATCAACATAGTGACGTTCACCATTGAAAACTACTCCATTTCACGTGATGATCGGTCATGGTTTAGTTGATTTGGATCACGTGACCACTTAGATGATTAGAGGGATGTCTATCTAAGTGGGAGTTATTAAATATGATTAATTGAGCTTTAATTTATCATGAACTTAGCACCTGGCAGTATTTTGCTTGTCTATGTTTTTGTAGATAGATGGCCCGTGATGTTGTTCCATTAAATTTTAATGCGTTCCTTGAGAAAGCAAAGTTGAAAGATGATGGGAGCAATTACACGGACTGGGTCCGTAACCTGAAAATTATCCTCATTGCTGCACAGAAGAATTACGTCCTGAAAGCACCGCTAGGTGCCAAACCTGCTGCAGGAGCTAAACCCGATGTTATGAATGTCTGGCAAAGCAAAGCTGATGACTACTCGATAGTTCAGTGTGTCATGCTTTACGGCTCAGAACCGGGACTTCAACGATGTTTTGAACGTCATGGAGCATATGAGATGTTCCAGGACTTGAAGTTAGTATTTCATGCAAATGCCCAGATTGAGAGATATGAGGTCTCTAATAAGTTCTACAGCTGCAAGATGGAGGAAAATAGTTCTGTCAGTGAACATATACTCAAAATGTCTGGGTATAACAATCACTTGATTCAACTGGGAGTTCATCTTCCAGATGATAGTGTCATTGACGGAATTGTTCAATCACTGCCACCAAGCTATAAGAGATTCGTGATGAACTATAACATGCAAAGGATGGATAAGACAATTCCCGAGCTCTTCGCAAAGCTAAAGGGTGCAGAGGTAGAAATCAAGAAGGAGCATCAAGTGTTGATGGTCAACAAGACCTGGAACTTCAAGAAGAAGGGCAAACAAGTTGCTGCTCAAGAGAAGAAACCCAAGTCTGGACCTAAGCCTAAGACTGAGTGCTTCAACTGCAAAGGGAGTGGTCACTGGAGGCGGAACTGTCCCAAGTATTTGGCGGATAAGAAGGACGGCAAGGTGAACAAAGGTATATGTGATATACATGTTATTGATGTGCACCTTACTAAAGCTCGCAGTAGCACCTAGGTATTTCATACTGGTTCTGTTGCTAATATTTGCAACTCGAAACAGGGACTACGGATTAAGCGAAGATTGGCTAAGGACGTGGTGACGATGCGCATGGGAAATGGTTCCAAAGTCGATGTGATCACCGTCGGCACGCTACCTGTACATCTACCTTCGGGATTAGTTTTAGACATGAATAATTGTTATTTGGTGCCAACGTTGAGCATGAACATTATATCTAGATCTTGTTTGATGTGAGACGGTTATTTATTTAAATCACAGAATAATGGTTGTTCTATTTATATGAGTAATATCTTTTATGGTCATGCACCCTTGAAGAGTGGTCTATTTTTAATGAATCTCGACAGTAGTGATACACATATTCATAATGTTGAAGCCAAAACATGCAGAGTTGATAATGATAGTGCAACTTATTTGTGGCACTGCCGTTTAGGTCATATTGGTGTAAAGCGCATGAAGAAACTCCATTTTGATGGACTTTTGGAATCACTTGATTATGAATCACTTGGTACTTGCGAACCATGCCTCATGGGCAAGATGACTAAAATGTTGTTCTCCGGAACTATGGAGCGAGCAACAGATTTGTTGAAAATAATACATACTGATGTATGTGGTCCGATGAATATTGAGGCTCGCGGCGGGTATCATTATTTTCTCACCTTCACAGATGATTTGAGCAGATCTGGGTATATCTACTTGATGAAACATAAGTCTGAAACATTTGAATCAAAGAATTTCAGAGTGAAGTGGAAAATCATTGTAACAAGAAAATAAAGTTTCTACGATCTGATCATGGAGGAGACTATTTTAGTTACGAGTTTGGTCTTCATTTGAAACAATGTGGAATAGTTTCGCAACTCACACCACCCGGAACACCACAGCGTAATGGTGTGTCCGAACGTTGTAATCATACTTTACTAGATATGGTGCGATCTATGATGTCTCTTACTGATTTACCGCTATCATTTTGGGGTTATTCTTTAGAGACAGCTGCATTCACATTAAGTAGGGCACCATCTAAATCCGTTGAGACGACGCCTTATGAACTATGGTTTGGAAAGAAACCAAAGTTGTCGTTTCTTAAAGTTTGGGGCTGCGATGCTTATGTGAAAAAGATTCAACCTGATAAGCTCGAACCTAAATCGGAGAAATGCGTCTTCATAGGATATCCAAAGGAGACTATTGGGTACACCTTCTATCACAGATCCGAAGGCAAGACATTTGTTGCTAAGAATGGATCCTTTCTAGAGAGGGAGTTTCTCTCGAAAGAAGTGAGTGGGAGGAAAGTAGAACTTGATGAGGTAACTGTACATGCTCCCTTATTGGTAGTCCATCACAAAAACCGGTTCCTGTGACACCTACACCAATTAGTGAGGAAGCCAATGATGATGATCATGAAACTTCAGATCAAGTTACTACCGAACCTCATAGGTCAACCAGAGTAAGATCCGCAACAGAGTGGTATGGTAATCCTGTTCTGGAGGTCATGTTACTTGACCATGACGAACCTATGAACTATGAGGAAGCGATGATGAGCCCAGATTCCGCAAAATGGCCACTACTAGGAAAAGGCCTACTACTGGCGCACCTGTTTTGCCTACTAATGGCGCACTATAGGTGCGCCACTAGTAGCACGCCATTAGTATTTTTTACTAATGGTGCACCTGTGGTGCGCCCTTAGTATCTGGTATACTAATGGCGCACCATGCAGTGCGCCATTAGTATAGCCCACGGTGCGCCATTAGTATGCCTCCCACGGGGGCATATTTACCCATGTGCTTTGGCATACTAATGGCTATTAGGGATTTTTTCTTTTCTGATATTTTCACATGTTACAAAAAATATTATTGTACAGAATATAGCTAGCACCACACAGCAACAGCAGATTCATCGAATACAATAGAAGATTAGTGTCCGAATACAATTCATCATATTAGTCTCCGAATTCAAAAGACTGAACAAAGATAGAACATTACAAGTCTCGAGACCGCGAGTAGCGAGTTTGCCGGAAGTAATAATAATCCTAACAAGTCCTACTAATCATCATCATACAACTTCTACTCGTTATTAATAACAAGTCATACGATCATCATCTTGATAGTCATCGAACCAACCCTACTTAATTGTTCTTAGCACATGATCATCAGTATTTGGCAGGACCTAAATACCCTATTTAAGGTAAAATAGCATAAAACAATATAGACCCTGACTCTCCATTATGGAGAATGGAGATCATCATGTCTCCAATTCTTGCGCTTCGCTTCCTTTTGCTTCCAAGAACCTCCTTACGACTATCCATACATTTTTCCATCCTTTGATTTTCATGTCTCCACTTCTTTTAGAAATCTCGTATGGACAGTTGAGATCCGTAGGATGACCTGGCTGTATGTTCAAAACACTAAGACTACCTTTTTGATACATCAAATGAGGCACACAATTCTCTGGGATTATCTATTGAAAAACATAGTAATAACTTCATAGTTAGCAATGATGTACTAGTTTTAGAAGTATGCAAAAGATGCGCGGATGTCGTAATAGTAAAAAATCTTACCAGGGTATCTCCATGGCAGTTACCGTAGTTGAACACATGCACTAGTGGCACGTATTGACCATAATGTTGAGGAGTTTGATTGTAGATATTGTAATTCTCAATGTCAGTACAAAATCCGACCAGATGATTTTTCTCCTTGTAAGTTGTTAATTCGGAGCCATCGGTGTAGTGGGTTTTGTCTACCATCTCCCGCACATTCTTTGAACAATAAAAATAAGTTGTCAATGGAAATAAGCTGTCAACTATTTTGAAATAAACAATATAAATTAGCTAATAACTATGTTTGAGAAACTCACATAGCGGTAGAATTGGAGGCGTATCAACAAGGACCCAAATGTCCATATTGTCTTGCTCGATTTTAGGATCACCAAGATCCATGGTGACAAGCATACCCTCATCAAAACCATACATCTTGCAAAATGCTTCCCACTTTTTGCAACCAAAATGGGTTACGCTCCCAGAATTATACAGATTTACTTCAAAATCCACATCGTGATGAGTCCTTAGGTGAATTTTCTTTGTTTCAGAAATTTCATGGTCTTCAAGATCCATCCTCTCTTGCATGGCATGGGATAAGCTATACTCGAATTGTAAAAGATGAAAATTATACGTTGAAATAGTTGAAGTCATGCTTAATTATGAAAATAACACTTGTCGTCGTTGTGTACCGTTTCAACTTCGAAGGCCTCCTCGAGCTTAATGCGAAAGCGCCGATCATCGTCCAGGTGAGGCATGTCGCACAGACCTTGATCGTCGTGGCACCAGCCGCACTCCCCCGGGAGACTTTTGTCGTCCGATGACGACATATCCTATGTTCATAATTCAAAACTACATCATCTCTTGCGTTGGGTCCAATAAGATAATCCACAGTGTGGTGAAAACACGCCCTTCGAACTGGTTTGAGCTATTGGTGAATGGAGATGGTCTAAGATTTTCAGTAGCAAGAAGTGAAGTGGTAATTTTGAGAGCAAATGGTTAGGATGAGTGGTTCCTCTTTCCTGTTTAGCTTTACAATAGAATATTGTTAGTCATGTACACTTGTGCATTTTCAGCCAGGCCCAGTGGAGTTGGCCTAAAAACATTTCTTTCTTTAAGCCTGCTACATCCATCTCAAGTATTTATGGTCAAGGGTTAGCAGGGCCATCCAAATAGAATATGTATAACACAAGAGGCAGTTGATCCTACTTAATTAAGTACTAAGATACCCCGGCCCATGCATTAGTCGCAAGTACCCCATATGTCCTATTTTTAGCAAAGTCATGCTAAAATTCACGGAAAATTTCAGCATGACCTTTGCTGAAAGTAGGACATATGGAGTACCCGAATTTGCCAGAACGGAAGTTAATCGACATTCTGACAAACTCAAGGGCCTCTTGGGATACCTGCAAAATCATCACGACACGATGGTCGGAGACAAAACCCAGCAAACTAGCACCACAATGTGCCTCTACTTTCATATGGATGAAAAGGCCACAGACCATATGGTCCTCTGCTTTCATATGGACAAAAATCACCTCAACTTATGTGAGCTTCCATTCCAGATCTAATAGGTCACCCAACAAAAAATCATCAATAGTTTTAGCTGGAAAAAAGTCATGGATGTTGGTCTTATACTTGTTTTTTTAATGTACTTAGGACAATCAGCAGCATGTCTATCCATGCCAACAATCTCTAGATGTTCAACAAAACATGTGCTATTTAATTAGGAAAGTAGGACCAAACTACATTCACCTGTCAAACGATGTTACCATTCATCTAGCAATACAAAAAAACACAGAAATTGCAAGGTCTGGATTGAATGCTTTTTAGTTTATTAAGTACCTTCAGTTCTAAGCTTTAAATGTCAAAAGAGCTTCACAGAATCTTGAATCCTCCAAATCACTCTTAATAGTTCTGCATTGCACAAAGGCAGCAATGAGCCAATGATATCAGTAGCAATAATAGGTGCTGCAGTTATATAACCTATCAAACAGGCCCAACTTAGTTAGCATCCTATCTGCACAACTGGCCAAAGAAAACAGATGAACTATTCATAAATGTTTTTGCAGTTTTTATTAATTTTGCGATAAGTGTTTCTGAACAGAGGAAGTATATATTTCGTCTAAATGAAAAGATGGTGCCCCTGCAAACTTGGTGTACCTAGGCAACGGCGGAGCTTCTCGGGGGAGAACCTGGGCGGTCGCCCCCCAGCAAAAATGTAACTTTTTTAATACCCCATCATAGTAATGAGGCGGCACTGCACATACCGGCCTGTAGGGCCCTTTTAACATCTCCTTACGGAGACAAACTAGCTCCGACCTAGTGCAGCCAGCGACCAACTCTGATTTCTATCATCTTCTATTCTTTCCTCTTGCCATCTTGTGTTGACTGAGCATGGGTGAGCGCCTGCGTAGAGGTAGAGGTGAGGCACTGATCAGCGTGGCTGCGCGTGGGTTGGCGGGCAGCTAGCAGGGCGTCCAACCAGAGGTGGTGAAGAGGTCAGAGCTGAGATCGGCGCTGCACACAATGAGCTAGTGAGCAGCAAGCAAGAGCAGTTTGCCCACCCACTCCCCGCTGGAAATTTCTTCCTTGTATAGATTCTTGCATCTTAATTTCTTGGGGAAAGTTTTGAATAGGTCATAGATTTTGTACTAAGGACAAAGAAACGAAGAGCTGATTTTTTTTGCGGGAAGATTGAGAGCTTTATTGATTAGTGAATAGGATTACAGTCCATAGCCAAAAGCCAAGAGAATTCTCTGGGAACTCAACTCAATACTCCATGGTTAAATAATATTTTGGTATTTTTTTCATGGACTAGCTTTCATATATATAATCAGCATTAGGAATGCGATTAATATACTTATCGAAGTTTCTCAATAGTTTTCAATGTCTAATTTGTCGTAGTGGTACAATTCCATCACTACTAGGGAAAACCTTATACACAAATTTCGCAGTAGCGCGTGTCAAAAATGGGCGCTAGTGCTAAATAGCAGTAGCGTGCGTGGGGAAACCGCGCTACAGATACAGCAGTAGCAGTAGCGCGTGCACATGAAAAAACGCTACCACTAATATTCCCATTGCTAAAACAGTAGGCTATGCATAGCAGTAGCGGTCTTGGGAGAAGCGCGCTACCGCTAGGACATAAGTAGCAACGCATTTTGCGCGGAGAGCGCTACTGCTAATGGAAATAAAATAAAATAAAAAACAAATGGAAAAGTAAATGAAAAGGAAAGAAATAGAAAAAGGAGAAAGGAAAAATAAAATGTAGAGGAAAATAAATGAAAAAGCGAAAAAAAGAGAAAGGTGTAGCAGTAGCGTCTGTTCGTAGGAGGCGCTATAGCTAACGTAGTTGCAGCGTGTTTCCTAGACCCCCGTTGTAGAAAGAGAAAAGGAACTAAGAAATATGAAGGAAATTACATAGCTATAGCAGTAGCGCGTTTCGTGAAAATCACTATAGCTAACTTAGCTATAGCGCGTTTAGTGAAAAGCGCTACCGCTAAGTTTGACTTAACCAACCCCC
>NC_041384.1:761455299-761461687 GCF_002162155.2 Triticum dicoccoides
GTCTCCTGCCGACGTCGACGCCCCCGGAGCCACCAGAACCGCGTGCCGTCGACACCACCAAAGTCGCCCCCAACGCCACCGGAGCCGCGCAGCCTCGTCAACGCCACCGGAGCCGCAGTCGATGCCACCGGATCCTCCCTCGCCACAACTGCCTCCCTCACCGTCACCAGAGACGCCCCTGCCTCCCTCGCCACCACTGCCTCCCGCGCCACCACCGGAGCCATCCTCTGTAAGCCCCCACCCCTCCTCTCTCTCTCTCTCTAAATTAGTTAGGTTAATTTAGTTAGGAAATGAATTTAGTTAGGTTAATTTAGTTAGGAAAAGAATTTAGATAGGGCTTTGACAGAGACGCCCCTGCCTCCCTTGCCACATCTGCCTCCCTCGCCGTAGGAAAAAATTGTATATGATTAACTAGGGCTTTGACAAAGACGCCCCTGCCTTCCTCGCCACATCTACCTCCATCTATATTTGGTTTTTGAATTGAGTTTCAGAGAGCATGAGATTTGTGTAGATTTTCTTGAAGTGTCAAACACTAGGAGATACAAATTTGAAGTGGTCATGATATATAAAAAATCCTCAATTGTGTTTGCTCATTGATCAAAATCGACATTGAAGTGGTTCGATTGTGCCCAAGTCACCTTTTGTTGTTTCCAAGGAATGAAGCCGAGTGGCCTATGTTTTGCTCGAATGTTGATTCATTTCTATTCCGGCAAAATTCAGGTTCTCGATTTGTCCACTTTTTAGCAAAGGTCATGCCAAAATTTTCCGTGAATTTCGGCATGACTTGTGCTACAAACTAGGAAATATCGAGTGCCCGGGATTTGCCGCACCGGGAAAGAGTCAACGTTCCTGCAAAACAATAGGCCTTTTTTATGTCATTATTCATTTTATTAGGTCTAGAATTAATTGACTAGATTTAATCATAGGAAACATGGCTAGCAACGATGAAGGACAGAGTTCTGGTGATTGCAACGATGTTTACCGGGCGGCAGACGAATTTTTCAGCCTTGCCGATGAGACCGAGACCGGCGCTGAGACTGAGACCGGTGCTGAGACTAAGACCGACACTGAGACTCAGACCGGCATCGAGACCGGCGCTGAGAGTCAGACGGGCATCGAGACCGGCACTGCCTCGGGGAGCGGAACCGGTGTAGAACCGAAAGCAAAGAGGCAACGGCCTCCTAACAAACTCAGGACTACTAGACTGGTGGTCACGGAGGTGGACGACGGCAATTTTGAGCCAAAGGCGCCCGAGGAAGCACGTCGATGCTACCGCAATCAAATAGGCTGCATCATACGGACAACCGCCACCATCAACGATGAGAAACTACAGAAGATAGAAAATATGAGGAGCTCCCTCCTAAAGAAGTTTCACCAGATATTCTTGTTCCCAGGCCGGAATGAGAAGGATTATGCAGTTCCAGATGAAGATAAACAAACACGCCATGACCAAGTTTAGCGACGTGTTGGCCGCCTGGAAAAATCGAGTGAAAGCAAAGATCATCGACAAGAAGGAACCCTACTCCGAGATTGTAAAGGATAATCCGACAATCAGGAAGAGCAGTTTCAAATATTCAAGGAGGCTTGCGAGGCCGAAGCTGCCAAAAAAAGTCTAAGTACATGAAGGGGCTTCAAGAGAGGAACATTGGGAGCCACCACCTCGGAAGCCGTGGTTACGGCGGAAAGAGGTCCAAATGGGCCAAGGAGGACGCGGAAGCCGCGAGTCTGGGCATCCCAGACCCCTTGGCGGATTTCACTGTCCCGCAGGAGCGTGACGTCCTCAGGGCCCGGCACCGTTGGGACCCAGTGAAGAAGGTTTACGAGAAAAAACCGGTCATTACGGAGTTCATGAGACTGCTGGTAATTTTAGTTTCTGATCAATTCGACTACACACATTAGTCATATTTGTAAATGATCCTTGTGCCTTTTGCAGAGAGAGCAGCATCGGATTGCGGCCGAAAGCGACTCGCCGTCTGAGGCATTGGCGAGGCCCAAGTGGGACACTCCATTCAACTGGGCGTTGAACATATTGAAACGACAACCGGTGGATACTCGACCGTCGTATGGACGCGTGCACGGTGTCGGAGACGGCGCCACGTGGAAGAAGTACTACCGTGAGACCACAGAGGAGAGAAAGGAAAGACGGAGGTTAACTGAAGAAAAAATCGACAAGAAGGTTGAGATTTTGGTTGAGAAGAAATCATCTCAGACAGTCGCAACAGCGGTAGCTGCCGCAAAACAGGTGGTTGCAGATTTGTCTACTTCCTTGGTGACGGGCGTTTTCACTTGGACAAGGCAAAATCCAGAAAAATGCAGAGGACTTTCCCCTTGCTGACTTCTTGGGGAGCAACTCGACTAGCGTTGCACCAGCACCGGCTCCCCCACCAGACGTGCTTGGTGGTGCTTCGTCTTTGGCTGAGCTTCACGCCCTCACGGTATCTGTCACACCGGCCCCCTTCAATATAAATGTATAATCTCCCATTTTCGTTGCCTTTCGTATGTCTCACCTCGCAGACTTTTCTTTGTAGGCCGACGAAACCCCGTGCACCTTATTGTACACCATCAGGGACCAGAAGGTGGACGTGGGGAAGGCGACGATAATGGAGCCGAAGGAACCATTATTCCACAGCCGGCCGATCCCCCCGAACGTCTTCAAGGTTTCCGTGGCCAGTGTCAAACCGGGCCACGAGAATTTTCCTCCTCCAATACTAGTGGGGGATGATGACGAGACACCACGGCGGCTTGGTGATTGTTGCAATGGGTGGGTCCTATTGTGGCCAAAGAGTCTGCTTCGTCTAGAGGCGGCCGGGAGCACACCCACGAGCACGCAGCCTCAGCAAGGTATGAACATCAACACCCCACCTACCCAATTAGCGTCGGGTGTCGGTTTGGGTGATAGCGGACGGGGTAAGGAGGAGGCTCCATTAGTCGCTGATGACGTCGCTATGGATGAGGATGAGGACAACGATGGCGCTGAACAGTATGTCTATACTGGCGCCTCCTCAGGGTTTGAGCGTCATGAGTCGGTGCCTGAATTGCCATCTCAACAAATTATGGACGACCTTCCGGTAGTAAAGAAGTCTAGGAAGAGAGCGAGGAAAGGCAAAAAAGCTGATTCTATGATCCAGCCGCCTCAGCAGCCTCGGCTTCAGGACCGTATAGATATCCCCGATGCGGATAAATGGCATATCCCCGGTCAACCAATCCTACCTGCAACAGCGCTACGGGTCAGATTCGGCGATCTAAGGAGACTTCATGACGATGTGCTGCGGGTAGAGAAAGGCCTCATCGCCTCGAAAGACCAGGATACCCACTCTACGTGGTTAACGTTCCGCGGCAAATGTCGTACGTCGACAGCTTCCCCGCGGATAAGTTCTTCCTCCGATTCATTTACATATTCGACATGTTTCACGTGAAGAAGCTCGATTTTACGTTTGTCCGCCTTTATGCCTTGCACATGAACTACATCATCGGGGTTGAGCAGATATCTCATATCTGTGTCGCTGACCCGTACTACATGCATGAGGGCTTCTTGGGAGTCTGCGCAAAGCACCGTGAATACGCGAGGGATTACATCGTCAATTTCATGCTCGCCAATAAGGACAAGGAGGCGATTCTTGTGCCTTATCATCCCGTGTAAGTCATCCGCGCTGCTATCCTTCCTTCGATTTCAATCATTCATTTTCACGGTGGAGGCTAATTAATTTGAGGTGTACTTATTTTGCGCAGCGGCGGGCGCGCCGTCCTCATCATCCTCTACCATCGACTCTCCCACGCTCTTTACTTGGACTCGTCGAAGAACATTCACAAACAGGATTACACCCACATCAAGGATGTTCTCGATAGTGCTATGTTTTACTACCAAGCAAGGGGTGGAGAGGCCAGGGACAAGAAGCGAAGGGGCGGCAGGGTCGCCTTCGGCCATAAGACCGACTTCTGCTGCATCCAGTAACCGAATGATTCTCTTAATGATGGATTCTATGTCCTACACCACATGCTGGAGTACAGATGGGATCACCAGAACCTTCGCATGTCACCTAGATCCGGTGATGCCCATATTCTGCAATGGGCAAAGGACATAGGAGATATCGAGGATCATCGACTTCGAGCTGAGTTCTATAACATCCAGCGCGAACTTGCCCAAATCATCATGAAGGAGGTCGTCAGAAAAACAGGGATGTTCTATGGAGAAGGACAAATGTCACGGGAAGACGTCCGAACATGGATAGCCTCTCAGCGTCTCGACATGAAGCCTTTCACTAAGCTCGAGGACTATCTCCCTGACTTGGATGGATGGAACGACATGTTGGAGTGATTGTCGATATATGACAATGTGTCCGTTTAGTCCATACTTTCTGTATGACAAAATTTGAGTTATGCACGGTGAAACTTTATTTGTGATGTAATTAAACCGTCCTCCTCCTCGACTAGCGAAAATCACTCTAGTTAGGGCATTTTGGGGTACGATGAACTTTGTTATTTATGCTTATGATATGTTGTTTCTATTTTTGCAAAGTCTGTCTCTTTCTGTTGCTCAACTATATATGTTGCATATCATCGACTCACGTGACGATGTAGGTGCATAGATCATAGATGGCGAAGAAGTGCTACGCCAGGAGTATATATACGACAAGTGGCTAGAGTGTCATGCCCAGGTGTACCGGTTTCCGGTTTCCACGCGACAGGCAGTAGTTAGTTTAGGTTCACGCTAATGCGAGAGAGGGATACGAACTCATGTACTCAAAGTGATAGCTCTTCTCGCGTATATCATTGTTTAGATGGATGACGATGTATTTGCAAGTAATCGAGACTTGGATTGCTATTTTTGAGATGATGACGAGAGACCACTTTGTGTTGGATGATGATTATGATGATGACATATTCAAATACAAAACAAATATGCAGGGAAAAAAACTAATAAAACTAGTAGTAGCGAGGGGGGGAAATTTAGCAGTAGCGCCACCTTACCAGTAGCGCTTCCCAGTAAACAGCGTTGTAGATAATATCAGCAGCGCCCTTTTCTAAAGAGCGCTACAGCTATTCATGTATAGCAGTAGCATGGGACAACAGGCGCTACTGCTATACGTTAGCTGTAGCGCCTTATTGGTAGCGCCGGTCCCCGCGCTACTGAGAGGCCCAAAACCCGCGCTGTTGCTAGGCTTTTCCCTAGTAGTGCATATTCGGGAAGAAAAAATGTTTGCCCCTCCTAAGATTTCTTTCAAGCTTTGCCACTGTACCTAGGTGTTTTCGCTGTTGGACTTACTAGGTGTGTTCGTCAACAAAAACCTAGGTGTACCTAGATGTGTGTTTGTTGTTGGACTTGCTTATTTGCTCAAGACGAAATGAACGATGCATGGGTTAGCGAAGTGTACCTAGGCTGATAATCTATCTACTCTAGCTAGTAAGTGGTCATCTAGAAGGCTGGAACGAGCATGAACGTGTGAGGTTAGGCACTTATTCAGTTAGAACTGAATAAACTACAGAATGATCTCGCTCCTTTCTGCCAACTCATGAACGCAGTCCAGTGCCCATTACCATTCCAAACGGTCAAGGGGAGGGAGGGAACGGGGAGGAAGGGTGGAGAGGGGGGAAGGAGGAAGGAGGAGAGGTACCTGGGCGGGCACGGCGGTCGCCGGAGGGGTCGGGGTCGGGGTCGGCGGCCGCGGCCGCGGCGTCGAAGGGATGGCTTGAGGGCGTCCGAGCTCGTTCGGGTCCTCGTAGTCGAAGAGGAAGACGGCGGCGGTCCTCCTAGGCGCCTCGGTTGGTTGTGGGAAGGCCGGCGGCCACGTGCTTCGCGGGTCGGCGGCGGCCGTCGTCCTGCACCCCATGCGGTCGTCGGCGGTGCAGCGAATGCAGTGGTGGGGGGCGCGGGGGCGTGGTGGCGGCGGCGCGGGGGAGCCGGAGCGGGTGTGGAGCAGGCGCGGGGAGGGAAGGCGGATCTGGCGAGGGAGAGGGAAGGGGGGATCGGGCGAAGGGGTATCCAGCTAGAGGGGGAATGTTAGTAATGGCGCACCATCCAGGGGTGCGCCATAAAAACACTCATAGCAATGGCGCACCATCCTCTGGTGCGCCATTAGTAACTTTTTTTTCTGATAGCAATGGCGCACCCTCCTCCGGTGCGCCATTAGTAACCTCTTTTTTATTATTTCTTGTTGCATCTTATAATTTGTTTTTTTTAAATTTGTTATTTTCATGAGGACTAGAACAGAAGATATCATCAAATATCATCAAATTTGTTTTTTTAAATATCATCAAATTTGTTTTTTTAATTGAAAATATCATCAAATTTGTTATTTGAAAATATCATCAAATTTGCTATTTAAAAATATCATCAAAAAGCGGGGGAGGGTGCGAGGTGTCGCCGGCGGCGGTGGAGCGGGCCGGGGGA
>NC_041384.1:761462214-761478167 GCF_002162155.2 Triticum dicoccoides
GGTGGAGCAGGGGAGGGTGCGGTGGGTTGTCAGTGGCAGTGGAGCGGGGGAGGGTGCGGTGGATCGGCGGCGGCGGTGGAGCGGGGGAGGGTGCGGGGCTCGGCGGCGGCGGTGGGGCGAGGGAAGGGTGCGGGGGGTGCTCGGCAGCGAGGGGGATCTGGTGAGGGGGGTAGCGATCGAGATGGAGGGGGATCGAGATCGAGTGTCCTCATGAATATTCAATATTTTTTCATATTGAATATGAAAAAATATCATCAAATTTGAAAAAATATTCATGAATTTAAAAAGTGCCCATGAATTAAATTTAAAAATATTCATGAGTTCAAAAAATAAAAATGATAGTAGTTTTGCAAAAAAAATAGTAGTGGCGCACTGTGTTGGAGGTGCGCCATTACTAGTTAAACTAGTAATGGCACACTCGTCCCTGGTGCGCCATTAGTATTTTTGGAAAAAAATGTTACTAATGGCGCACCGTGGGTCTGGTGCGTCATTAGTGTCTACCACACTAATGGCGCACCAGATCATGGTGCGCCATTACTATATAGTAGTGGCGCACCACGTTTCTGGTGCGCCATTAGTGGCCATATCATCTATAGCCCTTTTCCTAGTAGTGGGCTTGAGTCCTTGAAATCTGAGATGGGATCCATGTATGAGAACAAAGTGTGGACTTTGGTTGACTTGCCCGGCGAAGTGTGAACAAAGTGTGAACAAGCTCCAGCGATCCATTTATGGACTGGTGCAAGCCTCTCGGAGTTGGAATAAACGTTTTGATAGTATGATCAAAGCATATGGTTTTATACAGACTTTTGGAGAAGCATGTATTTACAAGAAAGTGAGTGGGAGCTCTGTACAATTTCTAATATTATATGTGGATGACATATTGTTGATTGGAAATGATATAGAATTTCTGGATAGCATAAAAGGATACTTGAATAAGAGTTTTTCAATCAAAGACATCGGTGAAGCTGCTTATATATTGGGCATCAAGATCTATAGAGATAGATCAAGAAGCTTAATTGGACTTTCACAAAGCACATACCTTGATAAAGTTTTGAAGAAGTTCAAAATGGATCAAGCTAAGAAAGGGTTATTGCTTGTGTTACAAGGTGTGAAGTTGAGTAAGACTCAATGTCTGACCACTGCAGAAGATAGAGAGAAAATGAAAATTGTTCCCTATGCTTCAGCCATAGGCTCTATCATGTATGCAATGCTGTGTACCAGACCTAATGTGTGCCTTGCTATTAGATTAGCAGATAGGTACCAAAGTAATCCAGGAGTGGATCACTGGAGAGCGGTCAAGAACATCCTGAAATACCTGAAAAGGAATAAGGATATGTTTCTCGTTTATGGAGGTGACAAAGAGCTCGTTGTAAATGGTTACGTCGATGCAAGCTTTGACACTGATCCGGACGATTCTAAATCACAAACCGGATACGTGTTTATATTGAACGTTGGAGCTGTCAGTTGGAGCAGTTCTAAACAAAGCATCGTGGCGGGATCTACGTGTGAAGCGGAGTACATAGCTGCTTCGGAAGCAGCAAATGAAGGAGCATGGATAAAGGAGTTCATATCTGATCTAGGTGTCATACATAGTGCATCAGGTCCAATGAAAATCTTTTGTGACAATACTGGTGCAATTCCCTTGGCAAAGGAATCCAGATTTCACAAGAGAACCAAACACATCAAGAGACGCTTCAATTCCATCTGCGATCAAGTACAGGTGTGAGACGTGGAGATTTTCAAGATACATACGGATCTGGATGTTGCAGACCCATTGACTAAGCCTCTCTCACGAGCAAAACATGATCAGCACCAAGGCTCCATGGGTGTTACAATCATTACTGTGTAATCTAGATTATTGACTCTAGTGCAAGTGGGAGACTGAAGAAAATATGCCCTAGAGGCAATAATAAAGTTATTATTTATTTCCTTATTTCATGATAAATGTTTATTATTCATGCTAGAATTGTATTAACCGGAAACATAATACATGTGTGAATACATAGACAAACAGAGTGTCACTAGTATGCCTCTACTTGACTAGCTCGTTAGTCAAAGATAGTTATGTTTCCTAACAATAGACATGAGTTGTCATTTGATAAATGGGATCACATCATTAGGAGAATGATGTGATTGACTTGACCCATTCTGTTAGCTTAGCACTTGACCGTTTTAGTTTACTGCTATTGCTTTCTTCATGACTTATACATGTTCCTATGACTACGAGACTATGCAACTCCCGATTACCGGAGGAACACTTTGTGTGCTACCAAAGGTCACAACATAACTGGGTGATTATAAAGGTGCTCTACAGGTGTCTCCGATGGTACTTGTTGAGTTAGCATAGATCGAGATTAGGATTTGTCACTCTGATTGTCGGAGAGGTATCTCTGGGCCCTCTCGATAATGCACATCACTATAAGCATTGCAAGCAATGCAACTAATGAATTAGTTGCGGGATGATGCATTACGGAATGAGTAAAGAGACTTGCCGGTAACGATATTGAGCTAGGTATTGATATACCGATGATCGAATCTCGGGCAAGTAACATACCGATGACAAAGGGAAGAACGTATGTTGTTATGCGGTTTGACCGATAAAGATCTTCGTAGAATATGTAGGAGCCAATATGAACATCTAGGTTTCTCTATTGGTTATTGACCGGAGACGTGTCTTGGTCATGTCTACATAGTTCTCGAACCCGTAGGGTCCGCACGCTTAACGTTCGGTGACGATCAGTATTATGAGTTTATGTGATTTGATGTACCAAAGGTAGTTCGGAGTCTCGGATGTGATCACGAACATGACGAGGAGTCTCGAAATGGTTGAGATATAAGGATTGATATATTGGTTCGGATACCGTAAGTGTTCCGGGTGATTTCGCAGAAAACCGGAGTGCCGGAGGGTTACCGGAACCCCCTTGGGAGAAGTAATGGGCCACATGGGCCTTAGTGGAGAGAGAGAGGGCCGGGCAGGGCAGGCTGCGCGCCCCCTCCCCCTCTGGTCCGAATTGGACTAGGGAAGGGGGGCGGCGCCCCCCTTTCCTTCTCCCTCTCCTCCTTCCTTTCCTCCTCCTAGTAAGAGTAGGAAAGGGGAGTCCTACTCCTACTAGGAGGACTCCTCCTCCTGGCACGCCCTGCAAGGGCTGGCTGGCCTTCCCCCTTTCTCCTTTAAATACGGGGGCAGGAGGCACCCTAGGACACACAAGTTGATTGTTCCAAGCCGTGTGCGGTGCCCCCCTCCATCATAATCCACCTCGATCATATCGTAGCGGTGCTTAGGCGAAGCCCTATGTCGGTTGCAACATCATCACCGTCATCACGCCGTCGTGCTGACGGAACTCTCATATGAGCTCTCCTATGAAGCTTTGTCGAGCAATTGATAGAAAAGCGCATAGTTATGATGATATCTAAGGCAATGATCATGAATATAGGCATCACGTCCGTGTCAAGTAGACTGAAATGATTTTGCATCTACTACTATTACTCCACACATCGACCGCTATCCAGCATGCATCTAGAGTATTAAGTTCATAAGAACGGAGTAACGCATTAGGCAAGATGACATGATGTAGAGGGATAAACTCAAGCAATATGAAATAAACCCCATCTTTTTATCCTCGATAGCAACAATACAATATGTGCCTTGCAGCCCCTGCTGTCACTGGGAAAGGACACCGCAAGATTGAAGCAAAGCTAAGCACTTCTCCCATTGCAAGACAGATTAATCTAGTAGCCAAACTAAACCGATAATTCGAAGAGACTGGCAAAGATATCAAATCATGCATATAAGAATTCAGAGAAGAACCAAATAATATTCATAGATAGTCAAATTCATAAACCCACAATTCATCGGATCTAGGCAAACACACCGCAAAAGAGTATTACATCGAATAGATCTCCAAGAACATCGAGGAGATCTTTGTATTGAGAACCAAAGAGAGAGAGAAGAAGAAGCCATCTAGCTAATGACTATGGACCCAAAGGTCTGTGGTAAACTACTCACACATCATCGGAGAGGCTATGGTGTTGATGTAGAAGCCCTTCGTGATCAAATCCCCCTCTGGTAGATCGCCGGAAAAGGCCCCAAGATGGGATCTCACGGGTACAGAAGGTTGCGGCGGTGGAAAAGTGGTTTCGTGGCTCTCATGGATGTTTTTAGGGTACATGGGTATATATAGGCAAAAGAAGTACGTTGGTGGAGCTCCGTGGGGCCCATGAGGCTGGGCGCGCCTACCCCCCTGGGCACGCCCCCTGCCTCGTGGAAGCTTCGCGGACTTCCAGACTTGTACTCCAAGTCTCCTGGGTTGCATTGTTCCAAGAAAGATTATCGCAAAGGTTCGTTCCGTTTGATATTCCTTTTCTGCGAAACACTGAAATAGGAAAAAAAACAGCAATTTGCACTGGGCCTTCGGTTAATAGGTTAGTCCCAAAAATAATACAAAAGTGCATATTAAAACCCATTAAACATCCAAAACAGATAATATAATAAGATGAAACAATCAAAAATTATAGATACGTCGGAGATGTATCTGTAGCGGCCACGTGTTTCGGGGTTGTGGCTTTCGCTATTGATTTGACCAACGAAACCCAGCACCAATCATCAAATTTCGCATGCAAGACGTATTATCATATCATCTGTGCTACCAAACAAACCACATGACGTGTAGAATACTTATTGCTACAATGAAGGAAGGTTCCTCTTATGTGGTTCTTATCGGTGCCTATGGCACCCCCGCCCAGAGAGACGAAAACACACTGTATTCCAGCCTAGAGATCAAGTTTTCTGGAATATGGGACTGCTTGTCATAGAACAAATCAGCTCTTTACTACAATGGATATTGGTATAGGGGTTCTGAAGACCCAAGGAATTACATCTCCACGGTGACACTACGCCTCCTAGGGTAGTTCTATGCTAGCAGCAGAACAACTCGTAGTAGTGGAATATCATCTAGTAGCGGAACAACGACGACGGCGGTGAACTCCACTCCGTAGGGACTCTGGCTAGAACGCCTATCCTAGCTTGCAAACTCGGGATCCTCAATGTGCAAACAATCACGGCATGACCTACAAACTAGCATGACACGCTAGGTGAGTACTTTGAATGTACTCGCAAGCTCACAGCAACCAAAGCAATCAAGACACACAATAGCATGGCATTTACAGGTTTAAACAATGATGAACATGATTCAACTAGCATAATATAGGATGAGCATGGCATGAACATATTACTCATGATGTGAACAATGATGATACTAGCATGCGGCATGTTTAAACTATCATGATTCAACTTACTCTGCTCGGGGTTATCTCGTAACCACCACATATATCCACTTACCAACTTGGGTATCATACGATCACCTCAGGACCAACCAAGCTTGGTAACAATACCGTAGTGGTCACCTGACCACAAGGAACTTGATCTTTACCCGGGATCATCACATTACACTATAAACATCAAGCAACTTCTTTCCTCATCGAATCAGGGTTGTTTATTAATCAGGTTAGTATTATAGTTGACCCATAGTGAGACCTACTATGAATTGGGCCCATATTCACTGGCGCGGCTATCGATAGATTATACACTCTGCAGAGGTTAGTACATTGAACCCACACTAACCCAAGGCCTCGTGCTCCCATTCGGGTGGACCAGCGGCGCTCCGACAAAACCAATCTACTGCATGACACTGCTCTACCGTCCACTCCGACCAACTCCCCTTTGGGCTAAGTCATGGGTGGCCCCGGATGCCACTCTGGAGATCAAACGGTAATCGTCATGGCAAAACAAAACTAAATGGTCACAAACTGGGATAAAAGCGGACAAACAATTCGGGCACACAAGGTTGCCGCCTACCTGACCAGTGTAGCGCGCGCACATAACCTTCCCTAGTAGGAGGCACTGGCGAGAGGCATGTTAATAGACCGAATTAGGGCCTTCCCATACTAGCAAGTGTAGCTGCACTGGTCAGTTCGATTCGATGTCACTATGACTCAGCCAACAGATGTGTTCAAGTTCGTTTAACATGAGGTTCAACTTGAATGATAATGAGTTGAATCATAATAACATGATGAAACAATAATGCATATGAACATGATATCAACATGAACATGGGTGGGAAGCATAACCACTTAACATATGAAGCATTAGCATGAACAATAATAAAGCACTTTAGACTTCTAGATGCAGATGAATATGGAATAGCGATGATCATGCCAATCACGAGCACTTATCATAATAGATGATAATCATGCATGGAAGAACATCACTAGAACTAGCATAACATAAATACCAGAATGAACTATGAGAACAATAATACTATCAAGTAACCATATAACTAACAGGGGCATAAGAGCATAGCATGATGATAAGCATGGATCCACAAGCATAATCGAAACAGTAATACCAGTAGTAAATGAGCAAACAATTATTAAATGTTCAAGTGGAAAACCATGCCTACTGCAAGACCATCATGCAAGTGTCTGTCATGGCTTGCCTGAGGATGAAGAATACACCAGGAGGAAGTCCGAAGAACTCGCAGAAAGATTCGTCGGAAAACTCTTCTCTCTCGGAGGGGGCTAAATAAGGGCAAGGGCAAAATGGCCATTTGCCGTATGTGACAACATAGTGAAAATGGTACCAACAGAACGGGTTCGATGAGACGAAAACATGGGCTTTGGAATCACCTGATTCGGAGTCGGGATCGCAGAGATATGGACGTTTGAATATTAGGGACCAGTCTGTAAAAGAAGTATACACAAAAAGGCCCTGGACGGTTAAAGGAGAACGCGCATTTTTGGTAAACACATCTTCGCTGCAGAGAAGACGTGTTCCAGCCGAGAACTGCGCAGGAGTACGTTTCCAGAACATGAAAATGTATTATTCGAAAAACCATCTCCACTTATCCAGCTAGACCCGGCCTCTGTGTCACTGCCATGCGGGGTCCACGCCTCCTTTCTCTCTCCTCCCGCCTCCATCTTCTTCCCCCGACGCCCGCACGCAGAACAGAGGAGGGCCGCCCGCGCCGGTGCTTGCTCCGGCGGCTCGGGCCGCCTCCGGCTGAGGTCCGGCGACCGTCGAGCCCAGGAGGCCGCGGCGAAAACATCCCGGGGACGCACGAAGACCGTAGGTGGCTGGAGCGACGTTGGTTAGAAGGGGCGCGGAGAGGAGGGGCCAACGCTAGAGGGCGGGCCTAGGGTGGTGGTGGAGGCCTCTTGAGGTGGCTAGCTGGGGCGGGAGGCGTCGTGGCGCTCAAATTGGAGCTGCGGCCGGCGGGGAGGCTTCGGCCATGGGAGGGTAGGGGAGGCTCGGCGAGGTAGATTGAGAGGTCGGGACGGTAGCTAGGAGGGAGGTGAGGCTGCTGGTGAGGAGAGGTGCGGCCGGGAACGGCTTAAATAGCCGCGGCGAAGACGAGGGTGAGCGCGGCCACGGCGGCGCGTGTGCCGTCGCTCTGGCACGAACAGAGCCACGCGGAGGCTCAGGGCGACGCCGGAGAGCTTGGGCGTGCTCGAGAAGGCTCGAGGCGACGCGGTCAACAATCCAGGGAGGGGGCAGACGCGGTCTGTCTGCGGACGCGGGCACGGCACAGCGTAGGAGGTGACTGGAGAGAGGAAGAGAGGTTCAGCACGATGGCAACGGCACGGGGGACCTCTGGACATGGCTAGGCGACGAATGCTCGCGGAAACAGATGAGGGGGTTGGGTCCAACTGCCAGAGCGCGCGGACGGGCATGCCAGCCGCGTAGTCACCGCGTAAACACGGCGGTGACACGCACTCTGGTTGGCCAAATCGTGTCTGAGCGATAGGTCATTCCTCAGAGAAGGCCAAGAAGGAGATAAATGAGAACAGGAGCACAGGAGGTGACTCAAGAGAGCTTGGGGACAAAATAACAGTAAGGTGTTTGTTGCTTGCTGGGGGAGAGTTACTTGGAGAGTAAGGTTTGGATGTGATAATAAAATAAGATGATCATTTTGGCCAATTTTTAGCTCAAATGGATAAGTCTAGATGGCACTTGTTGCACAATGCACCACTCTGGACAGAAATGAAGAAATAGAAATGGCACTCACATAGATCATTGGATTGAGCTGAATTTTTGTGGGGGCTAGTTATTTGGGCATATGAACACACTGTAAAAAAATTCATACCATTGAGATATAAAAAAATGGTACTTCCTTTACAGTGGTTCTCTCTGGACAGAAACTGAGAAATAATCTAGAGAAATATTGGATGAATTAAACAAGCCCAAATTTGGTACAGAGAGGTTATATGGGTATGATAAGGACTTGGTAAATTTCCAGCAATAATGAAGCAATATAAAATATAGTTGCTTGACAAACTGAAAATCTGACCAGAAGCTAAGACTTGATGTTGAGCTCACATGGAGTTATGAATGAGGCTCAAATTCTGAGACGAATGATGATTTGAGCATATTGAGGACATGGAGAAATTTCAAATCATTTGGACAAGTCTAGCTAGTACCTCCTTCACAAAGTTTCTTTCTAGTGAGAAACTTTAGAATTAGTTGAAAATATTTACTAGGAAAATGAAGTTGAATTTTGGCATGTGGCAATGATATGAATAGGAAAGGGTGTCCAAATAGTTTGAGGTCAATCAAGGATAGAAAAATGACACTTCCTTCACAAAGTGCCATTTAGGGCAGAATAAGAAAAGAAATATTTGTGAATTATTTTTGAACTGGGCAAGAAAGGATTTTGACATATTGGTGGGAGATATGACCCAAACAATTTATGACAATTATTTGGTAATTTTGGGAGTGACGGAAATATAGGTTGCTTCACAACCTAGGGCAAATAGGGTTATTCCTTTAATAGCAAAAGGAATATTCCCAAGAAAAAGAATATTGGGTTTGGGCTAAGATGAAAATGACATGGTCTGGATGCGTTTTAGGATGAAAAGACACTTGGGAGCCAGAGAAGAGATGATCTTCGCAGGTTTCAGGACCACAGAGCCACGGAAAAAGAAATCCAAAGCAAAATCTAGAGAAAATCGAAAGAAAGGGTCAAAATCCAGGGTGTTACAGTGACTTATTGTGCATGATATACGGTCGCGGTGGCAGCCAAGCAAGAGGCACAAGTGCAACTAGCCCAACATTGAACGAGAGAAGAGGAAACACCACATCTAACAAGAGACACCCAAGACTACTGACTGGAACCGTGCCGCCTTGAGAAACCATCGGACATTGTAGTACCAAACACATCAAGCTATCTTCGGAAGGGGCCGATTTGTTGTCGAGAGTGCCCACTCGCTCCAGGCCATGGAGCGCCACTCCCACAAAGAGATAACAAGGACCGAGAACGGAGATCACGGGGACACATGTATAAGATAGGAGATCATAGGGGCCACCCCACGCTAGAGCCGTGAGCGCTACATGTTAGGGATAAAGCTCGCTCGAAGTCGCTGACCAGCTAAGGTATCAAGGCTTCGTGACGACGAACTCAAGAGGGTAATGACACAAGCACCCCCGCCATTAAGCCCGAGAAGATGGACTAGGCTTTTTCATGTAGGACCCCTGACACCGTGAGTGGACCCACAATTACACCGAGAAAAGGGAAGCAACACCCGAGATCGTTGTCGTCACCCCGGAGCACGGCATTTTCACCTAGGAGCTAAGAATCTCTACTAGTCTGGAGCCCATCAGGCCAGCGAACTATTTTAGTGTTAATTTACAAATAGGCATGCACCAGTGGACCTCCTATCTGCCGAATTCTGTGGCAGAATGGCGAGGCTTCGCTCAAGCAGTCCTCAGCGTGGGCCCGCCCATCGTTGTGTCGCCTGTTGTTTTTTATCACACGACAAAAAAAGAACATTCGAGACAAGTAGGATTCGATTCCGAGACCTCACACAACGTAGGCTCCTAACCACGAGCTCTTAAAGGGGCAAAACCATATAAGAACATACAGCAGCTGTTCACATTTAGAAAACATTTCCTGAAAATGGTGAACAATCTTGAAATAACGCAAAAAATTAATATTCCAAACCTTTTTTCAAAAGTGAACCATTTTTGTAATACTGTTATTTTTAAACAGGATTTTTTTTGCAAAACTCAAATTGTTTTCTAAAATGCAAACATTTGATTAAAAACTGAACATTTTCTGAAAAAGCCAAACAAATTGAAAAAATGAGAACATTTGTATAAAATTCCCGAATATTTTCCGAGATCACGAACAGTTTTTAGTTTTCGAACAAATACTGGAAACAAGAACATTATTTAAATTATGTACAAAAAGTAAGAATATGAAGATTTAAAAAAATGCAAACAAAATTCATAGTTGTATGCTTTTTTGGATATCCGAACCAAATTTGAAACCTGGGATATTTTTTAAATTGTGAACAAAATGTTGAGACCGCAAACATTTTTTGAAGTGCGAACATTTTTTATTCAAAATTTGTGAACAGATTTTGAGAATGAGAAGATTTTTTGCAATTCCTGATTTTTTAAAAATACAAACTGTTTTTTAGAAATTGTGAACATACTTTGAAAATGAGAACATTTTTTGAAATTCCTTAACTTCTTGAAATGCAAACATTTTTTGAAATTAGAAACAAATCTGTGAAAACGAGATTTTTGAAATTCTTGAACATTTTTTGAAACACAAGAGGTTTTTCAAATTGTGAACAAATGTTCGAAACGAGAATCTATTTGAAATTCCGAACAATATTGGAAATTTTTGAACAAAATAAACAGGAAAACAGGAAACAGAAAACAAAATGAAAATAGAATAATAAACATAAATAAAAAACGGAAATAAACATGAAAAACAAAATGAAAGAGAATAAAAAGGATAGAAAAGGAAAAAACATAAAAAAACCGTAATGAAAAATAAACAAAAAAAGATAAAAATAAACGTAAAATGGAAAGAAAAAAAAGGAAAACCGGTTCAGCAACCTTGTAGAAGGTTGCCAAATCCGTAGAAAACCTGGCCGTAATCCCCTAGAAAGTTGCCAAAACCAGGATCACTCAAACGATTTAACGAGCCAGCAGAAGCCGATCGATGGCTCGATCTTCCTCTGCGAAATAGCAACAGTTCGACGCAATGAGCATCCGTTAGGGAATTCCATGCACCATGTGTTCAAAATAGGCCTGGCACAAGCTAATGAGGATGCCACGGTTGGCGCAAGCTAACAACGATTGCAGGTTTGCTCCAACCAGGCACTTGTTTGATTGTTACCTTAGTCGTTCCTCTGTCGAAGCACATCGAAAAACCGATTATCTGTTCCATGTGAGTAAATAGCATAAAACTACTATTTTACATGCTAAGGTTCTAAAAAACTACCTGTTTTTAATTTTTCTCGGATAACTATCAAATGGGTGGTCGGCTCTTTCAAAAAACCCAAATTATCGAGTGATTTAAAGTTGATCGCGATTATGACACGTCGAGCCCGCACCTAAACGATCTGTCTGTTTGACCATTAGGTTGACCGTTACCTTACAAGTGGGGCCTAAATGTCAGTGTCTCTTCCTTCTCTTCTCTTCTCTCTCTCTCTCTCTCTCTCTCTCTCTCTCTCTCCCTCTCTCTCTCTCTCTCGAGCACGAGCAGGATACGTACCCCCTCCCGAGCCGGTGACTCTGTCCTCTCCCAAGCCGGCAACACCCCTCCCCGGCCTCCCTCTCTCCTCCGCCGCAGGAAGCCACCAGCTAGCCGCCGCCGGAAGCGACCAGGTCCAACGACCAGGGCGGATGCGCCAGATCGACCGAGGCGCCGCCGGAAGCCACCACACGCCGCACCAACTTGGCTGTGGCACCGGCAACGACGGACACGCGCCGCACCAACTCGCAAGGCGGGGCTTGGCGGCTGCAAGGAGCAGCAGCAGAGGTCGTCCTGGCTCGGCGGCTGCAAGGAGCAGCAGCAGAGGTCGTCCTGGCTCGGCGGCTGCAAGGAGCAGCAGCAGAGGCCGCCTCGGCTCGGCGGCTGCCAAGGAGCAGCAGAAGCGGCCGTCTCTCTGGCCAAGGAGCATGAGAGGGCGTCCTGCAGGTGCGTGGCGGCGGCATGGAGCATGACATGGACCCCGATCGCTTTTTTAGAAAAACTACAGGGACCCGATTGCTTTTTCAGAAAAACAGCAGTGACCCGATTGCTTTTTAGCAATGTTTATAGGTGTTGTTTTGTAAAAGGTGAGGACATATTTGTAAATTTAGAAAAGAACCGGGGGATTGAAGATTTTTTTTGTTTGTATATGAGGTAGAGACACTGACATGTGGGCCCCACTTATAAGTTAACGGTCAACCTAACGGTCAAACATGCAGTTCGTTTAGGTGCGGGCCTGACGTGTCATAATCGCGATCAACTTTAAATCACTTAAAGATTTGGTTTTTTTGAAACAGCCGACCACTCGCTTGGTAGTTATCTGAGAAACAGGTAGTTTTTTGGAACCCTGACTTATGAAGTAGTAGTTTTATGCTATTTACTCGTCCCATGTCTACAGATTTCGTTGCAGATTCCTTGATTATGACCGATGATGTTGGCTTCATCCTGAAGCGTTTTAACAAGGGAAGGTCGTTCCCAAGATCATTGCAAGATGCATCAGTCTAGCTGCGTAGAAACAAGTCTGGGCATGTTTTGCAGAGATCCTGAACAAGCGTAATGTATAGTAGCCTCTGAATCCTGAGCAAGCATGGAGATGCAGTGCCAGAACTGACGAGGCTTTTCCTGTCACGCAGATGCAGTGTCACGTTCCTGGTTCAACCAATCAATCATCCTCTCTGTACATAAGTACCAAACTCCCCATCCAAGATGTACTATCACGCAAACATGTAGACAAAAGAAAATTCAACGTGATCTTTAGAATACTCATTGCTCTGGCGAAGGAAGGAGCCTCTCATGATGATGGATTGCGCATTGGAACGTACGGTGCGGCACCCACGCGTTCCAACGTTGACAAAATAAAATCCAATACCAATCATGAAATTGAGCATCAGACTATTATTGTTTGGCTGTGTGCATCCTAATTATGTAGAGATCATGCATTGCTCATTATGCTTTCTATCTTCTTGATGCTTAATTTTGAGTTAATAAAGTACCCTTTATATAAAAAAAAGGTGTGCTCTCACGAACATAGTAACAAACCACATGATTGGTAGAATACTTATTGCTATATTCGGGTGTAGGATATACAGTCGATGCGGCTAGTCGCTGGTTTTGGAATCTTGTGATGCTTGCTGGACAGGGCATGGTCTCCCTTCGTCGTCGTCCTGGTCCACACGTGGTCCACGTGTTCTGAGGTTTAGGTTTTGGCTACAGGTTAGGTAACAGAATCATAGTTATGTGCCATGGGAATTTATATATACCATTGAATTTGTATTCCAAACGGGTTCCGATGGTGTGATTTTCATGAAACGTGGCTTATGGGTTATTTGGTGAAAATTTGATGGCCAGGGTTAATCACGAGACACAAGAGGGTTATGAAAATAGGGATAGAAGGAGCGGTGCGTTATGATTAGTGTAAGGAGGGAATAACATATTATGATGATCCAGAATTTAATAGGTGTAATATTGTACGTCCCTTGAGAATCATTCCCCACTCCTAATTCCCACCGTTCGGGTGATCTACAGGAGGAGCATGCTGCCCCTCATTCGACCACCTATGAATTAGAAATATGCAATGCGGTAAAAAAGAACTATATTGAATACTCCTCCTTTTCAGTTTACAAGGCACACATGTGTTTTCCAGCTGGCCATCTGCCACACGCATGAAACATATAGGGCGTGTTTGGTAGACTACATCACCATGCAGTTTTGGCATCTGCATTGCATCCACCATGCAGTTTTCGCATCATTTGGTAGACTACATGTCGCTTTGGGCCAGGCCCGACTGATGCAAAAGAGGCCCCCAGCCAGGCTGAGCTCGCACACAAGTTTTGGCCGTTTCCGTGAGCCTGCATCCGCGCGAGCACCCATGCCTGCACCCACGCGAGCGAAGAGGAATAGGGTTTCTCTCCCCGTCGATTCACACCCGATTCGTGCCGCCTCCTCACCCCTCTCCTGTCTCCTACGAACAGATCTCATCGCCCCGTCGCCTCGCGAGCACGTCGCCGCCGCGGATCCTCAACGCGCAGTGGTTGAACTCCCCTCCTCCCCACCCTCTTCCATCCGTCCCCATCCCCTCAGACCCTCTCATCTATCTCTGCCCCTGCTACTGCTTCAGCCGATGTAGATGTGAGCCGGCGGTCGGAGCCGAGCTCCTGGCCATGGCCGCCGTGGCCATGGGAGGTGTTCTCCTCGCTCCTGTAGGGGCACGAGCACCCACACACACACCCATGCGCAAGCACCCCTGCCCTGCACACACACACGCATATGCACAGCCGCCATGCACATGCTCTGGCCCGAACATCCTTCTCCTCATATGGATCTGTGTGATAAGCATGCATCTATGGAGCTAGTTGGCTAGTAATTTTTGTTATTATCATGGATCTGTGGCTCTATAATATGTGAACTCCTAATATGTACTTGCATTGGATCTGCACTCCCTATTATCCTGATGCATTTCTTTTAGCTATTTTGTACCATAAATTGCTTATATGTGTATATAAACTGTTTGTGTACTTATACAAACAGCAAAGATGTTGCTGAAATTTTGTTTTTCTTACTTCAATCATCATTGTCATTTTTAAGATGTGTGAACATATATTCTTTTATTACTTAAATCAGCAAAGATATTTAATTTGAAGTGCATATGACCAAATTATATTCTAATTATTTTACATACATGAACAAGCATCAAATTCCATATCATACAACCTACCAAACAACATATGTTGTATGCTGCATCTCTCATACAATCTCAGATGCAACACACCAAACAAAATCTGAGCTGAGCCTAGCTCATTTCATGCAGTACACCAAACACACATTTTAACTCATTTTTGCATGAGCTCAACCAGGCCAGCCCCAACCAAACCCCTTCATGCAATGCATGCTAGATGCACCCTGGCAACCAAACATGCCCTATAGAGTTTTACCCTTACTGGTCATATTGATGATCTCGAAATACGCGTGTGCGTGACAAACCAAAAGGGAATGGATTTCATCCGTGCGGAGTAGATTTTTTGTTTCTAGGAGTTCTTCAGCTAAAGAACAGTGAAAAACTTCAGCTTGTTGGAATCCCACCTGTCTTGTTTTCCTACTCGCAAAACTACACAAGGCTTACAGGTTTCTGATCTTGAATTTCTGACTGATGATGAAATGCTATAGTGTACTCGTCGTGTAACATATGTTCTTTGGAAGAGTTGCTTCATGAATTGGATAATCAGATGTTGTGCCAGGATTGATAATGTTCCTCCCACTATTAGGAAAAGGGCTATAGATGGAAATGACACTAATGACGCATCAGACATGTGGTGCGCCATTACTATATACTAATGGCGCACCATCTGCTGGTGCGCCATTAGTGTGGAAGACACTAATGGCGCATCAAGGCACACGGTGCGCCACTAGTAACAAAATGTTTTTTTTCATTTTTTCAAACATACTAATGGCGCATCCGGGCAGAGTGCGCCATTAGTAGTTAGAACTACTAATGGCGCACCAGCTGTAGAGTGCGCCACTACTGTATTTTATTTTTACTTTTTTGCAAAACTATTAATGGCGCACCGTTGCATAGTGCGCCATTACTAGTTTAAACTAGTAATGGACACTTTCTTTTTACTTTTTGATATCATGAATATTTTTAAATTTCATGGGACATTTTGAATTCATGAATATTTTTTCAAATTTGATGATATTTTTTCATATTCCATATGAAAAAATATTGAATATTCATGAGGACACTCGATCTCGATCCCCCTCCCTCTCGATAGCTATCCCCCTCGCCAGATCCCCCTCGCCGCCGAGCACCCTCCCGCACCCTTCCCCCGCTCCACCGCCGCCGACGACCCCCCGCACCCTCCCCTGCTCCACCGCCGCCGACGACCCCCCGCACCATCCCCCGCTCCACCGCCG
>NC_041384.1:761478413-761478947 GCF_002162155.2 Triticum dicoccoides
ACCGCCGCCGCCGATGATATTTTCAAATAACAAATTTGATGATATTTTTTAAAAAATTATTACTGTTTTTATAAAAAATTATTACTGTTTCATATTCATATTCATTTTCTAAAAAATAATTATAAAAAATTGTAGACTACAATTTTTGTTAAACAACAATTATTACTGTTTTTATAAAAAAATATTACTGCTTCATATTCATATTCATTTATTAAAAAATAATAATAATAAATATACTAATGGCGCACCGGCCTGGTGGTGCGCCATTGCTATCTAAAAAAAGATTTTTAATGGCGCACCGGCGGTGGGTGCGCCATTGCTATCTAAAAAAAAGATTTTTAATGGCGCACCGACGGGTGGTGCGCCATTAGTAAGCCTCCCCTATAGCTAAGTCCTCCCTCTCCCTCGCCAGAGATCCCCTTTCGTCCCTTTCTCCCTCGCCGGACCCACGACGTCGCCGCCCCGACCCCCGCCGGACTCCACCCCCGCCGCCCACGCGCCCCCATGCCCCCACCCCCGCTGTCCCCACCCCCA
>NC_041384.1:761479121-761520166 GCF_002162155.2 Triticum dicoccoides
CCCTTGCCCCCCGCCTGCGCCGGGGCTGACGGCCCCTTCTCTGTCTCGCAGGGAAAGGTCTCCGGCACCTCTACGACACCGACGCCTCCACCGTCTAGGGCGTCTGCGCCTTCTTCCACCTCCGGCCACCGCGGCCTCACCGTCGATCCCCGCACGAGCTCGCCATCGTCTTCCTCTCGGTGAGCTGCACCGGTTCCCCTCCCCCCGCCTTTCTGTTAACTGAACATTGTCAGGTTTAGGTTCTGTTAACTGAAAAAGTTTAGATTCAGAAACATTGTTGGACTGATAGGAAGTTTGTTGAACAGAGCAATCTACACCTGTAATTTCTACCGTTATGCCTCTGTTGATTGTGATCTCTGCACATGTTTAATGTCTATGCTGTTGTGCGGCTGTTATGTGTGTCTATGTCGGTGAGCTTGTGTTATGCACTTCTGCGTTTTGATGTCCCCCCTTACCTTAGTTTTTTCATCTCACTGGTCCTTTTCATTGTATTTGTCCTTTTCATTTTTGTCAAAGAGGCCCCGAGTTCTCTCTTCACTTGTGTGGTGATTGTCTTGGTCCTTTTCATTTTTGTCATGGCATTCTTGAGGTGCTGATGTGTCTGAGGGCATGAACCATGATCAAGTTGAGTTCAGATTTTATTAGATTAGATTGATTATCATGCCTTGTGTCCTGATAGTTGGATATTTGAGTAGTATTGTCAACAGTAATAACTTTTACATGTTTGCATTGCTTCCAAGAGTAACAGCAGGTGCTTATGACACCTTTAGGAGATCTACTCATCTCTAATCATGCTACTCAAGGATAGGAACCGTAGGCATCTCTATATATTTTTTCAGTGTCCTTTATTGGTGGTTCTATGATGTAGTCCAGATGAAACCAATTGCATGCATTGATAACTAGAGTATTAAAACAGGACTTGACGTGGTTTTCCACTTAGCTATCTGAATTGAGAAAAAACATAGCTTTTGCGCTCTCTGAGGCAAAACTTGCTACTCCATATACAACTAATACTACTACTAGACAAGATACTACTCCATATACTACTAATACTACTACTGTATTTCATTTCAAAGTTCAAAATGCTGGTACTGAGATTTTCATTTCCAATGAGTGATGTTTTTCCTAGCAGTAGAAAAAACATAGCAACTTCTCTGTTTTTATAAAGTTGTTCTTATATGGGTGAAACTTCACTTGTTTTTAGGCTAGTGCAGGGTGTTGCTTCTTCTGTATGGGCCAACTATGTCACAAATAAATTGTTCCTTCTTCTGTATTTGATAAGTAATGGCTTTTAAAGATGACGATCATCTTGCTAGTTTGCTGGGTTTTGTCTCCGACCATTGTGTCGTGATGAATTTGCAAGTACCCCGAGAGGCCCTTGAGTTTGCCGGAATGTCGATTAACTTCTGTTCCGGCAAATTCGGCTACTCCATATGTCCTATTTTTAGCAAAGGCCATGCCGAAATTTTCTGTGAATTTTAGCATGACTTTGCTAAAAATAGGACATATGGGGTACTTGCGACTAATGCATGCATCGGCGTCGACAAAACCTAAATGATGAAAGCTTAGGCTTTTAGGGTGCCTCGACGTCGACAAACCCTAAATGATAAAACCTTGGCTTTTAGGGTGCCTCGGTGTCGATAAGAACCTAAATGATGAAAGCTTAGCCTTTTAGGGTGCCTCAGCGTCGACAAACCCTAAATAATAAAAGCTTAGCTTTTAGGATGCCTCGGTGCCGACAAACCCTAAATGATGTAGTTTTGAATTATGAACGTAGGATATGTCGTCATCATCATCGGACGACGAAAGTCTCCCGGCGGAGTGCGACTGGTGCCACGACAATCGAGGTCTGTGCGACATGCCTCACCTGGACGATGATCGGCGCTTCAGCATTAAGCTCGAGGAGACCTTCGAAGTTGAAACGTACACAACGACGACAAGTGTTATTTTCATAATTAAGCATGACTTCAACTATTTCAACGTGTAATTTTCATCTTTTACAATTCGAGTATAGCTTATCCCATGCCATGCAAGACCCTATGTCTTGGAGAGGATGGATTTTGAAGACCATGATATTTCTGAAACAAAGAAAATTCACCTAAGGACTCATCACGATGTGGAGTTTGAAGTAAATCTATATAATCCTGAGAGCGTAACCCATTTTGGTTGCAAAAATTGGGAAGCATTTTGCAAGATGTATGGTTTTGATGAGGGTATGCTTATCACCATGGATCTTGGTAATCCTGGCATCAACCAAGACAATATGGACATTTGGGTCCTTGTTGATACGCCTCCAGTTCTACCGCTATGTGAGTTTCTCAAACATAGTTATTAGCTAATTTATATTGTTTATTTCAAAATAGTTGACAACTTATTTCCATTGACAGCTTATTTTTATTGTTCAAAGAATGTGCGGGAGATGGTAGACAAAACCCACTACACCGATGGCTCCGAATTAACAACTTACAAGGAGAAAAATCATCTGGTCGGATTTTGTACTGACATTGAGAATTACACTATCCACAATCAAACTCCTCAACATTATGGTAAATACGTGCCACTAGTGCATGTGTTCAACTACGGTAACTACCATGGAGATATCCTGGTAAAAGTTTTACTATTACGACATCCGTGCATCTTTTGCATACTTCTAAAACTAGTACATCATTGCTAACTATGAAGTTATTACTATGTTTTTCAACAGATAATCCCTGAGAATTGTGTGCCTCATATGATGTATCAGAAAGGTAGTGTTAATGTTTTGAACATACAGCCAGGTCGTCCTACGAATCTCAACTGTCCATACGAGATTTCTAAAAGAAGTGGAGACATGAAAATCAAAGGATGAAAAAAATGTATGAACAGTCGTAAGGAGCTTCTTGGAAGCAAAAGGAAGCGAAGCGCAAGAATTGGAGACATGATGTTCTCCATTCTCCATAATGGAGAGTCAGGGTCTATATTGTTTTATGCTATTTTAGCTTAAATAGGGTATTTAGGTCCTGCCTAATACTGATGATCATGTGCTAAGAACAATTAAGTAGGGTTGGTTCGATGACTATCAAGATGATGATCGTATGACTTGTTATGAATAACGAGTAGAAGTTGTATGATAATAATTAGTAGGACTTCTTAGGATAAGTATTACTTCCGACAAACTCGATACTCGCGGTCTCAAGACTTGTAATGTTTTATCTTTGTTCGGTCTTTTGAATTCGGAGACTAATATGATGAATTGTATTCGGAGACTAATCTTCTATTGTATTCGATGAATCTGCTGTTGTTGTGTGCTACTGTCTATATTTAGTCAAATAATATATTTTGTAACCTATGCAAAAATCAGAAAAGTAAAAAAAATAAAACCTAATATTCATACTAATGGTGCATCACTACAGAGTGCGTCATTAGTATGCCAAGTATACTAATGGCGCATCCATTCGCAGTGCGCCATTAATGTGCCAAAGCACATGGTTAAATATGGTCTTGGGAGGCATACTAATGGCGCATGGTGTTATATACTAATGGGCACTGGATGGTGCGCCATTAGTATACCAGATACTAATGGCGCACATGTGGTGCACCATTAGTAATAAATACTAATGGCGTGATACTAATGGCGCACCAGTGATGCGCCATTAGTAGGCAAAACTGATGTGCCATTAGTAGGCCTTTTACTAGTAGTGTCCTGTCACTTGCGACCTAAGCAATGATGTTCATAGTTCAACCAATCAATCATCCTGTCTGTACATAAGTAGCAAACTCTGCATCCAAGATGTACCACACAAAAAAGCACATAAAAGGGAAAACCACGGGATCTGTAGAATACTTATAGCTTGGAGGAAGGAAGTGACCTGATGGTTGTTATTTGCGATTCCTCCAGCAGTATATATGGTGGACGACGCGGCTAGGCACCTGTGTTGGAATCTCATGACGCTGCATTGAGCATGGTTTGAGGTGTAGGGGGCTACCAGTTTAACCACGGAGATTAACCAACTTCCTTGAAACTAGACTCACTCGTGGATTAGTTGGTCAAAATAATGGCCAAAGTTAAAATCGTGTGATGCGAAAGCAATGTATAAATAGAGATGGAGGGAGTGGTTTATTATGATAACAGGAACCGACGACACAGGTAAATATGCTATGCACGACATGATACCAATCCGAAGCTGAAGCACTTGACTTAAAGGCTGAAGCCATTCTTCTTTCGGTCAATGAGCAAGCTTCCAAATCCGAAGCTGAGCAAGGTCTACGAGCTCTCTTGAGAGAAGAGGAGCTCAAGTGGGCACTGCGTGCTAAAACACTTAAGATTGTCCAAGGGGACGATAACACACAATTCTTCCATATGGTTGCAAATGGCAAACATAGAAAGAAGAAGATCATCCAGCTTGAACAGGACGAGGGGACAATAATGGGGCACGAAAATCTGAAAGCATATATCTCTAACTATTATAAGCAACTTTTTGGACCCCCTAATACAAGCAAGGTGACACTGGATGAATCCAGGTCTGAGGATATACCTCAATTACAGGCAGCGGAGAATGACTTTCTCTCTGTCCTGTTTACTGAAAAAGAGGTTCTTCATGCAATTACACAAATGAAAACGAATAAAGCACCAGGTCCAGATGGATTTCCTACTGAATTCTATAAGAAATATTGGCATATTATTAAAGATGATCTAATGCCTATGTTTCATGATTTTTTTAACAGTCACAAGAGTTATTTTATCTCAACTTCGGTACAATAATGCTACTACCAAAGAAAGAAGAGGCAATTCGGATAGAACAATTCAGGCCCATATGTCTGCTGAATGTGAGTTTTAAAATCTTCACAAAGGTTGGAACCGATAGATTGACGCAGATTGCTCAACACGTGGTCCAACCAAGTCAGACGGTGTTCATGCCGGGGCGACAAATATTAGAAGGGGTGGTCGTCTTGCATGAAATGATCCACGAGATCCACTCGAAGAAACTAGATGGGGTTATCTTCAAAGTGGATTTTGAAAAGGCGTATGATAAAGTCAAGTGGCCTTTTCTTCAGCAGGCAATGCGCATGAAGGCCTTTAGTGAAGCCTGAAGGAACCAAGTAGATACCCAAGTCCAGAAAGGTAGTGTCGGAGTCAAGGTGAATGATGACATCGGTCATTATTTCCAGACTCATAAGGGGTTGAGACAAGGGGATTCCATGTCTCCTCTTCTGTTTAATATTGTGGCTGACATGCTAGCTGTCCTTATTGGCAGGGCCAAGCAGCGTGGCCATGTAGAAGGTTTAGTTCCTCATCTAGTCGATGGAGGGGTATCCACTCTACAATATACGTATGACACTATTCTATTCATGGAACATGACATGGCTAAGGCACGTAATATGAAACTCATCTTATGTCTCTTTGAACAATTGTCTGGATTAAAAATAAATTTTCATAAAAGCGAGTTGTTCTGCTTTGGGAAGGCCAAAGACGAGGAACACACTTATAGACAATTGTTCGGATGTGAATTAGGTGCTTTGCCATTCAATTACTTGGGCATACCGATTCATCACCGTAAATTATCCATTAAAGAATGGAAGTGTATTGAAGAACGAATTGAAAAAAACTCAGCTGCTGGAAGGGCAAGCTTATGTCATATGGAGGTAGACTAGTCTTGATTAAATCGATATTGACTAGTATGCCGATGTTTTTACTCTCGTTCTTCGAAATTCCGAAAGGAGTTCGGAAGCGTCTTGATTTCTTTAGATCTCGTTTATTTTGGCGGTCTGATGAGGCCAAGAGAAAATACTGTCTTGCGCGATGGGATATTCTTTGCTGACCTAAAGACCAAGGGGGTCTCGGTATTGAGAACTTAGAGATTAAGAATAAATGCCTTGTGAGCAAATGGCTTTACAGGCTCGAGACAGAGCCAGAGGGTATGTGGTCACAAATCCTGCGCAATAAGTATCTACAATCCAAAACATTAGCCTAGGTTACCATGAGACCGACTGACTCGCCATTCTGTAAGGGACTTATGCGAACGAAGGACTTGTTCTTTCGTAGGGTCAAATTCTTGGTTGGCAATGGGATGTCAACAAGATTTTGGGAGGATACGTGGTTAGGAGAGGCACCTCTGGCCGTCCACCCTTTATAATATTGTGCAACGTAAGGAAGATTATGTAGGAACAGTTCTTCAAACTATTCCCCTAAATATCCAGTTCCGACGTGCGTTAGTTGGTGAGCGATGGAATGCCTGGATGCATTTGGTTCGGAGATTGATAGAAGTTCAACTCTCGGACCAACCGGATTCGATACAATGGAAGTTAGCTAAGAATGCGATTTTTACGGTGAAATCTTTCTATTTGGATTTGATTAATTCTGGCCCAATCTCAAGGTCATTACACATCTGGAGGGTTAAGGTTCCTTTGCGGATTAAATTTTTATGTGGTTTGTCCACAAGCAAGCGATACTCACAAAGGACAACTTAATTAAAAGGAGATGGGTAGGGAGTTCATGGTGCTATTTTTGTGATCATGGTGAAACAATACAACACTTATTTCTTAAATGCCCACTTGCCAAACTACTTTGGAGAACGATTCATATAGCCTTCAATATTAATCCTCCAGTTGATATTGCGTCGTTATTTGGGACGTAGTTAGCTGGGGTTGAATAGATTATAGCGGCTCGTATTTGGATTGGAATATGTGCGCTAGTATGGGCTATATGGAACTACAAGAATGATATGATTTTTAACAGACAACACTCTTTAATTTTCTTGCAGGTTATATTCAGAGCTACAGCTTGGATCCGTATGTCGTCCTTACTCACTCCTATGGACTCCAGGGAGCCTTTGGTTACTGGGTGCAACCAATGGGAGATGGTAGCTTGGGCTATATTCAGCCGGTTCAGATGGCGCTCACATAACAGGATAGGAGTCTAGGGAGCTAATCCTACATATTACCGTATCGACTGCTTGTGTCAGCATGTAATTTTCTTGTTTGTTTTGCTCCGTTTGCGAGCTGTTAGATCTTTTTGTTGATATTGAGTGGATTTCTAATAAAATGACTGTATACATCTTCATGATGCAGAGGTCGGGGGCTCGCCTCCATTTTCAAAAAAAAAAAACCGACATGATACCAATCAATCATCCTCCCCGCATATATGACCAGTATATCATTCTTCTCTCGCAAACCAAAAAATAAACCACAAGATATAAAAACAATTATTGCTGCGAGGAAGAAAGGAGCGTGATGGTTGTTTTCTACAACTCGTCCTGCAGGGCATACGACGATGCGGCTAGGCACCGGTATTGGAATCTCATGATGTTGGATCGGGCATGGAATGTACCGATACTCACTCATTGTCCTGGTCTTTATGGTGCACACATATTGTGATGTTTAGGTTTGTCTAGTTCATTCTCCACTCCTAGTTCCCACCTATCAAGTGATCTGTCGGAGGGGCAAAGCACGCAACATGCATAAAACTGGCATATTCGTGCGGGTCTGAGATCGTGGCCTGATTCACGTAAACTTTCGCTAGGGATGACGACCATGTCCACTTTCTGTTACATGAAGTTCTGCATCCGTTGTCACCGAGTCGAGAAGACACCAAGGACACTGGCAATGACCACCTTGAAGCTTGAGCCAGCCTACACCTCGATGAATATCACCACATGAGCGCGCCCACCTCCGCTTTGCCGTTGCTTGCTAGTTTTGTTCCAGCTGCCTTCATGTTCCTAGTCACTACAGTCGAGATAGACACACACGAGATACTTGAAAGAGGGTGGTTGGTGGAAATGAGCGAGGGTTGATTCATGTACCTCTTTGGTAGATGTTGGCTGCATTTGTTAGCACTAAAGTGCCCTATCCCAAAAATCTGCAGCGCCATGGGCCAAAATTCTTTAACTATATCTAGAATATTTAGAAAACCCCTTGATATTTCTGAAAATCAACCCGCAAAACCGGTATGAGAGACGAAAAACACTACTATAGTCATGCATGCACGCCTCGTCAAAATCTCACAAAGAAAGCATGTTTATCATGCCGAGGGGGACGTCTTAGAATTGACAACATTCAAACGTGTTGTGATTCTTTGAACATTGACGCCACCGTCAGCGAGAGTGGAAATGGGGATAAGTGGCAATACAAATGGGAGGCCATTTGTTGAAATAAAGGACATGAACATATTGGAGTCCGGAGTCATGGTTATTCGGTTAGGGGATTGTGGTAACTTTTTTCCACTCGTTGCAACACACGGGCTCTTTTGCTAGTAACATGAAAAGTTATGCATGTCACAAATAAGTGCAATGTGATTTCAATCTCACATGGAATGCAATAATGCAATTTTTTTTGTCCCTTTTGCCTTTTGGCTAGCCTTCCTGTACCTATTAATTTACAAAGAAGTTTTTTTACCGCCGGTTTCACTACTAAGAGAGGAGAGCGGTAGTAGAATGAAACCCAACCATAAATCTTTTTTTTTTGAGAGACCCAACCATAAATCTTGACGTGCAAGGCAGGTGCACTGCCGATTTCCCTTAAGAGAGAAAAAATAGAAATACAGTGGCCCGGTTTATAAGGGAAACTAGGCCGAACAACCTTACAACACACGATTGAACAGAGGACAATCGTGCAACAACCCAACCCTTGCCGACGTCAGCAATTAAAACATCTCCACCAACATTCCTACAACCTAAAGAAGTTTGGGGACTCTTTGGAGATGCCTTCAAGAAGCATCGTCGCGGGTATCCTTCGACCCCCATCGAACCAAGGCTTTCGCCCAGAGTCATCCACAACAACCCCGCCGGACCTCGAGAAAGTGTAGCTGGGGCATTTTTGTCTATGATGATTCTCTAGCGTAGGTCTGACTAAAATAAAGTTGTATGAGATATGACAACCAATTGGAATACCACCTGATGATGATGAATAATGTTACTCCACTTTAAAGGTGTGTTTAGTGTCTCACCTAAAACACCATGTACAAGTACTATGACCATACCTTGTTCGTGTATGAGCTATACTCTGAGAGGTGTTTTCTTCTGCATTAGCAATTGAGATGTCCCTGCCTTCATAAAGTTTGCGAGGACAGAAATACCAAGGACAGTGTGAAGCCATCAAGACAGTAATTATGTTGAGGAATAAAAACAGTTTATTTATCACTGTCCATGATTCTGCGTCGTTTCAAGGAAGTTATTGAATTTGGTGGCTTGGCAACTGTAGGCTGCAGATGCTATTTCAAAATACAAGCAAGAACGAGGACCAGTTAGTTCATTAGCTTATTGGCTAAAGCACTGAGGACGTACAGCTTCAAGACAGAGCAGCCGATAACAAAGGAGTACTGTCGGTTTAAAGTTCAGTTCAGCTAAAGGCAATGGCAAGGTAATTCATTAACACAGCGATGGCTAGGGCAAGGTCAAGTGATGCCTGCCTACCAAAACCAAATAGATCACACCGTGTCTTCCTACAAAAGCTTCTGTTGGATGTGTCATTCTATGATTCATATTACTCCCTCCATTCAAGTATATAGGGCCTAATACTTTTTTCGAAATAGATAATTGATAAGAGTAACAATATATGAGATGTATGATATAAAAAATCATATCATTAGAACACCTTTCACAGGCGAATTTGATGGTAAACTTTGCGTAACATGCATGTCGTATATTATTAATCTTACCAATGGTCAAAGCCAACCTAAAAAATGTATTAAGTTTCTATTCAATGGAGGGAGTAGCAGCTTTCTATTTTTTGCAATGACACCTTTTTAGAAAACGGAAACTTTATTACCCTTGAACTCTGCATCAAGATGCATACAACCACAATTTATTACATTGTCTATTGGAAAATATAGTGGCATAGACCGAAATACACAAGTTTGAGTGGCAGGATACGAATACGCGACTTTGGCAGTCGCATGAACCGACTATAGTGTTTTGATGATTCTTTAGTGTAGGTCTGACTAAAATAAAGTTGTGTGAGGTATGGCAACCGATTAGAATAGCACCTCATGATGATGAATGATGTTACCCCACTTTAAAGGTCTGTTTAGTGTCTCACCTAAAACCCAATGTACAAGTACTACGACCAAACCTTGTTTGTGTACGAGCTGTACTCCAAGAGGTTTTTTTGTTGTGCATTAGCAATTGATATGGCCCTGCCTTCATATAGTTTGTGAGGAGAAGAAGCTACTATGGACAGGAATATACCGAGAGGTATTCTGTTGTGCATCATCAATCGAGATGTCCCTGCCTACATATAGTTTGTGAGAAGAAGAAGCTACCATGTACAGGAATACCAAGGACAGTTGCCAAGCCATCAAGATCTTAATTATGTTAAGGAATAAAAGACACTTTTATTTATTACTCTCCATGACTCTGCATCGTTTCAAGGAAGTCATTGATCTTGGTGGCTTGGCAACTGTAGGCTGCAGGTGCTACTCAAAATACAAGCAAGCATGAGGGCCAATAAGTTCATTAGCTAATTTGCCAAAGCACTGAGCTCGTACAGCTTCAAGACAGAGCAGCTGATAGCGAAGGAGTAATGTCGGTTTCATGTTCAGTTCAGCAGTTCAGCTAAAGGCTCTCTGGTCACTTGGTTTAATTAATTAAAGCAGCGATGGCTGGTAAGGTCAGGTGATGCCTGCCTACCAAGATTAAATCCATCACACCGTGCCTTCCTACAAAAGCTTCCATTGCACGTGTCATTCTGTGATTCATATTAGCAACTTTTTTTGTTCTGGAAATGACCTTTTTTTTAGAAAATGGGAATTTTTAATACCCCGGAACTCTGCGTCAAGATGCATACAACCACAATTTATTACATTGTCTATTAGAAACCGAGAAATAAGTAGCCAATCGAAAGGTGTCATAGGCCACATTAAAAAGCCTATTACATGCAGATATTTCAAAATATGATATAAACTCTCCGGCAGGCTCTTGGCTGTCAAGTTATATAGGCTTCTTGTGGTGCGACATCCGTTTTTTTTACGAAAAGGAGGACGACCTGGCCTCTGGATCGAGCAATGCACACATCCATAAAGGTACTTCTATAGCAAAGCATGTATAATCACTGGTGGCTAGCTGGTACACGAGAGGAACACCTGCATACAAAATTGAACTTTCTTATCAAACATGATTTCATTTCTCTATAATCAAATTAAAAATGCAGCAAACCCAACTAAAATTACCGAGCCAGTATTTCTCTCAGAGAATGGGGGTAAAATAAACAATCTAGCAAAGCAGTATTTTCACTTATGCTTGTCCGGTTGTCATGAAAGAAATGATGGACCAATAAAAGTCAAGTCTCTTTGGATCCCTTCAGGATTTTCAGAGAGGACATCATCAAGATATCAATACCTAATTTAGCACTCGCTTTTCTACAAGACAACGATATCTCAAACGAAATGTACGTGCAATGAGTATATAGCTCAAATATTTTAATACTCCATAATAATATACAAAGCTGTGAATTTAACATTTTACTTTTATTAAGCTCCAATCGTATTACTAACGTAGTTGCTTTACAACACCCTTTAGTGTTTTTTCAACTATGCATATGCTCCACACACAGAATTAATTAAGTAACTTTAGTAGGTAAGATGTCTCTGTCATAACATCTCTAGTCCCGGGGATATATTATAGTCTAACTAGAATTAACATGAAGCATGTGCTCATTTTTTTAGAGTCGATAGATATGTTCTTTCCAGTGTTTAACTACCCTCTGGGAGCACAATATCATACTAAATGATAAATGTGCTCAACGTTAAAGGATGGATAAATCTGGCGGAGGCGCAATTTCTTGGTGAGATGTTGTGATTATCAATTAATGATCTGAGTGTTGAATGAGCATGGTAGAGTCACAGGCCCCAAACTGTGACCGCTACTGGCATGGATAGTGACTCAACCTACATTTTTTCCTTTTGGATGTTTTGGCAGAACTCGTTTTGCAATGCAAGTCTACAAATGGAGATGATATGGTTCCTGTGCACCCACGGATACCGATGCCAAAAGGTAATAACTTTCCTTTTTGAAAAAAAATCCAAATAGCCATAATGCAAAAAACCTACCGTATTGGACTGTTCTTATGTATATTCGGAGACTTCGATATGCCTTCACTCTTATTCCATTTTTCATTTTTGAGATTGTCTGATGACTCTTCAGCCAGAGATTGGGTGCAATGACGGTACACAATAATTTCTATGTTTGACGATTGTAGTTCAGTCTATTTTTCCGATTATGAGTTACTACTAGCAGCTGTCAAGCAGTACGTGCATATATATAGCTGCATCATGGATGGCGATGGATGTTGAATCTACACGCGCATTAAATAGTTTTCAACTATTAACGGGACAGGAAAACGAGAGAGAAATTTGCATCTGGTTGCCATCTCGTATTCGTACGTGCATGGTGACTGCTCATATCATATCCTCGATGGATATGAAGAAGGCAAGAAGCCACTGCCGTACGTACAGTGCCCTTGACAATCATAGCAGAGAAGAACAGTGGTACCTGCAAACCACCTGGCTTGGACTGAACACTCATTTGCTCATGCTGACGGCCCTGGAGCAATGGAAGAAGAAGGGCTCGTTGTTTCCTTCATCCGAACATCCACAGATCCAGGACCAGCCCTACGTTAACCCTACATTCATAAATTCATAACTGTCTCGCGCAAATATGCATCTTTTGAAATTAGGAAGTGAATACACAAATTTTACCGGATTGCGTATGTTTCGGGAGGATTTGTCACAAGTGCGTGAAGGAGAGGCCAAATTGTATGTCTGGAATATGTACACAACAAGGTTTTGGATTCCGAGCATCCACGCAAGCAGGACCAGCTCTAAGAGAGGAGAAGGTCAACAAAAATAAATCTTTTCTTTTCTTTTGTGCAGTAGCAATTGAGATGTCCCTGCCTTCATATAGTTTCTGAGGACAAGAAGCTACCATGCATGGGTAGAAATATACCAAGGACAGTTGCCAAGCCATCAAGATCTTAATAATGTTCAGGAATAAAAACACTTTTATTTATTACTCTCCATGATTCTGCATCGTTTCAAGGAAGTTGTTGATCTTGGTGGCTTGGAAACCGTAGGCTCCCTTGCACGTGTCATTCTATGATTCATATTAGTAACTTCTCTATTTTTTGGCAGTGACGCCTTTTTGGAACACAGAAACTTTATTACCGTGGAACTCTGCATCAATATGCATACAACCATATTTTATTACATTGTCTATTGGCAAATCTACTGGCACAGATCGAAATATACAAGTTTGATTGGCAGGAAACAAATGAGACTTCTGCAGTGGCATGAAGCGATTTTCTCCTTTTGTTTACGATGATTCTCTAGCGTAAGTCTGACTAAAATAAAGTTGTATGAGGTATGAAAACCGATTAGAAATTTAGAATAGTACCTCATGATGGTGAATGATGTTAGTCCACTTCAAAGGTCTGTCTAGTGTCTCACCTAAAACTCAATGTACAAGTACTATGACGAAACCTTGTTGTTGTACAAGCTGTACTCCGGGAAAATCGGTTCACGCCATTGCCGAAGTCTCATATTCGTATCCTGCCAATCAAACTTGTGTATTTCGGTCCATGCCAGTAGATTTGCCAATAGAAAATATAATAAAATATGGTTTAATGCATCTTGATGCAGAGTTCCAGGGTTATAAAGTTTCCGTGTTCCATAAAGGCGCCGCTGCCAAAAAATAGAAAACTTACTAATATGAATCATAGAATGACACGTGCAAGGGAGCCTATGGTTTCCAAGCCACCAAGATCAACAAATTCCTTGAAACGGTGCAAAATCATTGAGAGTAATAAATAAAAGTGTTTTTATTCCTGAACATAATTAAGATCTTGATGTCTTGGCAACTGTCCTTGGTATATTTCTGCCCATGGTAGCTTCTTGTCCTCACAAACTATATGAAGGCAGGGACATCTCAATTGCTACTGCCCATGGTAGCTTCTTGTCCCCACAAACAAATAATATATTTTCTTTTCTTTTCTGTTTTTGTACATCAACAAAAAAAATCCAAACACTCAATTTAAGGGATTAAAGTACTAATTTGAGATAATAATGCATTACAAAGTTGTTACATTGGGGTAGAAAAGTCTATTAGCGACATTTTCGTACTAATAAACTAGCATCTTGGGAGAAACACTAGTTACTTACCACCACACGACAATGAATACAGTGCACAATCACATACATATGTTATGACTCCACTTATCGTCTACGCCCGACGGTGTGACAGTCCGGCGACCTCATATTCGTCCCATTCCCGCCGATGGACGTTGAGGTCGGGAAGGCTTAGTATGGTGTGATTCAACCTATTGAATACCACCATGTCCAGGTCGAATGTGCGCCATCTAATGTGCTCTCGTCAAATCCACCTATTTCTCCTTGTAATGGAGCCACTTGGTGTGGTCCCTCTTCGCTTTGAACACATGCCCGACGGCGGTCTCATTGAATATTTCACCAGGGTAGACGGTCGAGGCGTAGTCGGTGTAGCTCCCTTCCCATGCTTCTTATCAGAGGCGAGGAAGAGCACGATGTGGCCGATATGAGCTGTGTGAGCAAGTCATCGCTTGCCCATATAGGATCTGCACATACCCGCGCTCGACATCCAAAAGAAAACACTACGATTTTGAATCCAAATTGGGGCACTCATTGAAGAGGGCATGATCCTCATGTGCGGCCTCCAACACGTCACAACGATCCCACTCCTCCTCCTCGGTGATGAGGGAGGACTCCTCCTCCGCTTGCTCCTCGTCCAAGGATCCGTTCCTCCTTGAAGAGAGGCACAAAGTCCGGTCATAGGTGTCAGTGCTAAATCCGGCATATTTTGAGGTAGGGGTCCTAAGCTAGGGGTCTTGGAGCGATGGTAACATGGACACATGATTTTACCCATGTTCGGGCTCTCTCAAAGAGATAATATCCAATATCCTGCTTTTGATTGTATTGATATTTGCGGTATACTACAAAGTACAGGTATCTACCACAAAATTGTTGTATATGGTTCTAATGAATATGAGATCGTATATTGATTAGCCTAGCCTCGGTTTATATAATGCACTAGAGGCCTTGGATTTATAAGAGTCATCGTCTAGTGCACCATGTCATGTCTCGTGGAATCTTCCTTGTAAACGCCATGGGCCGCCCGAAGTGACCCATTAGTGAACCGCCATAGGGGTCCTCAGCCTAAACCACCTGGTCGGGAGATGATGTGGGGAGTACCCCTAGTCCAGGACACCAATAGTAGCCCTTTGGGCCGGTATTCAAGTTGGGGCGCTCCTCGGTTATTCCAAAATGTTCTTCATCTTCGGTTGTCAGTCTTGAAAATTGGTTTAACAAATCTTCCCATCCCCGATCTTGAGAATCGCCAAGGTGTATCTGAAGAGTTCACATGTCGGGCACCCTAGGATCCCCTTCAAGTTCTCGGCCCTTATCAATGAATTGTTATTTTTACATCACACCTTGGGTTCAAAGTTTTCCGCTCAGTGTTGTCCTCTTGCAGCCAAGCTCCAACATCGTACTATAACCCAGGTGTCTATTTGTAGCCGAGCTCCAATGCCAGACTGTACCCGAGGTGTCATAGATTACCTCGGTGATGAAAATTTTGAAGGAGTTCAGCTGAGCTTTATGCTAGAAACATTCTCTGGGGAGCCAGCCACTTGCATTCGAGCTTTATGCTGGACTACTTTAAAGGTGGTGCACCACCTCGGCCTTGGGCTGATTTTTTGTGGAATTTTTTTCGATTGGCGCAATTTATTCTCTGCCTAGATGTATAGCCAGTATCCTTCAAGGTGTGTGCCAGCCTAAAATCCGAAATGCACCTAAAGGATAAAAAAACCATTGATCCGAGTGGCCCTTGAGACTCAGGCCGATTCGCGAAATCGGCCTAAGGATCAAGTCCTTGCTCAGCAACATACTTAGAAATGGAAACGCGGCGCACAACAGCTCGCGAGACTCAGGTTGAGTGCGGCCGACCAACCTAAGGATCGTAATCTCTTTGGGAACTATTTTGCAATTTTATTTTATTTTTTGCATTGGATCGTCAAGGTAGTAGCCCCCGAGACTTGAGTTGGGCACATGGCCAACCCTAGGATCGTATCTCCTAGGGAACTTCATCACTCGGCGTTTGAGTGTCTCCATCACCGAGGTGCAGCTCAGCAGGGAACATGTCAAACTGCGGATCGAAAAAGATTTCCTGAACAAAGCCATCACGCAGGAGACCTCGATCAAGCGGATGTCCTGCCTCCTGAAAAAAAACATAAAATAGGTTAAAGGTGTCATATGTTCGAAAAACCGAAAAACTTATGTAAAAACTTTATGTATGAATTAAATCAAGTTTTTTGGTGCCAATCCAAAATTGATCTTAAAATTAATTTGTGCTTTCATCGTTTTTTAACATGATACTTCCGATCTCCAGATTCAAGCTGGTCAGCCTTCGGCTTCAACCTCCCTTCCCGAGGCTGAATGCTTTTCAGGCCAGTTTAGTGAACTAAACTTGAGCGGCTCTAGAGAGAAGTTGGGCTATCCCATATTGACCACACACTCGCGTTGGAAAAAGGAGTAGTAGAAAAAGACTTTGCAGCGACTTAGAAGAAAACATTTATTATAAAACGACACTTATGAATAAGAGCCCCCAGTTAACATGGGAAAAAGAAGTGTTTTAACAAAAATGTTTTTAAATAACTAAGTTTTTTACAAACAACTTTTTTATTTAAGACAAATATAATGTTTCGTTGAACCGAACAAATTTGAAAAATTGAAAAAAGTGAGCATGAAAGAGACTTAGCCAGTTAATGTGACTGGTGTTGATGACGTGGTACGGTTTTCTGGCCGGATGAAGACGTCCATCGAACTTTCCCAGATTGGAAATGGTGCGTAGTACTCGGCCTGGCTAAGGTCCCAGCCCTCAAGCCCATCCCGAGGTGACTGAGCGAGTAGCTCGGCTTGGTGATGGCGATGCAACATAGTCAATGTGGCGAGGCGAAGCCCTTGGTCCAGCTGTCGTGACAAAGCGGGGTGATGATGAAGCCCCTGGAGTATGTTGATGAAGCGATGGAAAAGCCCCCGGTTTAGCCGAGGTGACGGAGCAGGTCGGCGGGGTGATGCGGGAGCCCCCACGCCAGCCGAGGTGTCGAAGCAGATCAATGTGGTGGTTGTCGCTTTAAAGAAGTGACGGCGCGGCAATGCCGGTGTAGGTCAGAATTTATGACACGGTCAATGCCGGTTTGATGAAGTGACCGCGCGATAACGGTGGCGGGGCCGACCTAACAATAGGGGAAGCAACATGGAGGGAAGTGGAGGCTGTGGGTAGCAGTTGTATGAACTATTTGGACAGGGAAACAATCATTTTATAACCATGGGCGGTGATAAAATGTGGCATGTGGCGGGGATGGTCGCGGCAGTTGGCACACAACAACCGCCATTAATTAGCACACTTCCTGATGCCATGAGTGTATTTTGTCTAGACCATTCGTAGTGCAAGGAGATCAGCCGCGTGGGATGCTGAGGAGGGAGGTGAAACGTCTCTCCCACATGAGCGGGTGACAGATGGAACACCCTCCAACCCATTGCCCCACAACCTCCAAATATAGATGCTCGTAGGCTCCACATGGGGCGCCGTCCATAAATATGACAATTCGGGACCGTATGACAACTCTTCTAGAGCTTTAGGGCCGAAATCTTGCTTCTTGTGAGCTGCGTTGGGATTTCCTCGAAGAGGAGAGGGTGATGCAGTACAGTAAAAATAAGTATTTCTCTTAGTTAAGAACCAAGGTTATCAATCCAGTAGAAAAACCACACAGAACCTCGTTAAGAGCACCTACACACACAAAAGAAAATACTTGCACCCAACGTGATCAAGGGGTTGTCAATCCCCTTGGCGGTTATTTGTAAGGATCAAATCTCATAGTGGTTGATAGATAAAATATAATGCAAAATAAAATAACAGTAATAAAATTGCACCAAGGTATTTTTAGATTTTATATATGATAAAAGTAAACCCGGGGCCATAGTTTTCACTGGAGGCTTCTCTCTCGACCCAAAAGCATACGATGTGTAAACAAATTACTGTTGGCCAATTGATAGAAAAGCACATAGTTATGACGATATTCAAGGCAATGATCATGTGTATAGGCATCACGTCTGGAACAAGTATACCGACTCCTGCCTGCATCTAATACCACCCATTGACCGCTATCCAGCATGCATCTAGGGTATTAAGTTAATAAAAATAGAGTAATGCCTTAAGCAAGATGACATGATGTAGACAAAGTAAATCCAACCAATATGAATAACACCCGTAATTTTCTCCTTAATGACAACAATACAAGTATGTGTCTTGTCCCCTACTTTGTCAATGGAATATAGAACACCGCAAGATTGAACCCGTTACAAAGCACCTCTCTCATTGCAAGCTGAATCAATCTAGTTGGCAAAACCAAACAGATAAAAGGGAGAGAACTACAAAGCTATAATAATCATGCATAAAAAATTCAAAAAAGACTCAAATATTTCTCATGAATAATCTGATCATAAACCCACAATTCCTCGGATCCCAACAAACACATCGCAAAAGAAGATTACATTGGATAGAACTCCAAAAACATCGAGGAGAATATTGTATTGAAGATCAAAGAGAGAGAAGAAGTCATCTAGCTACTAGCTATGGACCCATAGGTCTGTGGTGAACTACTCACACATCATCGGAAGGGCATCAAGGTTGATGTAGAAACCCTCCGTGATCGATTCCACCTCCGATAGAGTACCGGAAAAGTCCTACAGACGGGATCACGGAAGAATAGAGACTTGTGGTGGTGGAAAAAGTATTTTGGGTGGATCTCTATTTGTTTCCCGATTTTATAACATTTATAGAGGTGGAATTAGGTCAGCCGGAGCTATGAGGGACCCACAAGGCATCAGGGCGCGCCTACGCCCCTGGGCATGCCTTGTTACCTTGTCGTCTCCTCGTTTTTCTTTTGGTCTCCTCCCAAATCTTCTAGGGTATCTCTTGTCCAGAAAATAATCATCAAAAAGATTCATAGTGTTTGGACTTCGTTTTGTACTGATTTCCTGGAAAACCCAAAACTGGCAGACCACAACAAGTGGCACTTGGCACTGGGTTAATAGGTTAGTCCCAAAAAATGATATATAATTGCATGTAAAGCATCCAAGATTGATACTACAATAGCATAGAACAATCACAAATTATATATACATTGGAGACGTATCAAATCTCTATATCACCGGTATTATGGCGACTCTGCAAAGGTTGCTCTAAGCTAGCGCAACAAAGGAGCCCACCCAGGGTTCTTTATCTAAATGGCCTAGGCAGGTTATATATGTATGCTAAAGGGTGTTACCATAGTGGGAGGCTTAATCAATGTAGTAGAGTCATAGATTCCTAAGTGAATACACAAATATTACAGATTGGGTTTGTTTCGAGAGGATTGCAATGAGCAAGTGGAGGAGAGGGAAAGCCGATAGTATCTCCGGAATAGGTTCACAATTTGGACATCTTGCATTTTTTGAGATAATTAAAGCAAAAAATCTAGTGAACAACAATATACTTACAGAAGTTTAGATTTTAAAAAATTATGCATATTATGCATGTGAGGAATCCACCATTTTTTCCTCCCATGTCTCCCTCATGTTCCCACCTCCCCCATTGATAGTCGCCCGTCCTACCCAGGCTACTCTATATTTTCCCTCCAGCAATATAGCTAATCGGATTGGGGATGGCGGGGCAAAATGAGATGACGCTATACATAGTAGTGTGAGGTTAGGGTTCGGCCTAAAGGCATTTGGCTTAATGCCAATTTGGAATTATGTTCTCGCGCTAGCGGGCGGCATGTGTCAAGTTGTTGCCGGCTCTATCTCAAAACTTCTCTCCATGGTGGATGCCAATTGTGGGAGTTGGATTGGGTAGCAATATCTTCCCAAAGCTGGTCAAATCTAACACGCTTCTTAGGTCCACCATGGTCATAGTGTGGGAGAGGAGGAAGGATTCATTTGTCGGTTGTCTCCAGTCTAGGGTTCCATGGAAAATCTAAGTTGGTTTTGAAGCATCATGTCCAATCTTATCCATCTACTATGTTCTCAGATGCTAGAGCTAATCAAACAACAACAAGTCTACAACGTGCTTCATGGGTGTGGCTCAGGTGGATCAACGGCCGCTGGTGGACAGGTTAGCAAATATCAATACCCCTTGTCAAACAACAACAAGTCTCCAACCAGATTGCACTATGATGGCAAGAACACGACCAAAGATTGTGTCCATGGAATCTCCGGCAAGATTGCTGCTCGTCGCAGAACTCAATTGCTTTCATTTGCGTCCTTTGGGGTCATGTTTACAAATTACGAGGAGCTGCTTATAATTTCAATTTACTTTAAGAGTCCTGATGGCTCTATTTTATATGCATTTTAGAGCTGATTTGTTGCATATTATCTATGTATATTCCCACTGAACCAAGTACATGTCCATTATGCATGGTTTTCGACTTCAACTCTTTTCACTATCACTATCGCATAGTTTGTGTTTTTATTAGTTTCCTTTGTTTCATTCTGTATATAGGTGCTTTGGATCAACCATGGACCAAGTACGATGAAAAGGCAAAGGCTGGGTTCAATACAGAGGACTTCTCGGCACCATACTTGGACACTTTGGAGTGTAAAAATGACATTTTTCCAGAGTGCCCAAAATCAAGATGTAATACCATAGGTGCGTCGGCTTCGTTCATACTGTTCCAATGAGCCCAAGAACATCAAAATCCGAGTTAGTATGAAGAAATGACGATCATTATCCGGAGGAGACTAGAACATTTGACGACGCACGGTGCAACAGGAGCGGTTGTACCACGCCTAGAAAAAACCCAAAATGGTTCATACCAGATGGGATTATTTGTGGATTCCATCCCCCTTTTTTTCCTACGACATCCTTGGCCATCAAAGGAAGTTTTGGGAGAGGGTTTGGCTCATTTAGAACCCTTGGATCAAAGGAGAAAAACTACATCTACGGAGGAGGCTTTCACAGAGCCCTTATATACACACCTTCAACCCTAGCTGCGTCCATCATACATTCAAGATCAATCTCCATCACGTATATTTCTACTCTAACACCACATTGATAGAAGAAGGAACAAGATCAAGAGAATGAAGAGGAGGCTCTGCTACGCACCGCACCGGCCTTCGGGTGGTGCTTTCTCCTCCGTGCCACCGCTGATGATACGTCTCCAACGTATCTATAATTTTTTATTGTTCCATGCTATTATATTATCTGTTTTGGATGCTTTATATGCATTAATATGCTATTTTATATTATTTTTGGGACTAACTTATTATCCCAGAGCCCAGTGTCAGTTTCTGTTTTTCCCTGTTTTTGAGTTTCGCAGAAAAGGATCAAATGGAGTCCAAACGAAATAAAACTTTATAATGATTTTTCTTGGACCAGAAGACACACGTAGGACTTGAGAACCAAGTCAGAAGAGTCCTGAGGCGGCGGCAAGGGTGCAGGGTGCATCCCAGGGGGCGCCCCCTGCCTTGTGCGCCCCTCGAAGCTCCTCTAACCCTATTCTTTGGCCTATAAATTCCCAAATATTCCCAAACCCTCAGAAGCATCCACGAAAATACTTTCCCGTCGTGAGATCCCATCTTGGGGTCTTTTCCGATGGTCTGCCGGAGGGGGATTTGATCACGGGGGGGCATCTACATCAACCCTATTGCCCTTCAGATGAAGCGTGAGTAGTTTACCTCAGACCCACGGGTCCATAGCTGCTAGCTAGATGGCTTCTTCTCTCTATATTCTTCAATACCATGTTCTCCTCGATGTTCTTGGAGTTCTATCCGATGTAATCTTCTTTTGCGGTGTGTTTATTGAGATCTGACGAATTGTGGATTTATGATCAGATTATCTATTAATATTATTTGAATCTCCTCTGAATTCTTATATGCATGTTTTGATATCTTTGTATTTCTCTTCGAATTATCGCTTTGGTTTGGCCAACTAGATTGGTATTTATTGCAATGGGAGAGGTGCTTAGTTTTGGGTTTAATCTTGCATGATTTCACCCAGTGAGAAAGTAGGGGTAGCGAGACACGTATTGTATTGTTGCCATCAAGGATAAAAAGATGGGGTTTTCATCATATTGCTTGAGTTTATCCGTCTGCATCATGTCATCTTACTTAAGGCGCTGCTTCGTTCTTTATAAACTTAATACTCTAGATGCATGCTGGATGGCGGTCGATGTGTGGAGTAATAGTAATAGATGCAGGCAAGAGTCGGTCTACTTGACACGGACGTGATGCCTATATGCATAATCATTGCCTTGGATATCGTCATAAGTTTGCGCTTTTCTACCAATTGCTCAACAGTAATTTGTTCACCCACCGTATTATTTGCCTTGAAGAGAGAAGCCTCTAGTGAAACCTATGGCCCCCGGGTCTATTTTTCATCATATATTTTCAGATCTATAAACCAACAAAACAAAAAATACCTTGCTGCAATTTATTTAGTTTTATGTTTTTGCAATCTTTTATACCTATCTCTATTAGATCTCACCTTTGCAATTGGCCTGAAGGGATTGACAACCCCTTTATCGCATTGGGTGCAAGTGTTTGATTGTTTGTGCAGGTGCATAGATTGGAGACTTGCTTGTATACCTCCTACTGGATTGATATCTTGGTTCTCTAACTGAAGGAAATACTTATCTCTACTTTTCTGCATCACCCTTTCCTCTTCAAGAGAAAAACCAACGCAAGCTCAAGAAGTAGCCGCTGATAGCACTAGCCCTACCACGCCATCACCGTCGGTGCCGCCTCCACCAACGCCACCATGTGTTCTCCATTACCCTGCTCAATGCCATCTTTAACTTGACCCTCTCCTCTATGTTACCCGACTTTATGATTGAGTAGTTGCACTTGTTCTGCGGGATATGGATGAACTCTTTATGATTAGAATTAAATTCCATTAAGCGATCCAATATCTTTTGTTTATGTGCGAGCAACTTTCATGAGTGTTGTGAGGAGCACACACACAACATTATCGCCTTGATTTGGCATGAAGAATATTACTACTGCTGTTCTAGGTTAGGATGTTGAAGTAATTCGAGGTGCCAGTAAAATACCTTCGCGTTGTACAATCGGTAGGGGAATAATAGAGAACTCTTGGTGAGGCCGCGTCTGTATCCGGACCCGCCCACTTTAAGCACATAAAGAGTAGTTTAGGGACAATAGATATAGCTATGCTCCGTACTTGTTGCACTGATCATATTAGTAGTGATGACTATGGAACCCTCAAGAACACCTTACTGCTCAAGCACCGCCTATACTAACTTGCATTTTCTTATTCTTGTTTTTACCTTCAGTTCGTAGTCTTGGTAAAGTCCTTTTTATTCTGTTTTCCGCATCAACTTGTAGAATAGGCTACTTCCAAACTCCCGTTTGGGCGCGTACCAAATTTCATCGGTGAAAATACAGCTACGGGGTTAGTAGTGCCTTATTTTTCTCTCCGTGTGGGTTCGACACTCTATTTGCCATGGAAGTGCTACAACACCCTATGCTCTAGCCGGACATCAAGTCCTTTCAGCAGTGTTGTATCAGTTTTGATATTATAAACACCGGTTTCGAGGATCTTCGTGTTCCTTGTCAAAAAAATTACATGGATTTGTACAAACTAGAGTACACATGTTGCCATGGCAAACTATTGTCCCACCTCACCTAGCAAGAGCTAGGATGGAATTGGGGAACATACTACTAGTTGACATTCATACAAGTCTAGAAGTATCTATTTATTCACCAAGCGAGAGCTAGGATGGGATTGGTCTAGAAGTATCTATTTACAGACGGAGTACTCTCAAAACGTTTGGACATTTATCTATAAGATGCATACATTACTTTTATATACACTAGCAAGTTTTATCGACATACAATGACCCTGTAAACAACATAATGTGGTAGTGTTGGTTTATTGACATTTACAGAGATATCCATTGTAACAACATAGCAGCTTAAACGTCCGAAACAAAATAAAAACCATTCTTTGTGACAAAATACAATTTACTTTTAGATCTGTAAAATATGTAAAATATGTTTCTACTGATAAATATTGGAAGAGTATGAAAAATAAGTACCTAAGATGCAGGAGCTTGTGTAAATTGTTCGTTTTTCTTATTATATCTATAGTAATATTTAGGCTGGTATGTTGAATAAATAATATCAATAGAAACAACATATATCTTTACATCAAGATGAGTTATCACGAAGTAAAAAAGTTCAATACAAATAGGTGGTACACTCTTTATTCGGGCAGATAAGGCCAATTTGTACCTATGCATTATCTTGCAATATTGATAAAATCCATAAAATTGATTTTATTAATTCTGCTTATCTCCTTAATTTCCCTAGAATTAATTGTTTTACGTAAATACTATGGCCAACAAAACATTCAAGTGTTACATCTTGATTTAGTATCTCCTTGTCTTCTATGTATATGCTCTATTAAACATTTAGTGTGCAAGTAGAAGAAATAAAATTACAAAATTTCATAAACCTGAAATATTCTAAATAACTTTTGCAAAATCTGGAATTGTTTGAAATATACTTAAAAATGCTCTCAAAATAATATTAATAAATATTCATAATTTATTTATGAGTTTTTTACGATTTATCAATTTAATACTTCTAAACTTATTCACGTTCCTATATTATCCTAATTTTTTTTGTATTATGTTCTTTGCCTCTGTTCGCTTGTTTGCAAAACATTTGCACGTCACTAGTCATACCGCTTTCACTATGTCGGTGGTCAAATCATCAATCCATATATATATTCGACTATATAATCACAAATAAACTCAACCAATAGAGCATGGTCTCTTTTTCCTTTAGGACATCGACATCTCAACATTAAAATTGGACTAAGCTCCCACATTATAGGGCCTCCATGGAACCGTGGGATTACGAAAACATGGAAATAGGAAAGCACATAATAATAATGCAAGAATTTTGAGATTAAATGGTTGCTTCATTGGAAGAAAACGCATGTATGCTGCATTCAAAATTGAAGTGAACTTCTCCATGAGATGTTGGTTTGCTTGAAAACTACTAGGAAAAATTTCAAAGCTGTGATTTTCTTTTGGTGTAATCCAAGTATCGAAAGTGTATGAATTTTTTTATTTTTATTTTTTCTTTGGCTTAGGACTGCAATCCACCATTGTTCCCGCAAAAATCCTTATTGGTTTTTTAGGTTGGTTGAACTTGGAGTCTCAAAAGTGAAACAAAATTACTAAAACACTAGTAGCATTATTTAACTCTATGGGCTGGTATTGACTATTATGCGGCTGCAAATCAACTATAGCAAACTAGCTAATCAGTACTACATTAATTAATTATTGCAACTGTAGCTAGCAACACTGCATCCATCAGCTAGGTAGCATGGGTAGCCATCTCAGCCCCATCAGCACTCACCATGGAAAAAGCAAAAGTGTGTAAATAAAGGAAAACAACAACAAGATGATGTGCTCTCCCTCCTCCAAATCGCCACAAGCTAGAGAGAGAGAGAGACCCTTCTCTCTCATCTCTTGGTTGTGCTGCTACCTGGCTCTCTCTCCTTTTTCTCTCTCCTCTTGGGTAGCTCTCGCTCCCTCTCAAAGCAGTCAAGAGCTAGACCCTCCTGTCTCCTCTAGCTTCCATTCCATTCCTTTCCTTGGTACTAGTACTCTGATTCCCTTTGATTTCCCCAGCTGCCGCAGCTGCCAAGTCTCTTCCTCCCACTATCTCTTCTCTCCAACCTCCAGCCCAGCCAGCCGCCCAAACACCTCTCTCCTCTCCCAACAACTCTCTCTAAAAGTCTAGATCGCCGGCCATGATCTTCCCTCCTGCCTTCCTCGATTCATCAAGCTGCTGGAATACCAACCATAACCAGCTTCAGGTATGCATCCTTGCGGTCAATTAGTTGGTGTCTCAAGATTTTGTTCACACAAGAAAAAAAAATGAGAGAGAATATGTTCTAGCTAAGCTAGGGTTTGCTGATGGCAGATATACATCCTCTGCTGATTGCTGCACTATGTATCTTGGAATATACTCCATATACACATCTTGGCTGATGCTTAATTCCTGACCACTTAATTTGCAGCTGCAGCAAATCGGCTGTAACACTCATGTCACTACTACTCCTTCACCTGCTGGTCATGGAGACGGAGGAGGCAGCAACAACAACAATCATGGTCAGCAGGAAGGATTAATGGCCACGGCTGGGGCTGGAGGAGGTGGTGGTGAGGGCGGCGGTGGGGATGGTGACAGCGCTGGCGGCGGGAACAACAAGCCGATGTCGATGTCGGAGCGGGCGCGGCTGGCGCGGGTGCCGCAGCCGGAGCCGGGGCTCAACTGCCCACGCTGCGACTCCACCAACACCAAGTTCTGCTACTTCAACAACTACTCCCTCACCCAGCCCCGCCACTTCTGCCGGGCCTGCCGTCGCTACTGGACCCGCGGCGGCGCGCTCCGCAACGTCCCCGTCGGCGGCGGGTACCGTCGCCACGCCAAGCGCAGCGCCAAGCCCAAGGCCGGGTCGGCTGGATCCGGATCCGCCGCGGCAGGGACGTCGTCTGCGACGTCGACGACGCCCAGCACCACTCCTTGCACCACCGGCACTGCCACTGCGCCGCCCGCTCTGCAGTACTCCATGTTCGGCAGCGCGCCGCCGCACGGCAGTCGGTTCGCCAATAGCTTCGACCCGGCGAGCCTGGGCCTCAGCTTCCCCGCCAGGCTGCTCTTCCCCGACAGTGGCGCCTACGCGGCCGACGGTGGCGCCCAGCAGCAGCACCACCACCACCAGGGGAACGGGAACGGCATGGAGCAGTGGGCGGCTGCGCAGATGCAGAGCTTCCCGTTCCTGCACGCCATGGATCACCAGATGTCCGGGAATCAGCCGCCGGCTTCAGCAATGCCCACCACAATGGCAGCGATGCAGGGCATGTTCCACCTAGGGCTACAGAGCGGCGGCGGCGGCGGCAATGGCGATGATGGAGGAAACCAGCAATTCCACCACCCGCCGGCCAAGAGGGACTACCACCAGCAGCAGCAGCAGGATTACCCAAGCAGCAGGGGCATGTACGGGGACGTGGTCAATGGCAATGGCGGCGGCTTCAATATCTATTCCAGCACTAGCAATGCAGCTGGTAATTAGCTAGCTAGATCTAGCTAGCTTTGTTCTTCCAAGCCTAGATTGATGCATGGTGAAATGGGGCTGGGGATGTATAAAATCTTCATCACTGCAATATGTGTTACAAGAACTCGATCGATCTCGTCGATCGAGATCTCTAAGGAGGGGGGATATCAATGCATACACAAGAATGTTAACCTTTTATCTGTTAAGTGTTTGATCACTATGGCCTTAATTTGTAGTACTATGTTTACTTGTTTAATATACTTAGCACCTAAGTGTAGTGTCTGTTAGTAGCCCTACATATGCATGCTCTTTGGGATCTTTCCCATTGAGTTTTATTACATTTTATCATGCATTTAATTTGTGGGTATGTACCAATGTCCCACTTTTACATTGTGCTAGTTTCATTAAACTCTTGATGATTTATATATCAGGTTCGTCTCTTTGTATCTGATCTACTTCGCGTGAAGGTTTTTCATAACGGTTTTACTGAGTCTCGGATGCTGAGAACTGTCAATATGACTGTGAGATGCGTGAGAAATTTAACCTTTTTTGGCTATGAGAATAAACAATGCATCTTTTTTTTCTGCACTAGATGAACAAAATACTACAACGCAATGACTATGTTCTTAAATTTGTATGAACAATTTTGTAAAACAGGTTGAAACTTAAGAAAATCTCAGTTGACTATCGACCATCGTCTTAGATGTGGCCTTTCCATTTTCAATTTCGTGGGCTGGTTTGTTGCAATCAAAAGTTGTACTCCGTTAAGGTGAGGTTCATTGTTTTGTCTGAAAATGCACAAGGCATACACATACACTTATGTATTCAGTCATGCAAGTTATTCTGATGTGTCATGTCGTTGTTGGATGTATCATGTATATGCTAAGAGCATCTCTAACTGATCTCTTTAAATTTAGAGGAGGATATGGCCGAGTATCCTTTAGTGGAAGATATTTGCTCCTCTAAACAAGTGCTATCTCTAACTGATCTACTGAATTTAACAGAGTAAAAAAAATTCAACACAAATTCGATGCAAATTTAGACTAGATTCAAACTTGATACCATACAAAGTTGATTCCAAATAGAAATATATAACTATTTTACATAAACTAAATGAAATTTATAATAGGATTGCATAAAAACTAACTAAACTACTCACTATTAGTCTCGTTCACAATCCTTTCCCACACTGATTCGATGAGCCCTCCGATGAGACGGCCATGTCCCTCGTCGCTAGCACCGCCCTCATTGCTGTTGGAGTCACTGGGGAGGTCGATGACCTCTGTCATCCCGGCCCCATACTACTTGTACTGCCAGTGCTCCGCCAAGACGCGCTCCGGGCAGTAGCCACGAGCTCCACCATGTAAGTCTCGCCAGCTTGCTCCACCTTGAGACACTCGCAGGCGTAACGATCTTCCGACATGTCCCGTCAGGTAGCCACCTGGGGGTTGACCGGCTCCAACCGCGGTAGGCCGTGGGAGAAGTTGCATCGGGCCGCGGCGTCGTGGGGATGGACCGACTTGATGTCATATGTGAGTACCACCTGCACCGCAGAATGGAAGGAGCCAAGAAAATGCCGTTTGCCGGTGTCACAGTTGTATATCTCTGCGACCCATGTCCCCCACTGGCGCTACCACACGCTAATGTAATTTAGTGGTTGTGGCTGCGAAGGCGGCAGGTCGGGGAGGCAGGATGTGCCGACACAGCGACGCTCATGGCGACGTGGATCCACGGGCCGAGCGCTGGCGATGGGCGGCGGGGAGTGGTAGCGGGTGGATCCGGCCATTTTCGGTGGCGGGCCAGTGGCTGAGTGAATGTGGGTGATGGTGGGGGCGCGGCGGCGTGGATTGGATGGCAGGGCTGGTAGGAGGTGAGCGAAGTGGGGTGGAGGATTTTTACTCCACAGCCGCTCGGCTGAGTACATTTAAGAGTCTTGGGCTGCTCAGAGTAAAACAAAATTCCTCCCCTAATGGATTTTGGGGTTCGGTCAGTTCCCGGTTAGAGGAGAAAAAACAGATTTAACCTACTCTAACCGGTTATTGGTGGTCGGTTAGAGATGCTATAAGTTCTTAGTTGTATTGTTAATTTCTATAATAAAAGGTGTAGTGATTTTGCTCTGTAGTAATTAACTAGTGAAAAGGTGGTACTCAGAACAGAGAATTAGGGAAATAGCTTAATTTAATGTAATTCCCCCTTCCTTTTGATATTTTACTGTTGCATGTAACGACAAGTATGTGTGTAGATACATTCAACTTAAAGCGAGAGAAAGATACTAGCTCGAGTGCATGTGTTGACCATGACATTATACTTACAACTTTGTAGTCCTTTACACTTGCATGGTCATGGCAATATTTATCAGTGCAAAGGGATATGCTAAATTAATTAGCAATCCATGGAAAGATTGTGCAAATTAAGTATCTCTTAAATAACCAATGGTAAGTCGATAAGAGAGGTTGTATACTAGTAGGGCCGGCATGTGATCGAATCCCCAAGCACATGAGAGCATGATGCAAACTCAAAAAAGTGGCAAGAGCATATAAGCAGCTATGTATGTGAACGTATGGACTTTGTTAGAGGCAAAAAGGAGTTCAAACGTTAGGTGCCTTTTTCTGTTTTTGTGTTGGGTTTTCAATCGGTTTCCCCTAATTAACCAGGGAATGTTAGGTTTTTTCTTCTGGTTTTTCTTATAAACTGGACCATCTCTATTGTTCTTAATAAAATGCAGGAATAACTCCTGCCCCTGCATTGAGGTTCTTCTAGAAAAAAATGAAGTGCAAATAGTTTTATAAAAAATGCACAAATGTGATTTTTGAAATTACGACGCATGGCATGAGTGAACAAAAGTGATTTCTTGTTCTCATCTGATTACCAGTTGCTGGCAGACGTTCAATGATTGGTGACCTTATAGGTTGAATATATATCGTGCATGAAAATTGGTGGAGAAGTACACAACCGGCCGGATCGATGGGACTAGCAGCAGCTAGCTAGCTCACAAAACCATGTACGGATGTGGCGCATGATGAGCATATTATCCATGGCATATTGCATGGAAGTTCGGGTCAGATCGACCACGGTAGACGATAGTATATCACAGCATCTATGCATGCTTAAACGACTAAAGAAGCTAGGCAAGGCAGAGGGGCATGCATGATGATGAGGAGGAATTATACCGGGGTGTGCCCGAAAGCACAGTGGGGTGGGGTGGGGTGGGGAGGCAAAACTGGCACAAAAAGCGAAAGGGGTCGCTTTGGCTGGCTAGCTAGGGTTTTGTTTGGAATGGTCCAAGATCCTGCCTGAATTCTTGGTACGCGCGAGCATGGCCATGGCCAGCATGTTCAGGGGAATCTGATTCTCCCCCTACCTTTGGCTCGCTTTCATGCCAGGCATTTCCTTTGCTTTGCTTTCTCCAATGCCTAGGTGGCAGGCCAGTCTCCTCCCCCTCTTGCTGTGCTTCTTCACCCCCCCTCCTGACCCCCTCCCCTTTGGGGAATAAAGGTAGCTAGCACATGCACCATTATTGTTAGTTTTCTTCTCTCCAGATCTATGTGTGCTTCTCTCTCGCCTCTCTCTAGGTAGGGGGTCTTTCATTAGCTAGCCATTGGATGGGAGGGGTTGTTTATCTTGGTCCTTCCTCTTTTTTTCTGACAGAACATGATCTTTGCTTTTGCTCATGTTTTGATCTTGCCATCCATGCATGGATGCTTGTTTTACCCCAATCGATGTTAATCAACGCAGGGGTTACTAGCTACCTAGCTTCACGTCTTTAACGGATCTCCTCGCCTAGAGATTGCTGGGTGGGTACGACTGTCGACATCGTCGCCTTTCGACAGCATTGTCCCGTCGATATAACAATGCAATGTTTGTAAATGGGTACCGGTATTTTGCAACCTCTCATGTAAATATTCACCAAATCTGCATTCCTAGTTCACAGACACTGCTACAGTAAAAGAAGATTGCCTAGGAAAGAGCAGTACGTGCACTGACCGGGTATGGGGCACACACCGGTCCGGCGCACTCTCACAGGCCGCCGCCACCAACTGCCATCAATCCATCTTTAGAGCTATACTGACGCATCAATCTTTCCCAGTCTAGCAGTTGTCGACGCCGCTACGGCACCAAACAACCCCACCGCCCTGGGCTCGTCTATCCAGCCACATTCATCACCGAGATCCAACTGCACCATGCCGCCAATACTCGTTGTCATCGACGCGGCAGATACAACGCCGCTCCTCCTGCCAGCCTCCACACCGTCACCACTGCTGGAGCTACGCAGAACCCACCACCCGTGGCACCTCTCCCCAAACATCTGAGCCTCCCAAGACGGCACCTCCATGGAGGTTACGATGCGTAGGACGCCGCCTCCGCGCAATCCAGTCTAAATTTTGGACTTTGGTCCGAGAGGTGTTCGGAGGTGGATAGGAGGGACCTTGGCTTCGCCTCTAGGAAGGAAAACGACGTTTGAGGGACGCCGCCGATGCCAAGCTGGACCAGCCAACAAAGGTTTCATCCGGTCCCCATCCCATACCACCAAACCTACGTCTGCTCCATATCCGGCAGCGAGCCAAGAACCGAAACCTATATAAATGAGATTGGCATGGGGCTCAACCCAACAGGAGTCGAGAAGAAGATCCAGAGTAGATATCCAGGCGCCGAATCAGCTAATCCGACGTGGCCAGCGGCAAAGACCACCACCCCACGCCCGCTGACCTTAGGACCTCCGCCCATCCCAAAGATCACTTGATCGGCGAGAACTGGGGGTCGATGATGCATGGAAAGCAAATGTACATTATTCCGCTTATTAAATTCCGGATTGTCGCTATGAAGATCACCTCATGTAGGTTTACATACTCGTGGTCTTAACATCATAATATACTACTCCCTCCGTCCCTATTTAGATATCGTCTTTTATGTCGTGATTTAACTTTCACCAATGATTTCATCACTAGTAGAAAACAAGGCTTTGGTTGAGGCCTGGGTAAGGGCATTAATCCCGGTTCACTAACGAACCGGGACCAATGGGGGCATCAGTCCCGGTTCATGAGGCTAGGGCGCCGGCCGGGCCTCGGGGGCCATTGGTCCTAGTTCATCTGACCCCTTTGATCCCGGTTCCAGACACGAACCGGGACCAATTGGTCTCGCTCCTGGCCCACAACCTTTAGTCCCGGTTAGTGGCTGGAACCGGGACCAAATGTGGTCCTTTAGCAAGTCTCTAACAATGATGATGCGAAGATTGCATAAATGGTACATGAAAACCTGTAGCAAGTCTGGGAAGGATAGTTTGATGGTGAGAACTAAAGAGGAGCACGACCTCATTGGAACTGAGCTGATGCCTATTGAATTTGTGGAGTTATTCCAGTTATACAATCAATTGGCCCTCGACTAACAACTCATGACTTGCTACTGTCTGGAAGTATTACTTCAGTAATTAAGTCTCTATATATAGCTCAGCTCTTTCATTGCATGTATATATAATTATCCTCACTATATTATGCAGATTGAAGATCGTTCGGTTCATTAACCAAAATGCGATAAATGAATGGTCGGTTAAAAACAGAGTCACAGATACTGAGGACAACTTGCTACAATCGTTGCTTCGGAATCAAAGTAAAGGGAAAATACTCTTTCCTTACAACTTCCTGTGAGTGTTACTGTCGTGTGCATATTCGGTTTCGCTTACTCGAGGTTATAGTAATGTAATTAATGAGTTACGCATGCGTGCACAGCTTCCACTTTATTCTGCTAGAGATTAACCTTGACCGGGGAGTAGTAACTGTCTTAGACTCGAGAGGAAAAGATCCCCAGGACTATGCGGACATGACTGCAATGCTAAGTAAGTTCAATCGATCATTATCGCACCATATCGGCAACTTTATTCATTTCCTAAGTAGTTATTTTCTTTCTCTGGCAGGGTTTGGAAAGAGTTCACTGTAATTGTTCCGGGACTGCCGAGGGAGCTGCGATTTACACACCCGAAAGTAAGTACTACTACCTCCGCGCATCTTTCATTGATTCTATTTTCATCAATACCATTTATCATACTTAATTATCAGTGTGATTGAACTCTATTTCTCATAAAGTGCTTGTGGCAGGAAGCCAGGAATGATTTGAAGGAAATATGCCCTAGAGGCAATAATAAAGATATTATTTATTTCTTTATATCATGATAAATGTTTATTATTCATGCTAGAATTGTATTAACCGGAAACATAATACATGTGTGAATACACAGACAAACGAAGTGTCACTAGTATGCCTCTACTTGAGTAGCTCGTTGATCAAAGATGGTTATGTTTCCTAACCATGGACATGAGTTATCATTTGATAAACGGGATCGCATCATTAGGAGAATGATGTGATTGACTTGACCCATTCCATTAGCTTAGCACTTGATCGTTTTTAGTTTACTGCTATTGCTTTCTTCATGACTTATACATGTTCCTATGACTATGAGATTATGCAACTCCCGATTACTGGAGGAACACTTTGTGTGCTACCAAACGTCACAACGTAACTGGGTGATTATAAAGGTGCTCTACAGGTGTCTTCGATGGTACTTGTTGAGTTGGCATAGATCGAGATTAGGATTTGTCACTCCGATTGTCAGAGAGGTATCTCTGGGCCCTCTCGGTAATGCACATCACTATAAGCCTTGCAAGCAATGCAACTAATGAGTTAGTTGCGGGATGATGCATTACGGAACGAGTAAAGAGACTTGCCGGTAACGAGAATGAACTAGGTATTGAGACACCGACGATTGAATCTCGGGCAAGTAACATACCGATGGCAAAGTGAACAACGTATGTTGTTATGCGGTTTGACCGATAAAGATCTTCATAGAATATGTAGGAGCCAATATGAGCATCCAGGTTCCGATGTTGGTTATTGACCGGAGATGAGTCTCGGTCATGTCTACATAGTTCTCGAACCTGTAGGGTCCGCACGCTTAACATTCGGTATTATGAGTTTATGTGATTTGATATACCGAAGGTAGTTCGGAGTCCCGGATGAGATCAGGGACATGACGAGGAGTCTCGAAATGGTCGAGACGTAAAGATCGATATATTGGATGACTATATTCGGACATCGGAAAGGTTTCGAGTGATTCGGGTATTTTTCGCAGTAGCCGGGAGTTACGGAAATACGGGGGAAGAAGTATAGGGCCTCATGGGCCAAGTGGTGGAAGAGAGGAGGCAGGACAAGGCAGGGTGCGCGGCTCCCCTAGCCCAAACAGAATTGGACTAGGGGGCCGACCCCCTTTCCTCCTTTCCTCCCTCTCCTTCCTTCTCCCTCTCCTCCTTCCTTTCCCCCTCCTAGTAGGAGTAGGAAAGGGGAGTCCTACTCCTACTAGGAGGAGGACTCCTCCTCTTGGCGCGCCCTGCAAGGGCCGGCCGGCCTCCCCCGTTGCTCCTTTATATACGGGAGCAGGGGGATCCTAGAGCACACAAGTTGATCATTGATCTTTCTTAGCCGTGTGCGGTGCCCCCCTCCACCGTAATCTACCTCGATCATATCATAGCGGTGCTTAGACGAAGCCCTACATCGGTAGCTTCATCAACACCGTCACCACGCCGTCGTGCTGACGAAACTCTTCCCCGAAGCTCTACTGGATCGTGAGTTCGCGGGACGTCACCGAGATGAACATGTGCTGAACGCGGAGGTGTCGTATGTTTGGTACTAAGGATCGGTCGATTGTGAAGACGTACGACTACATCAACCGCGTTGTCATAACGCTTCCGCTTACGGTGTACGAGGGTACATGGACAAAACTCTTCCCTCTCGTTGCTATGCATTATCATGATCTTGTGTGTGCGTAGTAATTTTTATGAAATTACTACGTTCCCCAACATAATTTTTGTGGATACTACGTTTGCGAGTTCATCTACAACGTGACCTCTCGGCGGGGCTACTCTGAGAAACAATATGAAGTACGTAAACAATAATATTCATAATTTATTTTATTACCATCATTTGTGTTGAGTTTCATTCATATATGTATTGACCCCCTTCTTTAAATTAGATCTGGCAGATGCGGGATGAACTCCTACCACATGATCGCATACGAGAAAATCATGAGGAATTGGCGGGATTCTTTCACTAGTGCAGAACCGGGCAATAGCACCGGTTCGTAAGGCCCTTTAGTGCCAGTTCCATAACCGGCACTAAAGTGTGGTCACTAAAGCCCCCCCCCCTTTAGTACCGGTTCAGCACGAACCGGTGCTAAAGGGCAACCACGTGGCACGAGCCAGCTCTGGGGGCCGGGAGCCCTTTAGTACCGGTTGGAAACACCAACCGGTACTAAAATGTTTGGGGGTTTTTGGTTTTATGATTTCTTTTTCATTTAATTTTGTGTTTTCCATTTTAATTCTTTTTCGTTTGCTGGTATTTTACGATACTACACATTGTACACGTTATGCATATATATATATATATATATATATATATATATATATATATATATATATATATAAATAGAATTTCTAGTAGAACCAATCATATATATATATCATCAATGTCTCATAAACCACCATATTAATTCACACATACACACGTGTATAGCTATATACAATTTCTCCTACATATGCATGTTGCCTTCGGAGCCAGTGGCATTAGCCTAATTGGTGCCTTCGGAGCACGATGACAATTGGAAGTGGTTCATGACCTTGTCGATGAGGGCGGTAGCGGGTAATAGTATTCTTCCTTCGGATTTATGACCTGGTCGAGCAAAAATCTCACTATTTCCTCTTGAAGTGCTTCCACGCGCTCCATTTCTAGGAGCTTGTCCCACACCTCTTTGAACTGTTAAGAAGAAGATCAATATGCATGTGTATTATTTGTGTGACTAGATATCGATAATGGTATAAAAATTGTGAATAGTGTTCTGACAAGCGTACCCATTCCTGTCTTTGAGATTTGCTCCTTTCGGACGCCATCATGCGAATGTTCTCGCAAACGCAGAATGCACACAGATTAGTCCCCTGCGCCTGCTTAAGGGCCTTTATTACGAGAATGGAATTTAATTTGATCAAATAATAATTAATCAAGCATGATAATTAAAGAGATGGCAGCTAGCTAGCTAGCTAGTACTACTTAATTACTTACCTTGGGTCGAAACCATTTCAGCTGTCGTTTCCATTCGCCTTCCGTGACGCTGATGAACCTTGCCCAAGCCCTGCCCGCCGACAAAGAAAATGAATAAAGGGGTTATTAAGTAGTTCATATCATGAAATGACGAACTAAATAGGCCGAGATATATAGTTAATAATGATTGAAATTACCTGTTGACTATCCCAAACAAGATGTTATAGTCACTATTTGCTTTGAGTAGTGAGTCCAATATTTGAACTGTTCCGGCGTCAACTTTAATGATACACAAGATCCAGTGAAATCTGCATGCACACACGTTTGCATGTCTTAATTAAGCGGGCATATGTAAGCAAAAACATGTAGCTAGCTAGTAGGCAAAAACAGAGAATTTGTAGTACAAGAAAGTGTGACTCACTGGAAGTTGTAAGGAAGTAGTATATCTTCATTGTATTTGAGGAGCTTCAAGAACTCTAGCATGCTGTCCTCTACCTGCTTTTCATAATGCTTGTTTATTTTCCATGTGTATTCATTAACGGTGTTTGGGTCAATGAACCCAATGCCATAGTGTCCACCTTTTCTCATTTCATACATCTTCATCCTGCATAATACCACAGAAAAGAATATAGTGAGGATAATTACAGGTAATGATTGATCAAAAGGATCACTACATCTAGCTTGAGACTTAAATTACAGAAAGAAATCACTTACAGACAATAGCAACTGACGATAGATTTGTCGAGTGCGTCTTGATTGTATAACTGAAATAGTTCAGAATACTCAACGGTCACAGGATTCTCATGGTAGTAATGATCCTTCTTGACTTGCACCATGAGGAACTCTCGATCGGATATCTTGGTAATGTCCATGTACCATTGATGCAATTCATACATTCTCGTTGAGAGCTTCTTGACCTCTTCTGGCTTGACCAAAGGTTGGCCCCGGGCATATTTCCGTTTTATTTCCTCCTCTGTAAGCACAGGCATGTCCTCGATCTCGAGGAGTTGTCCAACAGTGATGTTGAGAGTTTCAGCCTGCATTATATGCTCCTGGGTTATTACCACATCGCCCACCTTGGGAACGTAAACTGTTTGCCCACAATAATATTGGGCGCGCATACTGTCACGTGTTGTCCGTGGCACAACAAGAGGGGTATCGATTGCGCCGCCTGTTTTCCCAGCTGGGCAACGGTTTTCCCGCATTTTTTGACAGCTACTTGTTGTTTGCTAGAGCTCGAGCTCGCCTTCTTCTGTAGACGTTGTCGATGTAACTTCCTGATGTGGCGCTCATAGTCTATGTCAACAGGCTTAGGAGCTGGTGGTTGAGCCATACGAATGAAGTGGTCAACTACTTCCACAGGCACTTTCTCCCTTGGCGGCGGTGGCGGTTTCGGTCCAAAATGGGCGTCGACTTCTGCCCGCACTATGGCATTGGTTTGCTCCTCGGTCTTGTCGTAAGCCCTCTCAGGAAGAGGAGTAGTGAGGTTTGGACCATATTTATATCGCTTGCCTCCGCCTGTACTTCCTGTACTATGACCTCGACTCGTACCGCTACGCACCATAGCTGCGGGGTGTCTCTTCCGCGATTGCTGAGGCGGCGGAGACGGCTGACGGGGCTGAGTTGGACGAGGAGGAGTGGCCTGAAACTGTGTCGGACTTGCAGTGGCCTGAGGTTGTGCCGGACTTGGAGGAGGAGTGGACGTCTGACGCTGTGTCGGACTTGGAGAAGGAGTGGCCTGACACTTTGCCGGACTTGGAGGAGGAGGAGTGGCCTCACGCGTTGGTGGACATGGAGGAGCGGGAGTCTGCTGACTCGGTGGCGGACTTCGACAAGGAGTCGGGTGACGCGGTGTCGGTGGCCTTCGAAAGATGATGCAATCCTTTCTCCATAGGATGATACGATGTTTGGCATCTCCGAGTATGTGCTCCTCGTCACCTCCAGGAATGTCAAGCTCTAGCCCCGAATATTGGTCCACCACCTCATCAACCACGACACGAGCATAGCCTGCTGGAATCGGGTTGCAATGGAAGGTTGCATCGGGGGAATTTGTATAAGCAACGCCGTCCTCCACCTTCAAGGATATGTTCTTAATTTTGAAGTGTAGCTCGCAGTTAGTGTTCTCCGCGATGTCATCCACGAGGTATCTATCCAGCATTGCGTCAAACGGGGCGGAACATACGCTGCTTCTCGGCATGGATGGGGCGGTGGTATCCGATGCTGGATCATCCGCTAGCTGCTGCAGCTGCTGAGACCCCCTTTGCTGGCTAAGTGAGTCGATCTGCTCCTGCTGCCGCTGGAATTTGATTGCCAAGTCCGCGTGCACTGATTCTAGGCCTTGAAGGCATTCATAGTTGAGCTTCCTTTGCTCCTCCTCCATCTTCCTCTTCTTCTCCTCCGCAATCTTCTCTCTCGCACGGGTTCTGTAGTCGGCATTCCAGTCCGAAAACCCCTCATACCACGGAATAGCGCCCATGCCTCGTGTTCTTCCCGGGTGTTCAGGATTTCCCAGGGCACACGTAAGCTCGTCGTTCTCTCTGTTGGGCTCGAACAACCCGGATCGAGCCTCTTCTATTGCAACAAGTAGCTTATCTTCGGCTCCATCCAGACATGCCTTCTTGGAAACTTTGCCTGTCTTCGGGTCCAACTCCCCCCCATGCGCATAGAACCAAGTCCTGCACCTGGGGGGGCAGCTCAATGTTTCTGGAGTGACACTTGCATCTAGCATCTCTTTCTCAGACTTATCCCACTTAGGCATTCCCACCGCATAGCCACCTGGCCCTAGCTTATGGAACTTATCCTTTTTTACGGCATTGGCCTTGTTTATTCTTGACCGTTCCTTAGATAATTCTGAATCCTTGAATTTCACGAAATCGTCCCAATGAGCACTTTGATTCTCTAGTGTTCCCTCGAATACTGGAGTCTTCCTTCCTCCCTTGACGTACTTGTCCCATTCACGATTCTTGTGGTTCTTGAATGCAACCGCCATCTTCCTAAGAGTAGTGTCCTTGACTTTCTGCACATCTGCTTCTGTGAAATGATCTGGTAGGGTGAAATGTTCCATGAGAGTATCCCAAAGCAGACTTTTTTGTCTGTCGTCGACAAAAGTAAGATCTAGATGTGGCTTTGCTGGCTCTCTCCATTCTTGAAGGGAGATCGGGAGTTGGTCCTTCACAAGAACTCCGCACTGACGAACGAACTTGTCCGCAATCTTCTTAGGCGCTAATGGTTCGCCATTAGGTTTGATTGCCTCGATATTATACTTTACGCCCTCCTTCAACTTTTTGTCCGGGCCTCGTTTCGTCATGTTTCCTAAAGATTTGCTTGATCCGGATGGCTGAAAGAAGAAAGATCGATTCGTTAATATATCTTCAACTCATTTAAAACATGTGATGATCACCAGATGCCTGCTTATATAAATATATATACCTCTCCGGTGTTGTCATAATCGTAGTTCATGACTTCATCCATTCAGTCGTCGCGATCGAATATCATATAACCCTCTCCGGTGTTGTTTAGAAATTCGGAGCCGTCATAATCTTCTTCATTCTGATCATCATCTGGCCCGCGTATTATATCGAACATGGTCTGTTCTCCCTCTCTGTCGGTATTGTCCGCCATAGCTTTTATTTAACTATGCCAAAAGAAATATAAAACAATTTAGTATTCAAATTACATCGTCTCGAATAATAGATATAGTCTCGAATAATAGATATAATCTCGAATACATCGTCTCGAATAATAGATATAATCTCGAATACATCGTCTTGAATAATAGATATAATCTCGAATACATCATCTCGAATAATATATAATCTCGAATACATCGTCTTGAATATTATATATCGAGTACATCACTGGCTAGGTAGCTAATAAAGATCGAATACTACAGAAGAATTTAGGACACTCGCGGTTCCTGCGGCGCGGGCGGTGGACACCCAAAGAGAAGGAACCCTCACAGGATCATAGCTGAAGTGAGATCCCTGAAGAAACTGCCAGGTATTGGAGAACCTGCCGCCCTCTAACGCAACCATGTAGCGATGGACGTGCTCGTCCTCCTCCCTGACACGGCGACGTACCACCTCCGGCGGGGCCGGCTCCCTCCACACCGAAACTGGCCCACGCGAACGCCACCAAATGAGATCAGGGTCGACGACGGGACCCAGGGCCGGGTTCCTCATCAAGCGGCGTGCCCCTCCAGGCAGCACCTCCCAGTGCCAGCCCGGCGGAGCCTAGTCCCGGACATGGGTCAGTCGAACGTCGTCGCGGACGGGTCGACGGCGAGGATGCGGGCCGGGTATCGTCGAGAACAAATACTAGCTATATGCCTGCAAAAAGTAACATTTTTTTAATGATTGGATTTTGATAACTAAAATTTCTAACATTTCTTTTTAACTAACATTTCTATAACATTTCTAATATTTCTAGAACTAAAAAAAAGAAAAATTTCTAACTTTTTTATAACTATTTCTATAACTAAAAAACAGAAAAATTTCTAACAATTCTAACTTTTTTATAACTATTTCTATAACTAAAAAACAGAAAAATTTCTAACAATTCTAACATTTCTAACTATTCTAACAATTCTAACATTTCTAACAATTCTAACATTTCTAACTATTTCTAAAAAACAGAAAAATTTCTAACTATTTGTATAACTAAAAAACAAAAAATGTATGTGTGTGTGTGCGCGCTCACCGGCGAGGCGAGAGGCGACGGGGGGCGGCGACGGGGACGGCGACGGGCGCGGCGACGACGGGGATGACGACGACGGGGACAAGGACAGGGCGGCGATGACGGGGACGGGGATGTACGGGCCCGGGCGGCAACGACGACGGGGAC
>NC_041384.1:761520629-761535066 GCF_002162155.2 Triticum dicoccoides
CGACGACGGGGATGGGGCGACGACGGGGGCGGCGACGAGGGATGGAGACGTACGGGGGCGGCGGGCGACGGTGCAGAGAGAGAAGAAGCAGATGAGAAACTGAAATTTTCGTAAGTGTTGTTTATATAGGAGGGGCCTTTAGTACCGGTTGGAGCCACCAACCGGTACTAAAGGCCTGTTTTGGCCAGGCCAAGCGGCGGGAAGCGACCCCCTTTAGTACCGGGTGGTGGCTCCAACCGGTACTAAAGGCCCCCCTTTAGTACCGGTTGGTGCCACGACCCGGTACTAAAGGGGGTGCGCTGGCGCAGGTGCGGTGCGACAAGTTTAGTCCCACCTCTCTAGCCGAGGGGCGGCCGCACTGGTTTATAAACCCCCGTGTGGTAGCTCTCTCGAGCTCCTCTCCAAAGCAGGCCTACTGGGCCTACATGTTCTGTGCTTCCCTGTTGGCCTACTGGGCCTTTGCGGGCCTGCATCCTGGCCCAACAACAGATTGGGTTTCTAGTCGTATGCCGGCCGCTCTGGCCTAGTAGGCGGGCTTTTTTTTGCTTTATTTATTTTTTAGTTGTTTTTTGTGTATTTAGAGTTTCTTTGTGAATACTTTTGCTTTAGGTACAAAAAATTACAAACTTTCTGTTAGTGCTCGTAGTTTTCAAATTTGAACAGTTCAAATTTTGAATTATTTGAAATTAGTGTGAATCACTAGTTTGTGAATAACTTAACTTTAAAAATCAGTAAAGGCATGAAAGAATTTGTTTGCACATAAAATTTCTTCGCGTTTCAAATGCCAAAACACATAATTAACTACCCTAACTATTACAGAGATTCCCTTCTGGGTGTGAAACACAGAAGAAAGTGATGATAGTGAAGCCGATCACATCCCAGATCTTTGGGTGTGAAACTTTTTCTTCGCGTGTGTCCCTTTGCGCCGTAACCATGGAAAATCTTCATCATTTAACGGGATGCTCGGGTCAATATTCACTGTGAATGGAGCAATTTCATCAAACTTTTCATAATCTTCTGACTTGTCTGTCTTGTCATCCACTCCCACGATGTTTCTCTTCCCAGAAAGAAATATGTGCCGCTTTGGCTCATCGTACGATGCATTCGCTTCCTTATCTTTTCTTTTTCTTGGCTTGATAGACATCTCCTTCACATAGAAAACATGTGCCACATCATTGGCTAGGACGAATGGTTCGTCTGCATACGCAATGTTGTTGAGATCCACTGTTGTCATTCCGTACTGCGGGTCTTCCATTACCCCGCGTCGTGTCATATTGACCCATTTGCACCGAAACAAAGGGACCTTCAAACCACGTCGATAGTCAAGTTCCCATATGTCCTGTATATAGCCATAATATGTTTCCTTTCCCGACTTGGTTTCTGCATCAAAGCGAACACCACTGTTTTGGTTGGTGCTCTTCTTATCTTGGGCAATCATGTAAAATGTATTACCATTTATCTCGTACCCTTTGAAAGTCATTATATTCGAAGATGGTAACTGGGACAGCAAGTACAGGTCATCTTCAATAGAGGTGTCATGCATGGTACGTGTCTGCAACCAGCTGGCGAAACTCCTGGTTTGTTCACGTGTAATCCAGTCATCAGACCGCTCCGGATGTTTGGAGCGTAGCAAATTCGTGTGTTTATCCATATACGGAGCCACCAAGGCGGAATTCTGTAGAACTGTGTAGTGTGCTTCAGTGAGAGAATGTCCGTCCATACATATTATTTGTTCCCCTCCTAGCGTGCCTTTTCCATCCAGTCTGCCCTTATGCCGCGATTCAGGAACACCAATCGGCTTAAGGTCAGGAATAAAGTCAACACAAAACTCAATGACCTCCTCATTTTGACGGCCCTTGGAGATGCTTCCTTCTGGCCTAGCACGGTTATGAACATATTTCTTTAAGACTCCCATGAACCTCTCAACGGGGAACATATTGTGTAGAAATACAGGACCCAAAACGTTAATCTCTTCGCATAGGTGAACTAGGACGTGCGTCATGTTGTTGAAGAAGGATGGTGGGAACACCAACTCGAAACTGACAAGACATTGCACCAAATCATTCTCTAACCTTGGTATGATTTCTGGATCGATTACCTTCTGAGAGATTGCATTGAGAAATGCACATAGCTTCACAATGGCTAATCGAACGTTTTCCGGTAGAAGCCCCCTCAATGCAACCGGAAGCAGTTGCGTCATAATCACGTGGCAGTCATGAGACTTTAGGTTCTGGAATTTTTTCTCTGCCATGTTTATTATTCCCTTTATATTCGACGAGAAGCCAGACGGTACCTTAATACCGAGCAGGCATTCAAAGAAGATTTCCTTCTCTTCTTTGGTAAGAGCGTAGCTTGCATGACCCTGATGTATTCCGTCTTTTCCGTGCATACGTTGCTGGTCCTCTCGTGCCTCAGGTGTATCTTTTGTCTTCCCATACACGCCCAAGAAGCCAAGTAGGGTCACACAAAGATTCTTCGTCATGTGCATCACGTCGATTGCGGAGCGGACCTCTAGGTCTTTCCAATAGGACAGGTCCCAAAATATAGATTTCTTCTTCCACATGGGTGCGCGTCCGTCGGCGTCATTCGAAACAGGTTGTCCACCAGGACCCTTTCCAAAGACCACCTTCAAATCCTTGACCATATCATGTACATCAGCACCAGTACGGTGGCGAGGCTTCGTCCGGTGATCCGCCTCACCTTTGAAATGCTTGCCTTTCTTTCTTACGGGATTCCTGCTCGGAAGAAATTGACGATGTCCCAGGTACACATTCTTCTTACAATTAGCCAAATATATACTGTCGGTATCGTCCAAACAGTGCGTGCATGCGCGGTATCCCTTGTTTGTCTGTCCTGAAAGGTTACTGAGAGCAGGCCAATCATTGATGGTCACGAATAGCAACGCCTTTAGGTCAAATTCTTCCCCCATGTGCTCATCCCACGCACGTACACCTATTCCATTCCACAGTTGTAAGAGTTCTTCAACTAATGGCCTTAGGTACACATCAATGTCATTGCCGGGTTGCTTAGGGCCTTGGATGAGCACTGGCATCATAATGAACTTCCGCTTCATGCACAACCAAGGAGGAAGGTTATACAAACATAGAGTCACAGGCCAGGTGCAATGGTTGCTGCTCTGCTCCCCAAAAGGATTAATGCCATCTGCGCTTAGACCAAACCATACGCTCCTTGCGTCATCTGCAAACTCCTTCCCGTACTTTCTTTCGATTTTTCTCCACCGTGACCCGTCAGCGGGTACTCTCAACTTTCCGTCTTTCTTATGGTCTTATCTGTGCCATCGCATCGCCTTGGCATGCTCTTTGTTTTGGAACAAACGTTTCAACCGTGGTATTATAGGAGCATACCACATCACCTTGGCAGGAATCTTCTTCCTGGGGCGCTCGCCCTCGACATCACCAGGGTCATCGCGGCTGATCTTATAGCGCAATGCACCACATACTGGGAAAGCGTTCAAATCCTCGTACTCACCGTGGTAGATGATGTAATCATTAGGGCATGCATGTATCTTCTGCACCTCTAACCCTAGAGGGCAGACAGCCTTCTCTGCTTCGTACGTACTCTCGGGCAATTCATTGTCCTTTGGAAGCATATCCTTTATCATTACCAGCAACTTTCCAAATCCCTTGTCAGATACACCATTTTCTGCCTTCCATTGCAGCAACTCCAGTGTGGTGCCCAGCTTTTTCTTGTCACCTACGCAATTCAGGTACAAATTTTTTTTGTGATCCTCTAACATGCGCTGCAACTTCTTCTTCTCCAAATCACTTAAGCAGTTTCTCTTTGCATCGGCAATGGCCCGACCTAGATCATCAACGGGCTCATCTGATGCTTCTTCTTCAGCTTCTTCCCGCATTGCCGGCTCAGCTTCTTCCCGCATTACCGGCTCAGCTTCTTCCCCCATTGTTGTATCATCGTATTCAGGGAACCCATGGCCAGGATAATTGTCGTCGTCCTCTTCTTCTTCATTGTCTTCCATCATAACCCCTCTTTCTCCGTGCTTGGTCCAAACATTATAGTGGGGCATGAAACCGGACTTAAACAGGTGGACGTGAATGGTTCTTGACGTAGAGTAATTGTGACCATTCTTATAGCGAGCACATGGACAAGGCATAAAACCATCCGCCCGCTTGTTTGCCTCAGCCCCAAGCAGAAAATTATGCACGCCCTCAACGAACTGGGGAGAGCATCGGTCATCGTACATCCATTGCCGGCTCATCTTCATTACACAACACCGAATAGACCAAATTAATACAAGTTCATACATAAAGTTCATACAACACTTAAATGCAACAAACAAATAACTCTCTAGCTAAAGCATTTAAATGCAACAACAAATACGATGGATCCAACAGCATAATGATACCAAGCCTCACTATCGATGGCATATTTTCTAATCTTTCTAATCTTCAAGCGCATTTTCTCCATCTTGATCTTGTGATCATCGACGACATCGGCAACATGCAACTCCAATTCCATCTTCTCCCCCTCAATTCTTTTCAATTTTTCTTTCAAGTACTCGTTTTCTCTTTCAACTAAATTTAACCTCTCGACAATAGGGTCGGTTGGAATTTCCGGTTCACATACCTCCTAGAAAAAATTTCTATGTCAACTTGATGGGCATAATTTGTCATAAACACGAAATGCAACTAGTTTTAAAAGAGAATATATATACCACATCCGAATCATAACAAGGACGAGGGCCGACGGGGACGGATATCAAAACCATGGCACTATATGTATAACAAACAACGTACGGGTAAGATAATTATACGAGTAACTATATGTCCAAATCACACAAACATCAATTTTTATATAAAATTTCATGAACAAGAGGCTCACCACAAGGTGGTGCCGGCGACGGGACGGTGCGGGCGATCGACGGTGGTTACGACGGAGATTTAGAAGGCACTAAGTAAACCACACCTACATATGCAAACTAAGTGTTATTTTTGACCTCAAATTGCATATAAATCAAGTACTAGCACATATGTATATATATCCTCCCAAATTACTAAACTCACAAATTAATCACTATATAAAGCATTGCAAGAAATAATCTAGCAATGAGAGATGAAAGGACAAAGTTGCTAACCTTTGTGATCATTTGAATGGATGGGGGCCTTCAAATCTTGACAAATTTTGGGCAAAATGTGTGATGAGCTCGAGAGGAAGAGGGGAAGAACACAGAGGAGAGGGGAAAGGGGAAGAACAGAGCGAGCTCGGGTGGACGAATGGTTTATGTAGGACGACCTTTAGTACCGGTTCGTGCCAAGAACCGGTACTAAAGGGGCTAGAGGGGCCCCAGTCTGACAACATCCTGCCACCACTCTCATTAGTACCGGTTCGTGGCACGAACCGGTGCTAAAGGTTCGCCACGAACCGGTACTAATGAAAGCGGCCCGGCTAGCCGTTGGAACCGGCACTAATGTATACATTAGTGCCGGCTCAAATACAAACCGGCACTAATGTGCTTCACGTTTGACCATTTTTCTACTAGTGTTTTTTGACCACGTCATCAATAAGAAAAGAGAATATCATGTGGAAATTGATATAGACTTGAGATGTTAGGGATTGTAAGAGATATTATATTTTATATATGTAGCTAGTAGCGTCTGATAGATATACGAAAACTTGTTGTTTGACTAATCTCTCGGAGAAAGAGAGGTCACTTCTCTATATATATGTTGATGACGATCTTGTGTAATTAATGGTTCCTTCATTTGCTTACTAGCTAGCGTGTCGAGTTCTCTCTATACGTATACTAGTTAGCGTCGACCAAGCACGGAGATAAAGAGAGGTCACTTCTCTCTATTAGCTAGCTAACACAATATAAAACCCCTAAATTAACCCTCCAAAACCCCTACCCCCCACCCCCCACCCCCCACCCCAAAAAAAAAACAAAAACCCCGGCTCCTGCCAGTTGCTGATGCGTGGATGTCTTTTGGTCTCGGTTGGTGTTACCAACCGGGACTAAAGGTCCTCCTGCCTGGCCGCGTGGAGCCCCTTCTATCCCGGTTCGTAAGTGAATCGAGACTAAAAGTTTTGGGCTTTAGTCCCGACTTTTTAGTTTCGGTTTTAGAACCGGAGCTAAAGGGCCTCTGGAATCGGGATAAATGGGTCGTTTTCTACTAGTGCATCAAGTAGTACCTGAGCTGCGTACCATAAATATCACAGCATTGTAAACTATTTTTCGATACAAATGCAAATTGTATAATTTATGTGGCATATAAGCACGATTTTTGGTCAAACCGGTAGTCAAATTTAAACCTCGAAATGGGTTCCATGCAGACCGGGATGCCAGAGGGAGCAGTACATTCCATTCCATGCTCAATGCAGCATCATGATATTCCAATGCTGATGCCTAGCTAGCGGCATTGATCGTATATCCTGCAGTCGCAGTCGCAGATATAACCATCAGGTTCCTTCATTGCAGCAATAAGTATTCTACAGATCCTTCCTTTTTCTCTCTCTGTTTGTTTGTGCTGCGATAGCACAGACAGTACATGGACGCAGGATTTCGTGAGGTCACAAGTCACATCGAACCTTGTCAGTTCTGGCACTGCATCTGCATGCATGTTCAGGGTTCAGAAACCGATCTTCTCACATGTTGCTGACGGTTTCTGCATTCCCATCACAATTTAAGGGTTAAATTTGTCTAATTTCAAAATCCAAGAAGTGAAACTACAATCAATTGTTGAGCGCTGAGGTTAAGTCCGTGCTATATATGATGGTTACGGGCAGTGTACGTGGCCGGACATATACGTGCCGTGGAGGGCACTGGAGTGTGGGTGAAGTACGTATGTACGGCAGTGGCTTCTTGCCTTCTTCCCATCGATGATATGGAACAGTCACCATGCACGTATGAATACGAGACAGCAACCAAATGCAAATTTCACACTCCATTATGCTATATATACACGCACTGCCTGAGCACACTAACAAAGCTACACAAGTGTGTTTCTTTTTTGAAGAGATGAAGGGCCCCGAAGGACCCAGTCAACCATTTACGACATTCCCAACGCTGACCCGCAAACCGGACACTGCATCCGCACCCGGACCAAGGGAACCAGTCCGCAAACATGGATGTGGGAGCCAACCATTCAAAGCTAGCCGCATACTATCCGCCAGTAAAGTAAACTTGAAATTCAAATCTGTTCGAGAAAGCACGCACCGGATCTCATAGCAGCAGCGGATCACATCATCGCGTGATCACAACCAAAAAGAGGCAAGTATACTTAGTTAGTCTGATAGTCCGTGCAAAAAGTTGGACTTACTGCTCCGCCGGACCAGCAATCCAAGCCTCCATGCTCAGTCTGTCGCCACCGCCGTCTAGGCTAACTCCACGTCCTTCTCCGCCGCGTCCACCCTCTCCAACTCATCTTTCTACCACTGCAATGTTGAAAAGGACGGCTTGCACAATCATCCATGCGTCCTCATCCAAATCCTCCATCTCCAAGGTGAGCATATACTCTAGCTTATTTTCACAATTCATTTTGGTGTTTTGTATGCTCTAGCTTATTGCATAATGTTTGTTGCAAAATGAGTTGTTCATAAAAAGAACAATTGTTGTTCGTTGTTATGCATAGTGATGGGTCATACTCTTATTATGTAGGATGTATGTTAGGAATATACTGACAATAAAATTAAACATCCATAACACTAACACTAAATATTGCAAGACTAAACGAATATCAGAAGTGTGTGTGGCACTGCATATAGTCACATTGGACAAATACACATGGATAAATTCTATAGTTATGAATTTTAAAGTCATCTGATTTTGTATCATCTGACACTTGCAACTTTCGTCCAAATAGTGAAGTAAGGAAAATACTGTTCACATGCTCTGAGGAACAGGCAACAAAATTGATAGTAAGCATACATGCTTATGTGTGTATCAGTAAGAGTTGTTGCAAGCGATGGATTTATCTATCTTGAAGAGCGACCCAAGTAGATATATGAATATTTTCTCACTAGGACAAAAGTCTGGATCCTCTAAAATAATTCAAACGGTTTTCAGAATAAAGTAGAAATTATTATAACAAGATAAATTATGTTTTTGCACTTAGACTTCGGAAAGAAAATTTGGAGTTACAAGTTTAATGAATATTTGATGAGTTGTGAAAAGAGCTTCATAACTTGCACCTCCCAGAACACCACTAAGAGTGGATTATCCGAGAAGATGTAATCAAATCATGTGTGACATGGTGAGATCAAAGATGACACAAATCAATTTGCACTTATACTTTTTAGATGTGATGCTTTAGAGACTACGGTATTTACGGAACGCCATCAAATCTGTTGAAATGACGCCATATAAGATATGGTATGGTATGCCAAATCATTTTTTTCATAACATTTGATAATATGAGATATATTTAAAAGTGGTTCCAAGCTGATGAGCTCATATCCCAAGTCATATTAGTGCTACTTTCTCAGTTATCCCAAAAGATTGGGTATTCCTCTATCACTATGCCGAGGCAAAGTATTTTGCCACAGAGTGTGGTGAATTTTGAAGAAAACTTTTACCAAATAGGAGATCAAGCTCGTTACAGCGTCATACCCAGAGCGGTCAACGGGTTAAATTACTGGTCTCTTTTTTTCGTTTTGTGTTTTGTCTTCATTTTATCTTTGCCATTTTTGCTTTTTGTTTCTTCTTTATTTCTTAATTTGCTTTTTGTTCCCCAAAAAGAAAAATTGCGTATTCGGGAAATGTTTAGAAATGTCAAAAAATGTTCCTGTTCTAAAAACATTGTTAAAACTTCTATAAATGTTTAAGAGTTACAAAAATGTACGGTATTAACAAATCTTTGCAAATTTCAAAAAAGTTATATGTTTTTCCAAATTTTGTTCCAAAGTTAATAAAAATGTTCCTGTATATAAAAAATATTCACGTTTTAAAATTTTCATTTTGTATTTAGAAAAACGTGTGTGTTTTGGAAAAATGTTCACATTTTTAAAAAACAAATGTTCCGTGTTTCAAAATTTAGTTGTGATATCATAAATTTTTGTGTTTTAAAAAAATATTTGACTAATTTTAAAAAAATAAAGAAAATATAAATGTATGTTCTACCAAAATAAATCTTAGAGGAATCAAACCCAAGTTTACCCAGAGACAATAGTTCAAAATTTGAAAAGAAAAATATTCAGATCCACACTAACAATTTTGATATTTCATTGGATTTTATTCTTCCAAGATTTATTTTTGGACACGAACGGTTTTCAAATTTGTGAACAATTTTGAAATAAATCAAATATTTTGGACAGAACGTAAACCTTTCTGAAGATCATGATCTTTGTAAGCGAAAATCATTGATACTCTGGAGAACTATTTCAATTACAAACATTTTCTTAATTTTGCAAACAACTGTTTAAAAGGGAGCAGTTTTCGTCACTCAAAATAATTATTTTTTTAAATATGCCAGCTATTTTGAAACTATTTTGAAAACATGACTATTTTAATAAATTTTGAAAATTTTTTAAGACATTTTCTGCAAAGTCTGAAAAATTTTCAAATTTTAAATAGAGAAGCCAACTTGAAAAAAAGGAAAACGAAAAAGAAATGAAAAATAAAAAATAAAAAAGGCAAAAGTAAGAAAATAAAAAGGAAATAAAAAACTAAAATAAAAAAGTAAATGAAAGAAAAAGACAAAAAATAAACAAAAGATAAGAAAATAAAGGGAGCGGGGAAGAAGTTCTATTTCTTTTAGGGTTGTTCGGGGAAGAAAGTTAGGAAAACCCTATTCGCGGCCAGTGGCCACAAAGTGTAGGGCAATCGCATAGAGCAGCCGAGCGAGCGACTCACATGGGCCGTCCCACTTACAGATATACACTGTCCATGTTTTTCCTATTTTGCTTCTTTTTTTCGGCTTTATATTATTTTTTCCTTTACTTTTCTTCCATGTTTCTTTTTCGTTTTTTCTGTTTCGTTTCTTTTTCTATTTCTTTTTTTCAAGTTTGTTTTCTTTTTTCAACATGTGTCCAGAAATTTAATAAAAATCAAAACACATGATAATTTTCGTGTTTCCAATTTTTGTTAAAAATGTATAAAATTCAAAAAATATAGATTTTCAAAGATTGTTCTTATTTTTAAAATTTTCTCAAAATTAACTTTTCCTTCCAAAATTTCAGAAAATATTTTAATTTCCAAATTTTGTTCGTGTTTTCAAAAATTGTTCGGAATATTATTTTTTGTTCTGAAAATTTGATCATCTTGTTCGTGTTTTCAAAAGTTTCTAGTACAAATTATTTTTGGAATGTTAATTTTTGTTGTCATTGTCTCAAAACTAGTTTAGAACTTTAGAATGTGTTCCAATATTATTTTTAGTAATATTTATGTGAACTGCAAAATTTATTTAGAACTTCAGAAAAGATGTGTTTTATTTTCATTTTTCTTTTTCAAAGGAAATTCGTATTTTACAAATTCCGTTTATTTTTAGAGAAAATGTTCCTGTTTTCAAATTTAGTTTATAAATTCCAAAAAAGTATTTCAAATATATTCCCTTCATTTCTCAAAATGTTCGGTAATTCAAAACATGTTCTTCTTTTCAAATTTTGTTCACGAACAAAAACTGTTTGTTCTAAAAAAAAGTTTCCTGTTTCAAATACTTGTTCGCAAATTCATGAAAAATATTCACATGTTTAAATTTTGTTCATCAATTATTATTTTGGGAGTATTTGAAAAAATATATTCCTGTTTCCAAAAAAAATTCACAAGAAAAAATGTTCTAGAATTTCAAAAATTCTTCCCGTCTTCGCAATGTTGTTCACAAATTAAAAAAATATTTTCATTTCAAATTTATTTACATATTTAGAAAAATGTTCATGTTTAAAAAATTGACAAATTCCAGAACTATTTTCGTTTTAAAAATTTCTTCACGTATTTAAAATATGTCCATGTTTCAAATTTTGTTCACAAATTCAAAAACTATTTTCATTTTGAAAATTTCTTCACAAATTTAAAAAACGTTCATGTTTCAAATGATGTTCAAAAAATTGATAAGTGTTAACATGTTTAAATTTTTGTCACAAATTCTAAAATATCTGGGAATTTCAAACTATGCTCCTCTTTTCCAAATTGTTCACATATACTAAAAATTTAGAAAAAAAATCATATTTTCGTAATTAGTTTGTAAATTTATAAAGTGCTCTAGTTTTGTAAGGATGGTTTAATTTTGGCAAAAAATTCACTTTTTCAATTGTTTTATTGTTTTTGACAAACATTGAGTCTACAAAAAGTAGTTCATAATTTCAAATATATTCTTGTATTAATATTTTTGTGCCTATTTCTTTTTATTTTCCAAATAATGTTTCCTTTCAAAAAATCACACCCAAAATTTCAAAACAAGTTTTAATTCAGCAAGGATTATAGTTGATATATACTGGGCGGCTGTTGTGCATACTAAACCTGTGTTACCAAAGTGGTTATGTACTCGCCCAAAATTTTTATTTTTGTCGAATTTGATGAACTGTTTTTTTTCACGGCTGTCTATAATTTTTGTAATACTCGTGCAGTGAATCTTATAGATTGGCTCGCCTGTCGCACTGGCTAGCGCATCGCGGGCAGCTATTGCAGGTTGTGAGTTAGAATCCTTGGTAATGCTCTTTTTTTTCATTCCGTGAAGGACAACGAATAGGCCGGCTCAGGTGACTCATCTCCTGTGCGAAACTGCGCCTCTTTGCTGCAGTAAGCAGCACATAGGAGGCACCAGAAAGTTAACCAGCTGGCCGCACTGTGTGTATAACGATGGAATTGGGCCGGGCCATGTCTTGCTTGCATCACAGTCTTTGCAAATTACCGTCAGTTCTCCGCAGCGCGAGCGGCAATGCTCGCCTACTGTGACACCGTTCATGGCCGGCCCATTGCAGTCTGTTGGTTTCTCTATAATCTTCACGCAATTTATCAAAATATTGTTACATTAAAATATTCATACCATAAAACAATGTTCAAATGTGAAAAGAAATTTCGTGAATTTTAAAAAATAGTTTTATCATTCAAAAATGTTCATGACATTTTAAATTGATTTTATCATGTATTTTAAAAAATGATGATGATGTATGAAAAACATATTCATATTTGATTTAAAAACTATTTTTTGGCGTATATAAAATTATTTCAAATTCTTAAAGAATGTTCAAAATTATTTATAAAAATGTCAAATATTTATTTTAAAAATGCACACTGTGTATTTGAAATTAATCATCATGTATATAGAACATGTTCATAACACATTAAAATTGCTTTCACGTTTCAAAATAGTTCATGAAATATTTTAGAAATATTCAATGTATGTAAAATTGTATTTTTCATCTAATTACAAAAACATTAATGTGCATTTAACAATTGTTCATGCATTCTATTGTTCATTGTTTTTTGATATAGCTCAACATTCATTCCAGGTAGTAAATGTTCCTGTTTTCATATAAATGTCCATCCTATTTTTGATAATATTTAGCGTGTATCTTAAAAATGTTCAACATATATATGAATTTTGTTTCGACATTTATTGAAAGAGTGAGATGTATTTGAAAACCAAAAACACAAAACTGTTAAAAACCCATAAATGACTTTAAGAAAAGAAAACACCGATTCTAACCTTCCCAAAACCAAAAGGAACTGTACTTAGAAGCTTGCAAAATTAATTCTATCGGGTTCACACATCAAACGGATTATCGAAGCGATGCGATACTATGTACTAGAATAAGGGAAATATAGTATTGTCACTAATTTTTAGAAACTTTACGGCCGCCTATTTCCAAATCACAGGGATCAGAAATGGGCGATGCCATGTACCAGGTTTTGGAAGCATCCACCAGTTTTAGGATGCTTCCAGTTGGCTTTTTCGATATCAGTTTCATGCATTATTTGTTCAATTTTTCATTTTTACTATTTTAGGTGGTTATTTTTGTTCGCCCGTATTTTTCGTTTTTACTTTGATTTTAACTCCATTACTTTTTTTAATAATTTCGTGAACATTGTTAAAATTCACAAACATTTCTTTGAAATCGGTAATAATTTTTGAATTCATAAATACTCCCGCCGTTCCTTTTTTTACTTTGCGTATAAAATTTGTTTGAAGTCAAACTACATAAAGCTTGACCAAGTTTATCTTAAAAAATATCAACATATACAATACAAAAAATCTATACGATGAAAACTAATTTCATGATGCATCTAATGATATTGATTTTATAGTGTGAATGTTGGTATTTTTTTTCTTATATAGTTGGTCAAACTTTACGAAGTTTGACTTTAGAAAATTTTTAAATGCAGACTAAAAGGAACGGAGGGAGTACTTTGTCAAATTTGTTAATATTTTGAAATTAGCAAATATTCTTTTCAATTCACTGACATCCTTTTTTTATTAGGGAATGTGTTTTTAAGTCCATGAAGTTATAGAAATTTCTTAACAAATTTTTAAATTGGTTTTCAAATGGATGAATATTTCTTATATTCACGAAAACTTTTAACTCATAAAGAAATTTAAATCCTTTAACATATTTTATAGCGACACAGAGCTACTCTTTCCATGAGGTGGACCGGTTTCCTTGTTTTTTTCGGGGTGAACCAGTTTTCTGGTGTACTGGAGGAAGCCGTTCTTTATGTTCATCCATTAATATGGAACATTTACACCTACCGAAGTGAAGCGAACACTATGTCTCCAAATGGGCCGGTGCACCCTCGAGTACTCTCACGCTGCTACACGGAGAATTCCCCTCTTAAAGCAGGCAATAGGACTGACGCCTACTATTTCATGCATTCTCTATCTATTTGTACGCAAATCTCACATAGGAATGGGATATTGGCCAAAACATGAGGGCCTTCGTGGACCACGCCACTATAGAGATTTTTTCCCATTGGTTTGCCTATGAAAAAACGGATTGCTTCTACAGATTTGAAAAGTTATTGCGTCATATAAAATGATTTATTTTATATATATAGTGAAGTTTTACAAGGTGAATATTTATTAATATTTGAGAATGATAGTTGAAAAACATGAACATTATCAAAATATACTCAATATTTTTTTGGAAAGATATTTGTAACTTGTGTTTGCATTTTTTATATTAGTGACCATTAAAAAAGAAACATATTTGAATAAATGAAATTTTTTAAACATTGAACATTTATGAAAAAAAATTAAAAGCTTTTCTAAAGAGGAACATTTTTTTAATTGGGAACATTTTTAGAAAAGTGTGAACATTTGGTGAAAACAAAAAACCTAAAAAGGAACAAAAGGGGGAAACAATACTAAAACCAGTAAAATTGATAAAAGAAATAAAAATACAACCCTCAAGTGTCGCTCAGTTTCTTCGCTACGCTGCTCATGCGCTGGGATGGCTATTATTCACCTACAACTAGCCTAGATTGGTAGCAGACCATGCGTCCCTAGCCCTAGTACTCACTGCCAAACTT
>NC_041384.1:761535347-761541775 GCF_002162155.2 Triticum dicoccoides
CTTCGGTCTCTCCCCACCTTGACGTCATCGAATCCAAAGCCGACGACGGGCCTGTGAGAGTTTGTGTCCCTGGATCTGTGGGCTCACTTCAGATCTCAATAGTTGATGTGTGGTTCCTTTGCAAGATGGTCATGCTCTTCTTCCTTCCCAATGGTTGCGGGCGACCGTTTTTTTTCTACACAAACGCAGATCTCGTAGATCCAAGGACTTTGTCATCACGATCAAGGTGCATTCATCGGTTTTAGATCCCGGGCAGCTCGGGTAGCTCGAGCGGGTTAAAATACCTCAAAGAGGATCCCCTTGGTGGAGTCTTCATCTTGGCACAGATGGTTCCTTGCAGCAGCGATGCTCTTCTCGGTGTGGAGCCTTGTCGTCAATGGCAACAGTCGGTGTTAGGGGTTGTTGTTTTTCTATCCTACAAAGTTTATTATGTAAAATTGTAGTTCTACCGTTCTTATCTGAATCAAGCCGTTTGTGTTTAAAAATATGTTTTCTATTTTATTTTGAGAGATGGCGCACCACACGCATGCATATGTTCTAAGCACTAGTCAAAGAAACATGTGCATGAACAATTTTTCTTCATGAAAAGTTTAAAGAACTTAGAAAAGGTTGTGCATAGCCTGTGGAGATTTAGAGAAATAGAGAAGAGGGCACATATTGTTGTTGTTTCCCTTTATTTGCACACTTTTCCTTCTCCATGGCGAATGCTGATGTGGCTGAGAGTGCTACCTATGCTAGCAACAGTTTCCAACAAATTAGTTTGCATACTCTTATTAGCTAAGTTTTATAGCTAATTGTCCACCACATAATTAATTTATCATCCGGGCCTCCATACAGAGTTAAATGGTACTAGCAATTTGTTAGGCCTACATATATTTTTTGTTTGAACTCTAGCAAGTCATATTACTCACTCTGATTTGAGACAACCACTTCTTTGGAACAGTCCCGTGTTTTCATTTTTAGTAGGAACCAAGGTGCCGTGTCATTCTTGTCATGTGTTTTTTTTCTTTCTAATACCATGTTTACATAATATTGTGTTCCAAAGATTCCATAAAATGTGTTATATGTCAAAGCGATTTGAACTTCAATCTTGAAATCTGCATGTCATGTATACATAAAGAACAAGTGACAGCGAGATCTCTAGTGTTTGTGTTGGATGTACAACTTAGTATTGCATGGGAAGGGACTAACATTGTATTTGACCACTCAAGTGTTAGCTAAGGTTATTTGTATCCTTGTACTCTATAATTTAAAAGTTGGATGATTTGACCGCTGACCTAGTGAAATTTGTATGACCAGTGATGTGGCGGTGGTTTTATGCACGAACCAATCGGTACAAAAACAAGTTTAAAATAAACATACATTCGTTACTAAACAATTTTTTGAATTTCTGGACAAAACAAAAGGGGAATAAATATATAAGTTTTAACAAAAATCATAAATTTGTGGATAACTCATAAATAAATTATGGACATTCATGAGTAGTCTTTGGTAATACTATTGAAGTTTATTTTAAACAATTATTGATTTTTTATCTTGTATTACTTTGGCTTTTCCAAATTTTCGTAATTGTACTATAAATTTGCAGGTAAAATATAATTTTAATAATTTTTATTGATTTCCATGTTGTCATGATTGCTATGCATGCAGATTCGCTGCCATGTTAGAAACCATACTCTTGACTACGGTCAAGGATATAATGTACTATGTATCAGAAGTTTAGGGTCAAACTTGTCTAATTTCAAAATCTAGGAGGCAAAACTACAATCGGTAGTTAAATAAGTCTGGTGGGCGACAGAATTTTCATCCACTTTTATAACAAGGTAGAAGTTTCTCACAAACCTGAGCTAGTTGGCAACCTTCAACAATCGACCCCGTTTGGAATTCCATGGCTAATACGTGTAACAGTGTTCCTGGTTGTGTGCATTCTCGGGTGGACAGAGCAAATTAAGAGCTCATATTTTATTACTCGAGGGCAGATCATTGGGGTGAACAAATAAGTGTTTAATTGAAGTCACGTGGTTTGCAAGTACCACTGTATGTAGCCGGACATATACGTACTCTTGTTATCTTCAAATCCATCCATGACATGAAATAGTCACTGTGAATACGAGATGACGACTAAATTTCTCTCGCATTAATTTTTCTTTTGTGTTAATAGTTAAAAAACTAATACAGTGTTCTTGGTTGTGTGCTTGGGCGGTGCAGAGAGCAAATTAAGACCTCCTATTTTATTACTCGAGGGATGATCATTGGTGTGAATATACAAGTGTTTAATTAAAGCCAGGTGGTTTGCAAGTACCACTGTTGAATTGTACCATGAGAGTTGCGGGATGTATCTAGCTGGATATATACGTACTCTTCTCATCTTCATATACATCGATGATATGAAATAGTCACCGTGAATATGACATGACAACTAAATTTCTCTCGCATTATTATTTTTGCATGTTAATAGTTCAAAACTAATGCACGTGCATATATAGCATCAATCACCTTCCAGAATATAATATATCAATTCCTAATTATTTATTGATGTTTGTCAGGTTGACATGGTTGCTACGTGTGCAACATATCCACCATGTTTTCTTTTGAAACTGGGGAGGGCTAGGGGGCTCCCCACCTGAAAAATATAAATATTCAATTTTTTGAAGTAGCAAAACAAGCATATAGTTCATACTACAAGAGATTCAGAAAGCACCCACTCAAGGAGAGGCAAGATAGTCTCGCCATAACATGGCACTGGATTTAAGCTCGGCATGTTAGAGATATATTTTCTTTACATGTATTTGGTAGTCCATCTCCTAGTTTATCTCTAGGAGAGGCTTCTTATCCTTCAAGTCTGTACTCAACACCGGCCAATTCATCAAGTGACTTGGTCGGTCTAATTTTTTGGTTCACCGATCATAGATCGTATTGCGTCGCCCACCGCCCGTCATCCTCACAAGCCTCTACTCTGACATCTACATTGACTCAACACCGGCCAATTCATCATCAACAGTGTGACAAGGCTGGACGCGCCACACAAGGGACGCCTTCATGCGTAACTACCGGACGCTGTCGTCCGCATGGTTTCCATCGTCGGTCCGTCTTTGTGGTCATCGCCCGGGACATCACCGACAACATCGCATTCGTCCATGCCACGACGCGTACAACGCCACCATCGGTCCGATCAACCAACCCCGCTCATGTCTTTGCCAAGCACGTCCCTGAGCACGCGCCTACCACCGATCAAGTATCAGGTTGCCACCGCGTCGCCCCCTTTGGCTGCAACGTCACCGACCTTGTTTCATGCTACGGGCTTCCAATGCACCTTCCTTGATGTGGACGTTGCTGCCAGTCTCAGCCGCTGGACCGACTCGCGCCCTATAGTTCCGCCACCCCCTCTCGGGCCGGAAGGACCCTGCATGCGGCCCTCTTCGCCGTCCTTGCACACCGACGTTCCCGGCTCCCACAACGCCACCTCCAATGGCGCACGTCGCCACCGTCCGCGCATGGTCTTTGTCACTCCGTCGGGTTCTTCCTCGCCTAGTTTGAGTACCGCCGCCGCACTTCTACAGGTAACATGCATGACAACTTCTCGCCCCCATAGGTCCCGCCGCCGACGTCTTCACTAGTCTAGGCATCGAACATGACCACTTCAGGTCGCCGTTGGTTTCGCCACCTTCTACGTCTTCATCCTCCATGAGTTTGTCGCCAACGTCATCTCGTCCTTGACTACTTCGTCTACTCTAACAACCGCTACTACACAGGCACTTTCTTTTTCGTCACTCTGTGCCTCACAACCATCACGGAGGCCTCTCTGCCTGTACCTAGGACAATGGCGCACAATTCATGATGGTCCCTTCCTTCGCACGCCCGGTAGTGGCACATCAGCAAATTTGATAGTAATTGCATGGAACAACTAGTAAACCTGATGCATATGTAGTAAAACTGCTATGCACTTCAAAGTAATATCTCTAGTGATTAGGGCAAAAATGATAATTAGTAAGTTATATCTTAAAAGTTTGTACAGATCGTGAGAGGAAAATTTACTTCCAGTGATTGACTATTACTATAAAGAAGCTGCTTTTACTAAGTATTACCTATTTTTTACTATAAAGTAATTGGCTTACTATATACTGCATGGTTTTTACTATCAAGCTGTTGATATGTATTGAGGGCTCACTAGTAAACAACCTATTTATTTATAGTAATTGTGTACAGTGTTGTGAAAACCTATCTCCTTTTGGTTGGTCATAGTATTTCCTGGCATGCGCATAAAGCTACCCCACCTTGCATTACTAACCAAGTGTAATTTGTAGCCCTCGATAGTAATCAAGCTATATGTACTAGATGCACATGTCCATGAATCCATGATAGTTAATACTAAAAGTCTACATTTTGTGTAGGAAAAACATTGTCGTGCATATACACCCTATGTAGAATAGTCATCTATGTGCATAGTAACAAACTAGCATGCAGCCAGTACCATTTTAATTGTGTTACTATGTTCACTAGAAATTTTACTAGTGGGGTCATTAGGCAGAGCAGGAGATTCGTGCATGCAACCGCTACTCTTCTTATAGTTGTATTACTATGTTTACCATAGATTTAACTAGCATAGTTAGACAGGACGGGGGCTCATGCATGCATCCAGTAAGCATTTTACTAGACTAGCTAGTCAACGTGTACGTGCAATGCACGTTAATTTGAAAGTATATTAACTACATGCAGATATTAAGTAAGATATTATTTGCGTGTTATTATGTGATTAGCATTATTTTTGACATGAAATTAACTACACGTTGAACGTGTTGAGAGCTCGACATTGAAGCAGTCTAGGTCGTTGGATTGACATGATTTGATGACCGAGATTAATTGAATCTGCCCCTTTGGGTCTTCTTATATTGGTATAGATAAGTAGTGGTTGTTATGAACGAATGAAGAATATGGTGGATGGTACGTGGATTGGTTGGTTCGGTGGCAGCATGATAAGACCGGAGCGCATGATAAGGCATAATGCGCTCACGCGTATATATATAACTAGGTAATTTCCCCGTGCATTGCTGCGGGAATATATAAAGATTAGTTACATATGACTTATATATTTAGGAAAAGATCTAAATCAAAAGCTCTGAATTTTAACATATAAATATTCTGTACTTGCATTCTATGTAAATCATGGCATTTCATAACAAAAATAAACATATTGGAATGGTTTGCATGGGCTGGAAAAAATGTGAGTGTATGATGAAGTGGGGATACTTGCATGTTGAGAGAATTAGTGATAATGGAATAAGGTTTGCATGGGCTGAAAAATATTGTTAGTGGATGTTGACGTGGCACACTTGGTGAGGTGGATGGCTTGGATGTTGAGAGAATTAGAAGTAGTGGGGATCAACTATTTATGTATTATAGATTTGTCTAAGAGACAAATTAAACTACCTTTTCATCATATTTTGAACTTTTATTTCTCACCACATAATCCACATGGTAACCAATTAAAATATAACCACCAGTTGAGGTAGTTGTGTTTGGCAGTGAGTTTTTTTCTCTCCAATTTCAAATCGAGATAGAAAGTGACGTGCAATTGAGTCTGATTCCTTGTTCAATATGCACGACAGTGTTCTTGGTTGCGTGCATGCTCGTGTGCAGAGACCTCTTCTTCTGTTACTCGAGGGTTGATTGTCCACGTGAAGAAATAAGTGTTTATTTGAAGCCAGGTGGTTTGCAAGTGTCATTGTTCGTCCATGCCATGACAGTTGCACGTACTGTACATACCCGGACATGTAGGTACTGAAGCGTGTGTACGTTAGTGACTTCTTGCATTCTTCAGAGCGGTCCATGACATGAAACAGTCACCATGAATACGAGACAAAAATTAGTTTTCTCTTTCTTCAATTTTCTTTGCGTTAACGTTTAACCAACTAATGCACGTGGACATATCACATCGATCACCTTCCATCATACAATATATTACTATATGTACGTACTTCTTGGCAGCTAGAGTACTACACAGTACAGACTACACAAATGTCCCTCAAAAAAATGTCCACTCAGGGTTGTTTCTCAAGTTAGTTACCGTGTTAAACTCTTAGGAAAAGTAGACTTATTTATAATGCAAAACATAAAAGTTATTATGTGCCCCATATATGTGATTGAAATAAGGAACATGCACCTGACTTAGTTTAAGCTGTTGAAGAATCATATATCAGGGGAACTCCAACGGGAATCTCCAAACGAACGGCACCAAATGTTGGTAGACACGCCTGGACATGTTCATGGACAACAGGCAGGTGCCGGCCATCCAACCATAGTCACAAAATCCGGACAGCGGGCTATGACTAACAGTGGGACAAGAGGACCAAGTGAAATAAAAGGTGAGCACATGGTTTGGGGGAAGATCTGGTCCAACTAACAGTGGATCAGGTGAACCAAACCTCCCC
>NC_041384.1:761541785-761549598 GCF_002162155.2 Triticum dicoccoides
ACTTAGCTGATAGTTTGGGGATTGGAGTTGCCCTCAGGAGATCTTAAAAGTATGAAGAAAGGAAGAAGAAAAGTGAAGGCATTTAGAAGTCTACAAATATGAAAAATAAGAAGACAGAGCTTAGGTTGGAGTTTGCCCAATATATACGCCCTTTGGTTGATATTGAGTCCATTTGTAGACTTGCGTTGCAAAAGGAGTTTTACCAAAACTGAAGAAAAAAATAAGTTGGGTCACTGTCCATGCTTGTAGTATCTAGTGTTTGGCGCCTCGTACATTATGTACTAAATCGTGCTCATTTAGGACTCAGGACATTAATTGATAATCACAACATCTCACCAGGAAATTGCACCGCCCTAACATGTTGATCGGCCAGATTTCTCCATCCTCTCATAATCAGGTATTCTTTGGCAATTGAAATACCTTACCATACTAGAAAAGTAATGCCAAATTAGGTTGTGTTACGTAGGTTATGCTCATAGCTAAAAATAAGATCCATTTAAGGATGGAGTGAGTAATTATAAGCAGGACTTTCTGATTCGAACATGTAGTTATTAAACATTGGGAAGAACATATATGTGGAGTACTACGAAAATAAGTACATGCTCCATTTTGATTCCCAGACTAAAAATGTTATGATGGAGACATCTTACCTAATAAGGGCACTTAATTAATTCTGTGTACGTAGCACATGCAAGAGTTACGAGTAAATTGCAAAAAACCATCACAATTGTAGACCCTAAATAAAAAAACCACAACCATTTGTTTTTTTTTTGCAAAAACCACCCGGCATTCAGTAATCCTTTTGCAAAAAACACTAATTGATCAATAAGCAGCTTTTAACGCAGAATCTGACAGATGGGACCCAGTTGTAAATGCTGACGTGGTGGTCAAATGTCACACCGTTAGCCTATACTGTGAAGTGGATAGGGGCTCTGACTCACGCGGCAGCGCGGTCTGCCCGCACACGCGCCCGCCGGTGCAGCTGGGTCCCCCGAGCCCACCGCCCAAGCCCCGCGCCTCGGTCGAACATGGCGCACCGCCCGCCGCTGCAGCTCCTGCCCGACATGGATGCCACTCCGGACGATGCTCGGCTCGTCGGAAGCCAACCAGCGCCGGCACTGGACCGCGGAGTTCTTATGCTGCTTCATCTCATGCAAGCTGTGCACGTGCACCGCCTACATGCTCAAATGGATTAGCAGTAGCCCGGACGCCTCCTTTCCGCCATGGTCGAGCTCCCAGAGGCCCTTCTCTGTCTCCTTGCATTTGATCGAACACCTAGCAGGCACCGTGGCAAGAGGCGGCCGCGCCGCCGGGGTAGTGCGCCACTGGGTCTTCAGGGTTCTTAACAATGTCCACGGCCACTCCATGCTCCTGTTCCTCTCACTGGCATCGCCGTGCTGGCTGCATACTTCGGCCGAGCTGTCACCGCCGTGTGGTGGCCACTACCGCGCCGCCTCTGCGTCCGAGCCGCCGTGCAGGCCCGAGACCTCGGCTCACGCCCTGGCCATCGTGCTGCTCCGGGCTGCTGGCCTGCTGCACGCGTCCGAGCGCCGGGCTCGGCGTTGGCCATGCGCACGCAGCGCCATTCGAACTAGCTGGCGCACGGGTGCTCCCGGAGGTGTCCAGGTCGTTCAATCCATCCGCCAGTACATGTACATAGCTGGCTAGCCTCCGTATGAATCAATAAAGCAGCTTGTTGTACACCTGTACGTGCGTATGTATTCGCGCGCGAACGACGACGGGTTCCGGCGTTGATGAGGCTCACCTCGACGGCTTCGCTCCACGGCTTGGTGCTCGTCGTCTCCAAGCTCCCGATCTTGCCCAGCTCGGTGCGGCACCCGAGGGACGTCCTAGAGACGCGAGGAAGCAAAGAACGTGCTCTGGCGCTAACCGGAGCTGGAGATCGTGCGGCATAAGATCCACCGGCTTTGACCTCCGACCGAGCCATGGCCACAGCTATGAGCTTGCGGACGCGCACGGAAAGAGGAGAGAATGAGGAAAAAAGGGTGACGGGCAGCGGGCGCAAGGAGCAGAGGTGACGGGGCCTGCCGGTGGGACCTACTCGTCAACTTTTCAATCAAATTTCTCTAACTGACCTATCAGTGTTTTCTGCAAACTGTCAGCACAATAGTAGTGGGTTTTTGCACATAAAAAAACAAATGATGGTGGTTTTTTGATTTAGGGTCCACAATTGTGATGTTTTTTTTTGCAATTTACTCAAGAGTAGATGCGAGCTACGTACTCATTGCGTGTACATTTGGATTGATGCAACTTTGTGTTGTAGAAAAACACATGCTTAATTAGGTGTCCATTCATGTATGTTTACGATGAGAGACTTGTCTGTTTTTTTTGTTTTGACAAACTTCGAGGACAAAGTGTTCCTACATTTCATATAGGTAGGGAAATTTGCCTGATTTACAAGGAAAACTAGACCAAAAAAAGGTACAAAGAAAACACTTAAAAATACAAACTAGAGCTTGGGGACAGGATTCCAGACTAGGTGAAGAAGAAGAATAGGAATACCAGAGAACGTTGACTATAAGCCTGATATGAGAGCGCCGAGGCCCAACTAGTTGCATGCATGTGTAATGTACTACATTTATTCATATACCATGATATCAAACGAAACGTATAGATAAATTCTGCGTATTCCTCTGCCACTTTAGATAGAGTACACTGGTTCTGATCATTACTCTGAACCACGACAAAAAGAGATACTACCCTACCTTAGTTTATACTAGCACAAATGCCCATGCGTTGCAATGGGAGAAAATACTGGTTCTTACGACTCAAAATTGGCCAGGTCGAACATAGTCTAGCTGTGTTCTAGTGCTCCAAATCTTCTACTGGAAACTTTCATTTCCACTGGCGTTGTTGCTCACACAACCATAGTTGTCTGACTTCATCGCTAGGGCTGCTTTGTTATGAGCAAACAGCTAGATATTTACTTGTTTTAACACAAAATTTAAGTAAAATAAGCACAATCCATAATAGCACATTCTCTAGAAAAAACTAATTATGCATAAGAGCACAAGCTTGCTGCCCAATAACGCAATCTCCAAGAAAAATAGCCATTTGTTTTAGGGCTATATACACAGAAAATAGCGTGGTAAAAATTCTTCATAGAGAATGCATTGATACTTTTGGATTTTTGGATAAAGAAATGCTTATGATGGCACAACCGATATATGTACATAAGATGATTCTAGGCAGCTAATTATCTATTTTTAATGAACTAAGAGGGTCTGATGTACTATTTTTTAATTAAGAACTTTTAGACAAAATAAGTAAAGGAACACTTTGAATGGATGAGAAAATTAATTAGAGAAGCAGATGATTAGAAGTTGTATATAGGACATTGTTGTACGTACGTGTTTAGGCAGCCAACCAAAGTTTGTACAGCCGACTACGACTCCGGCGTGCAGTACTTCATTTTCGCCGTCCTGTCCGAGGAGGCCCGTCGTCTCATCCTTGTCGAGTCCGCCTATAACCTCAGGTATGCAGCATCCACTTGTATCTGTGCAGCCCGGTGCCTCGTCCTTGCCGTGTCCGCCTACACAACTTTGGCCGGCGTCGTGTCCGAGCGTGCACGATGTCTGAGCAGCCCGGTGTCTTGTCCGAGCGCGCAGGATGTCTGAGCAGCCCGGCGTCCCACCCTCTCCGGCGTGCAGGATTGCATCAAATATGTTGTCTTCGCCACTATGTCCGAGCAGCCCAACGTCTTGTCCTTGCCGTGTCCGGCTATAACTCTGGTGTGCAGGATTGCATCAACATGTTGTCTTGGCCACCCTGGGCACTTGCCCGGGCTCGATGCCTACACGTACGCTCTACGATGTCCTGCTGAAAAATTGATGTACGCACCGTGATTTCCCGGACAGAATTGTGTTGGGCCGGCTTCGTTTGATAATGGGCTTTGTAAAGCTAGGCCTAGCAAGCCACGTTTTGCTGTTGGTTAATCGCTAGGTTGACACGCACGCACGTTAGGCAGTTTTCTTAACATCAGTACAAACACAAGCGCTCATATACACGTGCATACACTCATCTCTATGAACGCACACACGTATATGCTACTCCTATGAGCATAGGTTGAGCCGGCATATCATCTTAAAATTTATGAAGTTACCGTAGGCACCTCGTCGTCAACGGGAACGTCTCCTCCCATTGAATGTGTATCACCGGAAATCCTGAAATAAATTCAGAAATAAATGCGAGTATCAGGATTTGGACCTTGATGGGCTGGAATACCACAGTCCCTCTAATTATCCAACCACATGTTTGTTCGCGCACGTTTGGTTGTTGGTTAATCAATGTTTCTGTTTGCTGACCGCTCGCCTCCACATGTGCCGTTCGGCTTCTACTGCCTATCACGCGGAAACAACCCGGCGGCGGCGGCCGGAGGCTGGCCTTGGCCTCGGCGCATGGCCGGCGGCAGGATGAGCGGATCTGTCCTGAGGAAGGCAGGAACGGCTTGCAACCTTGCCTACTCGTTCCTTCTTCGTAATCAGATTAAGCTGGGTCCTCGGCATTCACGGCCACCAGGGCGTAGCTCACTGGTGTGGCGCCCGAGCTCCCCGGCGGCCGCGCGCACCATGCCAAGAAGCGCCCCGCTTGTTGATAGACATCATGTGGTCAAGCGCGCCCAGCTCCGTGTCCATGAACCATGATGGCCCGTCGGGATCAGCACGAACTGTGCAGTGGCCGACGTGCTGGGGTGGTGCCTCCACTCGGACCTCCTCACATCTCACGTGAACGGATTGTGATCTTTCTCAAGGTTGAGGATGATCCAAAAGATATGTCGATCCTCTTCGCCGTCCTTGCACACCGACGTTTCCGGCTCCCACAGCGCCACCTCCAATGGCGCACGTCACCACCGTCTGCGCATGGTCTTCGTCACTCCGTCGGGTTCTTCCTCGCCTAGTTTGAGTACCGCCGCCGCACTTCTACAGGTAACATGCATGACAACTTCTCGCCCACATAGGTCCCGCCGCCGCCGTCTTCACTAGTCTAGGCATCGAACATGACCACTTCATGTCGCCGTTGGTTTCGCCACCTTCTACGTCTTCATCCTCCATGAGTTTGTCGCCAACGTCATCTCGTCCTTGACTACTTCGTCTACTCTAACAACCGCTACTACACAGACACTTTCTTTTTCGTCACTCTGTGCCTCACAACCATCACGGAGGCCTCTCTGCCTGTACCTAGGACAATGGCGCACAATTCATGATGGTCCCTTCCTTGGCACGCCCGGTAGTGGCACATCAGCAAATTTGATAGTAATTGCATGGAACAACTAGTAAACCTGATGCATATGTAGTAAAACTGCTATGCACTTCAAAGTAATATCTCTAGTGATTAGGGCAAAAATGATAATTAGTAAGTTATATCTTAAAAGTTTGTACAGATCGTGAGAGGAAAATTTACTTCCAGTGATTGACTATTACTATAAAGAAGCTGCTTTTACTAAGTATTACCTATTTTTTACTATAAAGTAATTGGCTTACTATATACTGCATGGTTTTTACTATCAAGCTGTTAATATGTATTGAGGGCTCACTAGTAAACAACCTATTTATTTATAGTAATTGTGTACAGTGTTGTGAAAACCTATCTCCTTTTGGTTGGTCATAGTATTTCCTGGCGTGCGCAGAAAGCTACCCCACATTGCATTACTAACCAAGTGTAATTTGTAGCCCTCGATAGTAATCAAGCTATATGTACTAGATGCACATGTCCATGAATCCATGATAGTTAATACTAAAAGTCTACATTTTGTGTAGGAAAAACATTGTCGTGCATATACACCCTATGTAGAATAGTCATCTGTGTGCATAGTAACAAACTAGCATGCAGCCAGTACCATTTTAATTGTGTTACTATGTTCACTAGAAATTTTACTAGTGGGGTCATTAGGCAGAGCAGGAGATTCGTGCATGCAACCGCTACTCTTCTTATAGTTGTATTACTATGTTTACCATAGATTTTACTAGCATAGTTAGACAGGACGGGGGCTCATGCATGCATCCAGTAAGCATTTTACTAGACTAGCTAGTCAACGTGTACGTGCAATGCACGTTAATTTGAAAGTATATTAACTACATGCAGATATTAAGTAAGATATTATTTGTGTGTTATTATGTGATTAGCACTATTTTTGACATGAAATTAACTACACGTTGAACGTGTTGAGAGCTCGACATTGAAGCAGTCTAGATCGTTGGATTGACATGATTTGATGACCGAGATTAATTGAACCTGCCCCTTTGGGTCTTTTTATATTGGTATAGATAAGTAGTGGTTGTTATGAAGGAATGAAGAATATGGTGGATGGTACGTGGATTGGTTGGTTCGGTGGCAGCATGATAAGACCGGAGCGCATGATAAGGCATAATGCGCTCACGCGTATATATATAACTAGGTAATTTCCCCATGCGTTGCTGCAGGAATATATAAAGATTAGTTACATATGACTTATATATTTAGGAAAAGATCTAAATCAAAAGCTCTGAATTTTAACATATAAATATTCTGTACTTGCATTCTATGTAAATCATGGCATTTCACAACAAAAATAAACATATTGGAATGGTTTGCATGGGCTGGAAAAATGTGAGTGTATGATGAAGTGGGGATACTTGCATGTTGAGAGAATTAGTGATAATGGAATAAGGTTTGCATGGGCTGAAAAATATTGTTAGTGGATGTTGACGTGGCACACTTGGTGAGGTGGATGGCTTGGATGTTGAGAGAATTAGAAGTAGTGGGGATCAACTATTTATGTATTATAGATTTGTCTAAGAGACAAATTAAACTACCTTTTCATCATATTTTGAACTTTTATTTCTCACCACATAATCCACATGGTAACCAATTAAAATATAACCACCAGTTGAGGTAGTTGTGTTTGGCAGTGAGTTTTTTTCTCTCCAATTTCAAATCGAGATAGAAAGTGACGTGCAATTGAGTCTGATTCCTTGTTCAATATGCACGACAGTGTTCTTGGTTGCGTGCATGCTCGTGTGCAGAGACCTCTTCTTCTGTTACTCGAGGGTTGATTGTCCACGTGAAGAAATAAGTGTTTATTTGAAGCCAGGTGGTTTGCAAGTGTCATTGTTCGTCCATGCCATGACAGTTGCACGTACTGTACATACCCGGACATGTAGGTACTGAAGCGTGTGTACGTTAGTGACTTCTTGCATTCTTCAGAGCGGTCCATGACATGAAACAGTCACCATGAATACGAGACAAAAATTAGTTTTCTCTTTCTTCAATTTTCTTTGCGTTAACGTTTAACCAACTAATGCACGTGGACATATCACATCGATCACCTTCCATCATACAATATATTACTATATGTACGTACTTCTTGGCAGCTAGAGTACTACACAGTACAGACTACACAAATGTCCCTCAAAAAAATGTCCACTCAGGGTTGTTTCTCAAGTTAGTTACCGTGTTAAACTCTTAGGAAAAGTAGACTTATTTATAATGCAAAACATAAAAGTTATTATGTGCCCCATATATGTGATTGAAATAAGGAACATGCACCTGACTTAGTTTAAGCTGTTGAAGAATCATATATCAGGGGAACTCCAACGGGAATCTCCAAACGAACGGCACCAAATGTTGGTAGACACGCCTGGACATGTTCATGGACAACAGGCAGGTGCCGGCCATCCAACCATAGTCACAAAATCCGGACAGCGGGCTATGACTAACAGTGGGACAAGAGGACCAAGTGAAATAAAAGGTGAGCACATGGTTTGGGGGAAGATCTGGTCCAACTAACAGTGGATCAGGTGAACCAAACCTCCCC
>NC_041384.1:761549608-761582780 GCF_002162155.2 Triticum dicoccoides
ACTTAGCTGATAGTTTGGGGATTGGAGTTGCCCTCAGGAGATCTTAAAAGTATGAAGAAAGGAAGAAGAAAAGTGAAGGCATTTAGAAGTCTACAAATATGAAAAATAAGAAGACAGAGCTTAGGTTGGAGTTTGCCCAATATATACGCCCTTTGGTTGATATTGAGTCCATTTGTAGACTTGCGTTGCAAAAGGAGTTTTACCAAAACTGAAGAAAAAAATAAGTTGGGTCACTGTCCATGCTTGTAGTATCTAGTGTTTGGCGCCTCGTACATTATGTACTAAATCGTGCTCATTTAGGACTCAGGACATTAATTGATAATCACAACATCTCACCAGGAAATTGCACCGCCCTAACATGTTGATCGGCCAGATTTCTCCATCCTCTCATAATCAGGTATTCTTTGGCAATTGAAATACCTTACCATACTAGAAAAGTAATGCCAAATTAGGTTGTGTTACGTAGGTTATGCTCATAGCTAAAAATAAGATCCATTTAAGGATGGAGCGAGTAATTATAAGCAGGACTTTCTGATTCGAACATGTAGTTATTAAACATTGGGAAGAACATATATGTGGAGTACTACGAAAATAAGTACATGCTCCATTTTGATTCCCAGACTAAAAATGTTATGATGGAGACATCTTACCTAATAAGGGCACTTAATTAATTCTGTGTACGTAGCACATGCAAGAGTTACGAGTAAATTGCAAAAAACCATCACAATTGTAGACCCTAAATAAAAAAACCACAACCATTTGTTTTTTTTTTTGCAAAAACCACCCGGCATTCAGTAATCCTTTTGCAAAAAACACTAATTGATCAATAAGCAGCTTTTAACGCAGAATCTGACAGATGGGACCCAGTTGTAAATGCTGACGTGGTGGTCAAATGTCACACCGTTAGCCTATACTGTGAAGTGGATAGGGGCTCTGACTCACGCGGCAGCGCGGTCTGCCCGCACACGCGCCCGCCGGTGCAGCTGGGTCCCCCGAGCCCACCGCCCAAGCCCCGCGCCTCGGTCGAACATGGCGCACCGCCCGCCGCTGCAGCTCCTGCCCGACATGGATGCCGCTCCGGACGATGCTCGGCTCGTCGGAAGCCAACCAGCGCCGGCACTGGACCGCGGAGTTCTTATGCTGCTTCATCTCATGCAAGCTGTGCACGTGCACCGCCTACATGCTCAAATGGATTAGCAGTAGCCCGGACGCCTCCTTTCCGCCATGGTCGAGCTCCCAGAGGCCCTTCTCTGTCTCCTTGCATTTGATCGAACACCTAGCAGGCACCGTGGCAAGAGGCGGCCGCGCCGCCGGGGTAGTGCGCCACTGGGTCTTCAGGGTTCTTAACAATGTCCACGGCCACTCCATGCTCCTGTTCCTCTCACGGGCATCGCCGTGCTGGCTGCATACTTCGGCCGAGCTGTCACCGCCGTGTGGTGGCCACTACCGCGCCGCCTCTGCGTCCGAGCCGCCGTGCAGGCCCGAGACCTCGGCTCACGCCCTGGCCATCGTGCTGCTCCGGGCCGCTGGCCCGCTGCACGTGTCCGAGCGCCGGGCTCGGTGTTGGCCATGCGCACGCAGCGCCATCCGAACTAGCTGGCGCACGGGTGCTCCCGGAGGTGGCCAGGTCGTTCAATCCATCCGCCAGTACATGTACATAGCTGGCTAGCCTCCGTATGAATCAATAAAACAGCTTGTTGTACACCTGTACGTGCGTATGTATTCGCGCGCAAACGACGACGGGTTCCGGCGTTGATGAGGCTCACCTCGACGGCTTCGCTCCACGGCTTGGTGCTCGTCGTCTCCAAGCTCCCGATCTTGCCCAGCTCGGTGCGGCACCCGAGGAACGTCCTGGAGACGCGAGGAAGCAAAGAACGTGCTCCGGCGCTAACCGGAGCTGGAGATCGTGCGGCATAAGATCCACCGGCTTTGACCTCCGACCGAGCCATGGCCACAGCTATGAGCTTGCGGACGCGCACGGAAAGAGGAGAGGATGAGGAAAAAAGGGTGACGGGCAGCGGGCGCAAGGAGCAGAGGTGACGGGCCTGCCGGTGGGACCTACTCGTCAGCTTTTCAATCAAATTTCTCTAACTGACCTATCAGTGTTTTCTGCAAACTGTCAGCACAATAGTAGTGAGTTTTTGCACACAAAAAAAAAACAAATGATGGTGGTTTTTTGATTTAGGGTCCACAATTGTGATGGTTTTTTTTTGCAATTTACTCAAGAGTAGATGCGAGCTACGTACTCATTGCGTGTACATTTGGATTGATGCAACTTTGTGTTGTAGAAAAACACATGCTTAATTAGGTGTCCATTCATGTATGTTTACGATGAGAGACTTGTCTGTTTTTTTTTTTTTGACAAACTTCGAGGACAAAGTGTTCCTACATTTCATATAGGTAGGGAAATTTGCCTGATTTACAAGGAAAACTAGACCAAAAAAAGGTACAAAGAAAACACTTAAAAATACAAACTAGAGCTTGGGGACAGGATTCCAGACTAGGTGAAGAAGAAGAATAGGAATACCAGAGAACGTTGACTATAAGCCTGATATGAGAGCGCCGAGGCCCAACTAGTTGCATGCATGTGTAATGTACTACATTTATTCATATACCATGATATCAAACGAAACGTATAGATAAATTCTGCGTATTCCTCTGCCACTTTAGACAGAGTACACTGGTTCTGATCATTACTCTGAACCACGACAAAAAGAGATACTACCCTATCTTAGCTTATACTAGTACAAATGCCCGTGCGTTGCAACGGGAGAAAATACTGGTTCTTACGACTCAAAATTGGCCAGGTCGAACATAGTCTAGCTGTGTTCTAGTGCTCCAAATCTTCTACTGGAAACTTTCATTTCCACTGGCGTTGATGCTCACACAACCATAGTTGTCTGACTTCATCGCTAGGGCTGCTTTGTTATGAGCAAACAGCTAGATATTTACTTGTTTTAACACAAAATTTAAGTAAAATAAGCACAATCCATAATAGCACATTCTCTAGAAAAAACTAATTATGCATAAGAGCACAAGCTTGCTGCCCAATAACGCAATCTCCAAGAAAAATAGCCATTTGTTTTAGGGCTATATACACAGAAAATAGCGTGGTAAAAATTCTTCATAGAGAATGCATTGATACTTTTGGATTTTTGGATAAAGAAATGCTTATGATGGCACAACCGATATATGCACATAAGATGATTCTAGGCAGCTAATTATCTATTTTTAATGAACTAAGAGGGTCTGATGTACTATTTTTTAATTAAGAACTTTTAGACAAAATAAGTAAAGGAACACTTTGAATGGATGAGAAAATTAATTGGAGAAGCAGATGATTAGAAGTTGTATATAGGACATTGTTGTACGTACGTGTTTAGGCAGCCAACCAAAGTTTGTACAGCCGACTACGACTCCGGCGTGCAGTACTTCATTTTCGCCGTCCTGTCCGAGGAGGCCCGTCGTCTCATCCTTGTCGAGTCCGCCTATAACCTCAGGTATGCAGCATCCACTTGTATCTGTGCAGCCCGGTGCCTCGTCCTTGCCGTGTCCGCCTACACAACTTTGGCCGGCGTCGTGTCCGAGCGTGCACGATGTCTGAGCAGCCCGGTGTCTTGTCCGAGCGCGCAGGATGTCTGAGCAGCCCGGCGTCCCACCCTCTCCGGCGTGCAGGATTGCATCAAATATGTTGTCTTCGCCACTATGTCCGAGCAGCCCAACGTCTTGTCCTTGCCGTGTCCGGCTATAACTCTGGTGTGCAGGATTGCATCAACATGTTGTCTTCGCCACCCTGGGCACTTGCCCGGGCTCGATGCCTACATGTACGCTCTACGATGTCCTGCGACAGCTGAAAAATTGATGTACGCACCGTGATTTCCCGGACAGAATTGTGTTGGGCCGGCTTCGTTTGATAATGGGCTTTGTAAAGCTAGGCCTAGCAAGCCACGTTCTGCTGTTGGTTAATCGCTAGGTTGACACGCATGCACCTTAGGCAGTTTTCTTAACATCAGTACAAACACAAGCGCTCATATACACGTGCATACACTCATCTCTATGAACGCACACACCTATATGCTACTCCTATGAGCATTTCCGAAAGGTTGAGCCGGCATATCATCTTGAAATTTATGAAGTTATCGTAGGCACCTCGTCGTCAACGGGAACGTCTCCTCCCATTGAATCTGTATCACCGGAAATCCTGAAATAAATTCAGAAATAAATGCGAGTATCAGGATTTGGACCTTGATGGGCTGGAATACCACAGTCCCTCTAATTATCCAACCACATGTTTGTTCGCGCACGTTTGGTTGTTGGTTAATCAATGTTTCTGTTTGCTGATCGCTCGCCTCCACATGTGCCGTTCGGCTTCTACTGCCTATCACGCGGAAACAACCCGGCGGCGGCGGCCGGAGGCTGGCCTTGGCCTCGGCGCATGGCCGGCGGCAGGATGAGCGGATCTGTCCTGAGGAAGGCAGGAACGGCTTGCAACCTTGCCTACTCGTTCCTTCTTCGTAATCAGATTAAGCTGGGTCCTCGGCATTCACGGCCACCAGGGCGTAGCTCACTGGTGTGGCGCCCGAGCTCCCCGGCGGCCGCGCGCACCATGCCAAGAAGCGCCCCGCTTGTTGATAGACATCACGTGGTCAAGCGCGCCCAGCTCCGTGTCCATGAACCATGATGGCCCGTCGGGATCAGCACGAACTGTGCAGTGGCCGACGTGCTGGGGTGGTGCCTCCACTCGGACCTCCTCACATCTCACGTGAACGGATTGTGATCTTTCTCAAGGTTGAGGATGATCCAAAAGATATGTCGATCCACACAAAATATTCTATAAACCAGTTTTAATAAAACAACAACTTAAAATTGGTTTTCCTAATAATACTCTTAAAACTGGTTTTGTAAAAACTTGCTCCAAATACTGGTTATCCCAACAACCCCGTAGGGATGGATAAATTAGGGTGTATATTTTAAGGTCAACCCGTTGAAATTTATCCAAGCTAGATCATGATAAAAATATTATTCAAACATTCATCACAACGAAGTATCACAAATTACATCTGCCTCGTGATTTTCTTTAACACACTATTCTATGTTCCATTTATTCCTACAAGCTTTGAATTTATGTGAAGTCCGAATCTGTTTTTTATGTTGTACTGTAGTATTTTTTAGGACATTTGGATGGTAATTTGGATAGCTATACTTTTGGTTGGAACGAGGTTAGTTTGCGAAAGTGCTCTTTTGATCAAGGCTCATATGCTCCCGCATGAACAATAAAATCCAAAAAAATACTAAAAAATTAAAAAAAATGATTTTTTTTTGTGATGAACATTGATGAATGTTCTAAGTGCGTGCAAAATTTCAGGTTTAGGACATTCGTGGATGTCTGGGCAAAAATAACAAAATCGATGCTCCAAAATGCTTTCAACAATAGTCTTTTTGGACCATCTATTTTATTTTTTTGCCTAGACCTCCATGAATGTCATTTCAACATGAAATTTTGCACGCAGTTAGAACATTCATCAATGTTCATCACAAAAAATATCAGAATTTTTTATTTTTTTGGGATTGTACTGTTCATGTAGGAGCATGTGAGCTCGGTATCTACTCCCTCCGTTCCTAAATATGTGTCTTTTTAGAGATTTTAAATGGACTATATAGACATATTTTAGAGTGTAGATTCACTCATTTTGCTCCGTATGTAGTCACTTGTTGAAATCTCTAGAAAGACAAATATTTAGAAACGGAGGGAGTAATACTCAATGTGCGTTAGTTCGGTTCCATGAGCTCCAAAATGCTTCCAACAATAGTCTTTTTGGACCATCTATTTTATTTTTTTGACTAGACCTCCATGAATGTCATTTCAACATGAAATTTTGCACGCAGTTAGAACATTCATCAATGTTCATCACAAAAAATATCAGAATTTTTTATTTTTTGGGATTGTACTGTTCATGTAGGAGCATGTGACCTCGGTGTCGTAAGGGCATCTCCAGCCGTTCGGCCCCCCAGGGCGCCTAAATAGAGCGGCCTGGGGGCGTGCCGGCGCTAGTTCGGCCCCTGGGGGCGACCTAGTTCCCAGTCACGCCCCCAAGCGCCGGCCCCAGGATGCGGGAAATTTGAATTAGGTCGTTCCCGCTTACAAAAGACGTCACAAATCCGGCGATCGGACGTAGTCTGGCGTTACAAAAAACAGAGCGCCGCACGCCGCAAGTTCGCGTGCGCAACGAATCACTCGGCGGGGTCGGCTCCAGGCGTTGGCGGAGTCGGCGTGCGCGGGCTCGGCGGTGTCGGAGCTACTTCGGCGTTGAGCTGTGTCGGCGCGGCTTCGGTACTGCTGGGCGGCGATGTAGAGGCGTCGTTCGGGCTTGGCGTCCGTGTGGCCGTGGGCGCGGGAGCTGGCGTCGTCGGCGTCGTCGGCGTTGCCGTCTGCATCTGGTTCAGGATGAGGCCACGCTCCGCCATGTACCACGCCCTGAGCTGCTCGTCGTTGCTCTGGAGCATGTCCGCCCCGCCCATCAGAAAAGCCATGTCGGTGTTCCTCTTCTTCGCGGCGACGTTCGTCCGGAGCAGGTCGACGTTGGTCCGGAGCAGGTCGAGCTTGATGGCGCTGTTCGTCATCAGCGACGACCACCGCGCCTCGGTCTTCTCTTCACGTAGGACGGCCCGGGCCTGGGCGTCGGCGAGGCAATGCTCGATGGACTCCTGCACTCGCGCGGTTGCCGTGTCGGCATTTTCCCCTTCTTTGCCAATTTGTGGCCGTCCGGCCGCCCCTCTGACGCGCCCGGAGTCGTCGCGACCGGCTTGTATGTTTTCTTGGCCTTGTCGAGGGTACGTCGAACTTCCGCCCACTTCTCGTACTTGTCAATGCGCTTGTAGACGTGGAGGTACTTGAAGTCGGCGTTGAGGTTGTCGCGCCGATACATGGTGAACATGCGCAGCAACTGCGCGGAGGAACAAGGCAGTTGGCGGGCGGCGGGCGTAGACGACGAAGAGATGCGGGCGAACGGCGTGCGTACCTGATCCTCAACGCTGGCACCGCTCTTCGGGCGAGCCGCGACCTCCTCGACGATTCCATGTCATTTGTTGCACGCCCCCTGAATACGCCCCCAATGGTTCGCCATCGCCTTGGAGCCGCGCTGCATGTAGACGCCTTTGAAGTAGGGGTCGACGAGCTTCCGCTCATCGAACTCGGCCTTGATGCGGTCCCAGTATGTCTCGAAGCTCTGGTTCATGCCGGTGGTCGGGTCGAGGCAGACGACTTGCCATGCTTCGGCGAGGCATTCCTCCTCCTTGGACGCCCACTTGATGCGCGGTTCCCCTGGCCTAGCCGCCCGCTTCTTCTTCTGGCGCCCCTTCGTCGGATCAGGAGCCGGCTCCTCCTCCATGTCGCCGCTGAGATCCACTACCTCGTCCTGGGTGGCGAACCCGGGAGACGCGGTCGATCCTGTCGCTATGATGTCGTCCATGTCGGCTCCTGTGTCGTCGGTGTCGCCGAGGTGCGAGAAGGGCAGCGGTCCACGGCGGAGATGGGGCGTCGGTGTGGACGCGTAGGCGGGCGGCGAGTAGTTGTATGGAGGGTACTGCACGCCGACGAAGGCGGGCGAGGGTGTGCGCGTCGCGGGGTGGCCATGGGTGAAGGTCACGTTTGGGTTGAACCCACCGTGCGCGTCGCTGTCGGCGTAGCCGGGCGACGACGATCCCCATGGAGATCCGACGCCTTGCTGTCCCCAGGGCTCGTACTGGGCGTGGCTGACGACGGGTGGATTCATCATCCCCGCGTGGTCGACCGATGAGGAGGACGCCGCCGCGCGCGCCGCGTTGTCGTGGGCCTTCTTGGCGATGGCCCTGTTCCGCCGGTCGGCGGTGACTGCGTCGCGTCGCTGAACTTTCACCCTCCACTCGGTGTTCGACATGCCCGGTGGCTTCAATGGCGGCGCCCTCGGCTTCCTCTGCTTCGGCTGGGCCACGGTGCCAGTCGTGGTTGCCGCCGCGCGTGACATGGCGTACTTCTTCAGCGGCTGGAAGACGAGCGGGAGGGGGTTTGGCGGGAGAAGGCCCTTAGGTCGCCGGGTTTGGCCTGGGTCCGCCGGCACCAGTTTTGGCCCGAGCAGGTGAAAAACGGGCTTTTGGGGGCGCGACTGGACCGTTTTTTTGGCGCCGGCGTAGTAAAAACGCCTGGAGAGGGCCTGGCTGGAGATGCTCTAATACTCAATGTGAGTTAGTTCGGTTCCATGAGCCCCATGTCTCGTCCTTGCCGTGTCTTGCTACAACTCCGGCACGTAGTACCGACCATGCTTCATTTCTCTTGTTTTCCTGTGCTTCCTTTCTCTTTCTCAGCTCATTGTTTGTTTCATGGGGCGGCTGGTTGATGTTACAAAGAACTTCAAAACGTATATAAACTGATGAGAATCGATTTAACATGACGAGGTGGGACTATTGAGAAAATAATAAGCAGGCAACAAACTATTTTTTGCGGCCTTTGTAAGTTGAGGCGTGGCTGCCGGTCATAAGGCCCAGCAGCGTAGCGAGCTGGCAAGTCTCTGGTGATAGTTGGGCTACGGTGCGGTATTGGGGGATAGATGGGCTAACGCCCAGGTGGGAAGGACCAGCCTATGCGAACCATATAGATACTGAGGTGCGGGCGACCAGCCTAACCGGGACGGACTGCTGGGCGAACAAGTGTTTGAGGAATCAAATTATTTTTTTCTTACGCTTTAGTACCAATCTTGCATATATGTTTTAAATTCAAACTGAAAGCGTAAATTCACATGAAGAAAGCGTATTGTGATGGTGAACCCACGGAGTCAATCCATGCTTTATTATTAGGGATAGATTACCTCCATCTGAAAAGCTTGTCCTAGATTTATCTAGATATGGATGAATCTAACACTTAGACATTTGTATCTATTCAAATCTAAGACAAACTTTTCGGTACATAGAGAGTAAATTCAATCAAATATGTCGTCGTTACAACAAGTCAGAGTGTACATATGTCGCCAAGAATATGAGGCTAAAAGGGAAAAAGGTCCTACCATGTGTCAACTCTACTCGCGGTGGCTAGCGAACTCTAGCCTAAACCCATCCCATCCCCCCTCCCATGGGCAAATCTCGTGTGGTCAATAGTGGTGGTGGGCCCTCCCGGTGGCGGTCGTCTCATTCCCTGTGAACGTGTGGCGTGGGATTCGACAATATTGGAAAGACCTCAGTGGGTGGCAGTGGGGGCGAACGGCAGCATACACGTGAGGATGGAGGAGGCATTGGATGGTGCGGTTTAGTCCACGCTGCAGCTGGTGTTGTCGAGCTGCAGTGAGTTGCCTCTGCCCGGATATAGACATACTAGATTCCGTATGTTGCGGTAGCTTCTCCTCCTGTGGCGCATGTCGGCTATGACTGATGGTGTGGGGATGGTCGACGGCGAGATCCATCTCACGTCAGTGATGGGAAGCCCCTCGAGTAAGGGTGGACATGGTCTAGGCTTGTCCGTTCCCTGACCGAGATGCCGTTTCGACGGGCCGCCGGCTGACCGGACCAAGTAGCACCGCGGTCCTCTTTTCATGCACTAAGCCGCATTTTGACCCTCGAGCATGTGCTTGTGCTCGATCACTAGGTGCCTTTGATGTCCTGCTCCGACCATTGAAGAGTGGGCGTAGTGTAGGATATGTCCGGCGGCACGACCTTGCACTAGGACAACTTTGGCCATGTTGAGTCAGATTCTTGTGGGAAGGGTTAGGATGCTTCTTCTTATCCCCTAGTGGGTGATGCCCACGAGTTCTTGTGGCATTTATGAGTTCGGTTTTGGATACCAGGGTGGCGGCCCTGGATGGTAGGTTGCATGGTTGACTCTCCGTGATCAACATGGCGACACTGATGGTTGCTTTTCTTGACCGAGTGGGTGGCGAGTGGGGTGGCAGCACGGGGTCCTTAAAAGGTCATTGATGGGTTGTGTAGCCCAGATCTTGATCTGGAGGCCTTGACTGGATCGTGACGTGCCTCCTTTTGGGGTGACATTATTGTCCTAGGTGCCTCCTATTGGCGCAGGCAGGTTTGAGTGAAAGCTTTGTGCTTTGGCATCAACAATGGTGATGCATGTGTGTGTTGTGTCCCTCTTGAGAGTGTCATTGTGGTTCTTCTCCACGTGCGAGGGCTCTAGGTGAAAACCATGATATGTTGCTTGATACTCGACAGAGGTGACATGTTGCACTTCAGGAACCTTCAACTCTGACTTATTTAGGTAGGCTTGGCTATTAGCATGTTGCTTCTTGGGTTTCAGCATGGGCCAATCTGGGTTGAATCTTATATCTTTTAAATGTGACCATATCGTCATCACCATCAGCTTGTACTACTCACTAGCAAGATCGACGCACCTCAGACCATAGTGAGCTGGCAGAGGAATCTCTCCGGCGATAGTTTGGCAAGAGATTTGTGGCACAGTCAAGTGTTTTCTCCGGGGGGCGTGGGGTTGCTCTTCATTGACGAACGCGGAGGGGATCTGACTAGTGTTTGGTTAGTCATGTGCCATGCCCGACAATGAGGTCGTGGCATAGATTTGTGTGTGCCACGTTATCTTACTCTTGAATTTTATTTGATTTTATTTATATCAAGGTTTTCTCATTGACGGTGTCCTGGACTAGGGGGTACTCAACACGTCATCTCCCGATCTGTTGGATTGGGCCGAGGACCCCCATGGCCGTATACTCATGGGCCAGTTCGGACAGTTGCCGCATACATGAAAGATTCCACAAGACTTGGTGATCAAGACAAGGACTCCTCCCCACCGGCGTATTCGGCTAGGACTCTTGTTATCCTAGGCCTTTGGTGCATTATATAAACCGAGGCCAGGCTAGTCGATAGAGAACATATACATACAATCATACCATAGGCTAGCTTCTAGGGTTTAGCCTCTCCAATCTCGTGGTAGATCAACTCTTGTAATACCCATATCATTAAAAATAAATCAAGCATGACGTAGGGTTTTACCTCCATCAAGAGGGCCCGAACCTGGGTAAAATATCGTGTTCGCTGCCTCCTGTTACCATCCGTCTTAGACGCACAGTTCGGGACCCCCTACCCGAGATCCGCCGGTTTTGACACCGACACTCATCAACATATATTGTTGGGCCGTGTGGATTTATTTCAAGAGGGGCGAATGCCTGTTTTAAGAGAATACGAGGCTATATTTGTGCGAGAAATGAGCGATGCTAGTAAGCAGGAGTACAAGGAAAGGGTATGATGTTGCAAATCACTTGGCCGCATATCATACAAGTTTCGTGTTGTTTAAACATATGGTATGCAATCATATACTCTAGAAATCTCGACCTTATAAATTTTACTCCTACTCTCAACAACCCTCTACCTAGATATTTAAGGGAACTATAATGAGCGCTAACACATCTATTACATGTAAATGTCATCAACTATATTACAACTTGACATAATTTTATTCTCTTCACTTTGTTTTGCTGATGTTGAGAGGATTTGAATTTAATGAAAAGGCATATGTTGGTTGTTAAAATATCAAAAATCTAAGAAAATGCCCACCAGAAAATATGATTTAGCATATAGTAAACGCATTTGCAATGATAGACATTAGAGTTCTAGAGCAAAAATGTTTCTTAATGTTAACTAGCAAACTATTAATATTAGTACACAAGCAAACCGACAAATAGTTAATCAAAGATTAACAATGTGAACTACAATTGCGCTATGACTCATACTCACCACAATAGTGTAAGTTCCATTTATTTAACTAGAAAAAGGTTATTTGGATGGTGATTAATAGTATGAGAACACCAACTAACAAAATAAAATTGTCCCACACATTTAGACCGAGCGAAAAGATTAGCAAGAGCGAATAATCTCGAAAATATGAACACACTAATCAATGATGATGCTTAAAAGGGTGTCACTGATCCTATCGTAAGAACTTGTTACTTTTGCATTTATACATCTTTTTTGATACTTCTTGTTTAATTGTGTTTAAACATTTGCTAAGTTGATGTCTTTTGCTAACAATTGTTCCCATTTTAGGCATAGCTTCATCCGGTTCCATGACTAGGCCGCCTTATACCAACCAAGAAGACATGGGAATAAGTGTAGTGGGGACGAGTTGGAAAAGAGGAAGGACATAGATGTGAAAATCTCTACATGTTGGTGTGATGACCCTTGTGTTGTGAAGGAGTCCACAGACTGGAAGAAGTCATGGATAGAAGGTAGAAGATATTTCATGCATTCCAAATATGAACACGATCGTGCACGTCCAACTAACACCTATGATTGTTAGCTGGAACGTTAAATACAACATCAAGAAATCTCATTTTGTGGTACATATGATAACACTAACATGTTCTTTGTAGTCTCCTCCTCCTTGGGATACTATACATGCATAGACCGTGAGGTACCAAAACATATCTGAGATGACCTATAGAGTGATTGGTGCATAGCCACATCATTGGTTCAACGAGTCTCTGCATATAGCGGAGGAGGAGCATCATGGGCTTTTGAGGAAGCAAGCACGAAACTGTGTGGCGGGGAGGGGGTGCATTGGGAAGGAGGCTCATGAGGCGGAGAGGATGAGGAAGCGTGAACGGACTTGCCTTGCACAAGACTAAGATGAAGCACGTGACAAGAAGGGGAAATGGCACCATGTAACTTGATAGTCTTCTATTTGGGACTTGTACTACCTAATGCCATGAACTTTTATTTGAGAAGCAAGTGTTATTTATCTTTTGAACATGGGAATGTTTTCATTTGTAACCTTACCGCCGCCCACTCTGGCGTTACTTAAATCTATGACCAACTTAATATGTGTTAGGCTTGAAATGGTACCTCAGCCGTCTCTAACAGTAGAATCCCGGCTACCCAAAAAAAAACATTATCTTGTTGAAGGTGGCACACAACAGGACCCTACCGTGTCAATGTTGATGATAGAGTGGTAAGCCTACTCCCAACTTATTAGGCGGTACGGTCTCATGCCCTACGGCCCCAATCGGTGCCACCTTCAAGAAGAGAAGGCCTTGGGGTAGCTAGGACCCTACCTCCAGAGGCACCGATGGTCCCACTCCATGCGCACCACTTACTAAGCTGGCAGTAGGGTATTAAGAGTGAACAAGGCACATTCCAGTGCTACCATACCAAGCATTAACATGTTTGAGCGTACATATCCAGCATTACCAAGTTCAGAAAATAACACATAATTAACAAGTAGATAGACCCATATATTTCATGAAAGTTCACATGACTACAATAGCCTGTCCCATTTCACCAGACATTAATCTAAGAACAATTGTTGATCTAAACTAGCTAGCTAATTACAAGTTGCATTGCGAGTACTAGAACATTAAATGTAGCCGCCGGTGCCATTACCATTGACCACATCCCTGTGCATGCCCCTGCTGCTAGCGTAATCCTGGTGCTTGTGGTTTCTCTTGGCCGGCGGGTAGTGCAACTGTTGGCCTGCTATCTCGTCGCCATGACCCCCGCGGACGCTCTGTAACCCTAGGTGGAACATGCCCTGCATCGTAGCCATTGTGATGGGCATTGCCTCAGCTGGGAGTCCAGACATATGATGATCCATGGCGTGCATGAATGGGAAGCTATTCTGTGCTTCCAACAACTGCTCCATCCCGTTCCCATGGGCATGGTGGTGGTGGTGGTGCGCACAGCCATCCACCGTGTAAGCATCGCTTTCGGCAAAGAGCAGCCTGACAGGGAAGCCGAGACCAAGGTTAGCTGGGTCGAATATGTCGCTGAACTGGCTGTCGTGGGACGGCGTGCTGCCAAAAATGGGGTATTGCAATCTTGGTGGTGAAATGTCGGTGCCAGTGGCATAAGTGGTACTACTAGACATGGTTGGTGTCACGGACGACTTCCCTACCGTAGAGGCTCGGGAGGTGGCTGACACCACCTTGGGCTTGGCCCTACGCTTGGCATGGCGACGATACCCCCCGCCGACGGGCACGTTGCGGAGAACGCCGCCGCGGGTCCAGTAGCGGCTGCAGGAGCGGCAGAAGTGGCGGGGCTGGGTAAGAGAGTAGTTATTAAAGTAGCAAAACTTGGTGTTGGTGGATTCGCATCGCGGGCAGTTGAGCCCTGGAACTGGATGCGGCAACCGCGCCAGCCGCGCTCGCTCCGACATGGAAATCGACTTGTTATTTCTGCCGCGACTGCAATCGCCGTCCCCAGCACCGCCGCAACCATCATCTCCGCCCCCTGCAACGCCGTAGTCGGCCCCGGTTGTGGCCATGAACCCTTTGGGATTATTGTTGTTGCATCCTCCATCACCCGGACCATCGGGTGAAGAAGTGGTAGCACTATGAGTGCTAGTGCCGATTTGTTGCAGCTGCAAATCAACAAGGTGATGAGTAATCAATTAACCATATCGGCCAATATATATATGGAGCTATTTTTTTCTCCATTCGTCCCCGGGATGGGCAGGATGAAGTAGTTTTTGGTAAATCTCGGAAGTTTTGGATTTTTGGTTCGAATAGTTCAAATGAATTTTGACTTTACATTTATTTCAGATAATAACATATAATGTTTGAGCTACATCAGACATAAAGTTCCCTCTTCAAAAGGAGACCCCGTGACCTCTTGGGAGTATAAAGACCGCCGGAAAAAATAGCCCGTTAAATAAATTAGTTTAAGATGTCTCACTAATAGCATGCTATAGCGCGGTATAGCATGCTAAGGATGGTGCTATTTTGCTATAGAACACTATATTTTCATTTATAGAGACCCTATTTGATTTAGCTTTTCTGTTTAAATTCATTTTTTTACCTTTCTGGTATCACAACCCAAGAAACAGTGGTACCTCTTGTGTCTATGAAATTTCAGGTAACTGGTCGGTTACTGTAAATTTCGACCAGAAAAAGAAACCTGATATGGAGTATATTCCTAGATATATATACTTGTTTCTTATGCGAACAAAATCATGAGGGAATATGCAATTAATTAGCAAGCTAGAAGCACGACGATGCATACCTGAAGCTGGTTGTGGTCGGTGTTCCAGAAGTCTGATGAATCAAGGAAGGCAGGAAGGAAGATCATAGCCGGTGATCTAGAGAGAAGAGAAAGTGGGAGGAAGAAACTTAGCAGCAGCTGGGGAAATCAAGCGGAAGAGTACTAGTACCAAGGAAAGGAATGGAAAAAGAAGAGATAAAAAGGACAGAGCAAGGTAGCTAGCTAGCAGCACCCAAATAGATGAGAGAGAAGGGACACACACTCTCTCTAGATATATAGCCTGTGGAGATTTGGAGGAAAAAAGAAGAGGACCCATGTTGTTGTTGTTTTCCTTCATTTGCACACATTTCCTTCTCCAATGTATATGCGGACGTGGCTCAGAGTGCTACCCATGCTAGCTACAGTTTGCAATAAATTAGTTAGTGTACTCTGATTAGCTAAGCTGATAGCTAATTTGCCACCGCATAATTAATCATGCAGGCCACTCCATAGAGTTAAATGATACTAGCAATTTGGTTGGCCTACATATATTTTTTGTTTGAACACTAGCAAGTCATATCACTCACTCTGTTTCGAGACAACCACTTCTTCTCAACAGTCATGTGCTGTCATTTTTAGTAGGAACCAAGTTGTCGTGTCATTTTCATCATTTTTTTCTTTTCTAATTCTATGTTTTCATGATATTGCGTCCTAAAGATGCCATAAAATGTGGGATATGTCAAAGCGAGATGAACTTCAATCTTGACACATGCATGTCATGTATACATAGAGAAAAATTCACAGCGATTTCCAGTATTTTTTTTTCTCCCGAGCGACCTCTAGTCTCTGTGGTGGATATACAACTTAGTTTTGTATGGGAAGGGACTAACATTATATTTCACAACTCAAGTGTTAGTTAAGTTTATTTGGATGATTTGATTGCCAACCTAGTGAAATTTATACGACCAGTGATGCGGTGGTGGTTTTGCGCACACACCAATCGGCACAAAAACAAGATAAAAATAAACATACATTTATTACTAAACAAAAATAAATGTGAATATCAGGACAAAAATAGAAGCGCAATAAATCTATAAGTTTGAACCAAAATTGGGAAACTGTGGATAACTCATAAATAAATTATGAACATTCATGAGTAGTCTATCATAATACTCTTGAAGTTTATTTTAAAAAAATGATTTTGTTTCTCTAGGAATACTGCGGGTTTAACTTGTCTAATTTATTTTATTGATTTTTCATATTACACGATTGCTATGTGTGCAAAATCGCCGGCATGTTAGCAACCATATTGTTTTGACTGGGTCAAGGATATAATGTGCTATATATCAGAAGTTTAGGGTCAAACTTGTCAAATTTCAAAATCTAGGAGGTAAAACAGCAACTGATAGTTAAATAGGTGAGGTGGGCGACAGATCTTTCATCCACTTTTACATCAAGCTAGAGGTTTCTCTCCAACATGAGCGAGTTGGCAAACTTGAGCAATCCACTCCATGGTAAATACACATGATAGTGTTCTTGGTTGTGTGCATCTTGGGTGCAGAGAGCAAATTAAGACCCCCTACTTTATTACTTGAGGGATGATCATTGGTGTGAACATACAAGTGTTTAATTGATGCCAGGTGGTTTGCAAGTACCACTGTTGATTTGTACCATGAGAGTTGCGGGTACTGTATGTAGCTGGATATATACGCGCTGTTCTCATCTTCATATACATCGATGATATGAAATAGTCACCGTGAATATGACAGGACAACTAAATTTCTCTCGCGTTATATTTTTTGCATGTTAGCAGTTAAAAACTAATGCACGTGCATATATAACATCAATCACCTTCCGGAATATAATATATCAATTCCTAATTATTTATTGATGTTTGTCAGGTTGACATGGTTGCTACGTGTGCAAAATATCCGCCATGTTTTATTTTGAAACTGGGGAGGGCCAGAGGGCCCCCCACCTGAAAAGTATAAATATTCAATTTGTTTTAAAGTGGCAAAACAAGCATATAATTCATACTACAAGAGATTCAGAAAGCACACACTCAAGGAGAGGCAAGATAGTCTCGTCATAACATGGCACTGGATTTAAACTCGGCATGTTAGAGATATATTTTCTTTACATGTATTTGGTAGTTTTGGATTTGTAATTCATATCCTTATCTCTAGGAGAGGCTTCTTACCCTTCAAATCTGTACTCTTATATATACTAGCCCGTGAGGCTCAATACAATGTCCATCATATTCCTCTAATCCTTCTCCCTCTATTGTTCTACTCTCTCCTTCCGAAATTACTTGTCGCATGAATGAATGTATCTAGCTGTATTTTACTACTACATACATCTATTTCCACGACAAGTAATTTGGGACGAAGGCAGTACATGTTATCAGACTAACCTCGGTCCAAAACCCTAGCCGCCGCCGCTTCAATAACGCGCCGCCCCGGGGGCGGTCGATCTCCATGATCGCCATCGGTGGCCTCGCCTCCGACCTCTAGATCGGTTTTCTCTCCGGCAGTGACTTGGCCAGTCTAATATTTTGGTTCACCGATCATAGATCGTATTGCGTCGCCCACCGCATTGACTCTACACCGGCCAGTTCATCATCAATTGTACGACAAGGCTGGACACACCACACAAGGGACGCCTTCATGCGTCACTACCAGACATTGTCGTCCGCATGGTCTCCATCGCTGGTTCGTCTTTGTCGTCAATGCCCGGGACATCACCGACAACATCGCATTCGTCCATGCCACGATGGGTACAACGCCACCATTGGTCCGATCAACCAACCCCGCTCATGTCTTTGCCAAGCACGTCCCTGAGCACGCGCCTACCACCGATCAAGCATCAGGCTGCCGCTGCGTCGCCCCTTTTGGCCGCAGCGTCACCGCCCTTGTTTCATGCTACGGGCTTCCAATGCGCCTTGCTTGACGTGGACGTCGCTAGCAGTCTCAGCCACTGGACCGACTCGCGCCCTATAGTTCTGCCACCCCCTCTCGGGTCGGAAGGACCTTGCATGCGGCCCTCTTCACCGTCCTTGCAAACCGACATTCCCGGCTCCCACCGCGCCACGTCCTATGGCGCACGTCGCCACCGTCCGCGCATTGTCTTCGTCAGTCCGTCGGGTTGTTCCTCGCCTACTTTGAGTACCGTCGTCGCACTTCTACATGTAACCTGCATGACAACTTATCGCCCCCATATGTCCCACCGACCACATCTTCACCAGTCTAGGCATCGAACATGACCACTTCAGGTCGCTGTTGGTTTCGCCACCTTCTACGTACGTCTTCATCCTCTACGAGTTTGTCGACATCTAATCTCGTCCTTGACTACTTCGTCTACTCTAACAACCGCGACTGCACAGACACTTCTCTTTTTCGTCACTCTGTGCCTCACAACCGTCACGGAGGCCTCTCTGCCTGTATGTAGGACAATGGCACACAATTCATGATGGTCCCTTCCTTCGCACGCCCGGTAGTGGCACATCAATACATGCCTTCGTTGCAGACATTCCCGAGTCTGGCAAGCTCGAATCGGCGTCTCGTGTTCATCAGCATCAGAAACGTCTTCATCGGCATCTACATCCTCCTCTATGTCTGCCTCGACCGTGTCACCGATGAGTTCTTCTTTGCGTACTTGGTTCTGACAAAACCAGAGTATGCCTTCATCCACGATCATATGCCTGATTCTAGAAAAATTACGGCCACACCTTGTCCTCGAGGAGTCGGACTACGTCTCCCTTGGCATCAGCTTCCTCGACGATTGCTTCGACGCGTTCTTGTCACTCTTTACGAAAACCATGTGCTTTGATACGTCTCCAACGTATCTATAATTTTTTATTGTTACATGCTATTATATTATCTCTTTTGGATGTTTATGGGCTTTATTATGCACTTTTATATTATTTTTGGGACTAACCTATTAACCGAAAGCACAGTGCAAATTGTTGTTTTTTTGCCTATTTCAGTGTTTCGCAGAAAAAGAATATCAGACGGAATCCAAACGGAATGAAACCTTCGCGGGGATTTTTTTTGAAACAAACGCAATCCAGGAGACTTGGAGTGGATGTCAAGGAAGCAGCGAGGCGACCACGAGGTAGGGCGGCGCGCCATCCACCCTCGTGGGGCCCTCGCAGCTCCAGCGACCTACTTCTTTCGCCTATATATACTCTTATACCCTGAAAACATCCAGGGGAGCCACGAAACCACTTTTCCACCGCCGCAACCTTCTGTACCCGTGAGATCCCATCTGGGGACCTTTTCCGGCGATCTGCCGAAGGGGTATTCGATCACGGAGGGCTTCTACATCAACACCATAGCCTCTCCGATGATGTGTGAGTAGTTTACCACAGACCTTCGGATCCATAGTTATTAGCTAGATGGCTTATTCTCTCTCTTTCGATCTCAATACAAAGTTCTCCTCGATGTTCTTGGAGATCTATTCGATGTAATTTTTTGCGGTGTGTTTGCCGAGATCCGATGAATTGTGGGTTTATGATTAAGATTATCTATGAACAATATTTGATTCCTCTCTGAATTCTTATATGCATGATTTGATATCTTTGCAAGTCTCTTCGAATTATCAGTTTGGTTTGGCCTACTAGATTGATATTTCATGTAATGGGAGAAGTGCTTAGCTTTGGGTCCAATATTGCGGTGCTCGATGCCAGTGACAGAAAGGGAACTGACACGTATTGTATTGTTGCCATCGAGGATAAAAAGATGGGGTTTATATCATATTGCTTGATTTTATCCCTCTACACCATGTCATCTTGCCTAATGTGTTACTCTGTTCTTTTGAACTTAATACTCTAGGTGCATGCTGGTTAGCGGTCGATGTGTGGAGTAATAGTAGTAGATGCAGAATTATTCCGGTCTACTTGACACGGACATGATGCCTATGTTCATGATCATGCCTAGATATTATCATAACTATGCGCTTTTCTATCAATTGCTCGGTAGTAATTTGTTAACCCACCGTAATATATGCTATCTTGAGAGTAGCCACTAGTGAATCCTATGGCCCCCGGGTCTACTTTATATCATATTATTTTCCCGTCAACTAGCTATTTCTGTCGCCGTTTGTTTTGCAATCTTTACTTTTCAATCTATACAACAAAAATACCAAAAATATTTATCTTATTATCTCTATCAGATCTCACTTTCGTAAGTGACCGTGAAGGGATTGACAACCCCTTTATCACGTTGGTTGCGAGGTTCTTGTTTGTTTGTGCAGGTACTAGGTGACTTGTGTGTAGTCTCCTACTGGATTGATACCCTGGTTCTAAAAAACCGAGGGAAATACTTACGCTACTTTATTGCATCACCTTTGCTCTTCATGGGAAAACCAACGCATGCTCAAGCGGTAGCAAGAAGGATTTCTGGCGCCGTCGCTAGGGAGATCTACGCCAAGTCAAGACATATCAAGTACCCATCACAAACTCTTATCCCTCGTATTACATTATTTGTCATTTGCCTCTCGTTTTCCTCTCCCCCACTTCACCCTTGCCGTTTTATTTGCCTCTTTTCCGTTTGCCCTTTTTCCATTTGTCTTTTTTCGCTTGCCTCTTGTGTGTCCGTGTGTTAGATCGTTTGTTTTGTCTTCATGGCGAGCCCTCCTTCTCTTCCTTTGTCTCCTGATTTTGAAGTTCTTCACTTCAAACAAAGACAAGGAGAAAACTTAAAAGATGCTTGGTACAGGATGATAGAATCCTATCGTAATTGCACTATGGGGGGGATTTCAAGATTTTGCTTCACAATTTTTATGTTGGGCGAACCATGTCCCATAGACAACTTTTGGACTTTTCCGCCAAAGGGAGCTTTATTGACGTTGATCCCAATATTGCGTATGAGATTATAGAGGGAATATTAGGTATACTACCCCCACAAAAGGGACTCCATCATACTCAAGAGGGAACCCAAGTTTTTGAGAAAATATGCGAAGTAACTAAAATTTTGCCAAAATCTCTCGAACCCCTTAAAAATGTTAGTGGGAACCTTCACCGCATGAATATGTTGATCACTCTTTGTAATAAGCGGTTGGATGCTCTAGATCTAAAGATCTCTGAGTATGTAGGGAAACGTAAGGAACCTCCCCGATCCGAGCAAAACCCTATTAAAAAGAGCAAATATGATAATTCCTAGATATATTCTTGTTTCTGTGCCTAGCTAGGGGCGTTAAACGAAAGCGCTTGTTGGGAGGCAATCCAATTTTATTTTTGTTCATTGCTTTTTGTTCCTGTTTAGTAATAAATCATCTATCCTCTGTTATGATTGTGTTTTTTATGTTTTAATTAGTGTTTGTGCCAAGGAAAGCCTTTAGGATCTTCTTGGATGACTGTTATTTGATCTTGCTGAAAAAAACAGAAAGTATGCGCTCACGAGAATAATTTTCATTTTTAAACAGAGAGCGATAAAATACTAATTCCAACTGAAGTAGATGAACATGCAAATTATTTAGGATTCCCTAATTTCCCGGGATTTTTGGAGTCACAGAAGTATTCGAAACCTACAGATTACTACAGGCTGTTCTGTTTTTGACAGATTCTGTTTTTCGTGTGTTGTTTGCTTATTTTGATGAATCTATGGTTAGTATCGGGGGTATGAAACATAGAGAAGTTGGAATACAGTAGATTTAACACCAATATAAATAAAGAATGAGTTTATTACAGTACCTTAAAGTGGTGGTTTGTTTTCTTATACTAACGAAGCTCTTGAGATTTTCTGTTGAGTTTTGTGTTGTGAAGTTTTCAAGTTTTTGGGTAAAGATTTGATGGATTTCGGAACAAGGAGTGGCAAGAGCCTAAGCTTGGGATGCCCAAGTCACCCCAAGGTAAAATTCAAGGACAACCAAAAGCCTAAGCTTGGGGTTGCCCCGGAAGGCATCCCCTCTTTCGTCTTCATCTATCGGTAACTTTACTTGAGGCTATGTTTTTATTCACCACATGATATGTGTTTTGCTTGGAGCGTCTTGTATGATTTGAGTCTTTACTTTTTAGTTTACCATAATCATCCTTGCTGTACACACCTGTCGGTGTCAAAACCGGCGGATCTCGGGTAAAGGGTCCCGAACTGTGCGTCTAACACTACTAGGGAAAACCTTATACACAGAAGTTTATCAGTAGCGCGGTTTAAAAATGGGCGCTACTACTAATTAGTAATAGCGAGGGGTATAAAAACCGCGCTACTACTAAGTTGATAGTAGTAGCGAGGGGTATAAACCCGCGCTGCTGCTAAATGGTCTCCAACAATGCCCACGGGATAGGCCATAGTAGTAGCGAGGGGTATAAAACAGACGCTACTACTAAATAAGTAGTAGTAGCACAGGTAAGACCCCCACGCTACTACTAAGCGTGTCCACCCTTGCCCGATCCACACTCCCACCCCACCAACCGTCCCACACCACCCACCCCCCGTCTGTCTCAAAAAAAAAACCACGCAGCCCGATCCATATCCCCAACCTCCTCTCCTCTCCCAACCAACTCGCCGCCGGCCTCCCTTCGACCTCCTCTCCTCCGTTCGTCCGCCCGCATGCCCCCCGCCGCGTGCGCCACGCCGGCAGCCGCACGCCCGCCGCTCCCCGTCTCGCGCCGCTGCCCGCCCCCGCCAGCTCCTCCTCTGCTATGGCATGTCGCTGCACCGCTGCCTCCTCCCCCGCGGCATCGGCGTTGGCGTGGGACTGGACCCGCTGGAGCCGGCACTTTGTGGAGATGGACCAAGGCCAAGGCCAAGCACAGGAGCCCTGATAGCACCACCACCAGCATTGGCTCCTCCACTGCGCCCCCACGCGTCCCCATGCCTCCGCCACCCGTGACCCTCTCCGTCTCCAGATCCGGTGAGCAGGGCAGAGCAGAGCACCCCCTTCCTTGCTTCCTTTCTGTCTAGGGTTTCGCTGGATTCAGGCGGGGATCACTTGCTTGTTCTTCCTAGCCTAGCCTAGGGTTGCTGAATGCTGATTCAGTAAGAGCTTGCTAGTAGCTAGGGTTTCGCTGGACCCCTTAATCTCTCAATTACTTCTGTTCTGGTCCTTATTAATCCCATTATGTAAGAACCCATGCTCTCTTAGTTATCCATCCATTCACTACCTGCTACATACATTTAATTTGTGCTCCTCTGCTAATTTGATAACAATCCTAGCCCTCTATAGTTTAGTTTCTGCTCAATTGAAGAAACTAGGCAGGCATGCCGTACATGCTCTGCTCCAAGGCAATTGCTTCTGTCGCCGGACATTACCACAAGGAATGCTCTGTAGAAAATGTGTTAGCTTCACTAAAAATGTGTTTCCCAGGATCTGATGCATGTGTGTGTTCACGTGGTTGTGTGCAGGCAGTTGAAGGAAGGGGGCGGGCCATGGAGAAGCTGCTAGGTGCGGGCTCCGACTCTGAAGCCATGGATGGAAGGTACCTCTATTGCCCATCTCCTCTGTCTCTTCTTCTTCTTTTGCTGCTGCAGAGCAACCCATATAGTGATATGGGTGCTCAATAGCCTCCGACCCTGGTTATTCTCTATGTAACAATTCATATCAGTAATTCTATCTACGACATCTATATTAAGTTCAGCGTTTATGCTTTGTGGAAGTATGTATTTACTCTATTTTGAAGCTGTTGCCGTAGTTGTTTTTGTAAAATATTTGCTGACTAGGAAATGATGCTCTCATAGACAATAACTAGCTTGTCAAATATTTGAGTAGATTTAGTGATTATATCTTACACAAGAGTAGGTTCATGTATATGTGCTGATTCAACTATATTAAAAGTGTTAGCCAAATTTTATTTCGTGGAATGAACACTTGAATTCAGCTCAGCATACTGGATGTTCTATCATCTTACTCCTTAGGTTTACAAACTAGTTGATGATGGTTTCCTTTGTCATGTTGCTCTTGGAAGTCCATAGTCTGAAACGGTTTGTGAATGTAGTTAGCATTTCAATCTTATTCATGTGGTACTCAAGAATAAGAAGTTGCAAGTCTGTTACAATCCCTTGCTGTATGTTTATTGAAGGGGTCAGATCCTCGTGAATGTTCCACATGAGACATCCAGCACGCTTCCATGCCATGGACCCTTGATGAACGAAGGTGGAGGAAGGCCACTGCATCTATGCTCGGCCGCGAGAAGATGACATGGATCTCGTCTGCCCGCTCATCCGCTTGTAAGGTCACATCTCTATCTTCTTTGCTCCCTACTCTGAAAACTGAACCCCTTTCTTCTCTGTACATTTGATAGGTTGCAATTTGTCATTTCAACTGGATAGATGGCTGTATTCGTTTCGTCCTGCACTATATTTCTTGCTCAATTGTTGTTTGTGCTTAGGTTGTACTAGTAGCCACGGCACAAGTACAAGAAGGGTTTCAGATTTCTCACTTGTGCAAAGAATAAGTTCAGTCAATCTAATATTGATACTTACAGTGTAAACCCCTATGTAATTTCGGTGAATTCCCTTTGTAATCTTAGTGCTTGCAATGTAAAAGTGCAGTGTAAGATAGACTAATGAAAGACTGAAACTACCACTTCAGTAATTATAGTGTAATTTAATGTGCATTTTGCACAGTAATGTGTATTCCTTATCTTTATGGTGGCCTGAATTTAAAGTGGTGTTGGACTCTAATTTTCAGTAATGTGTCACTTCTAGTTTACCTAAATATTTTTGCATTCTTGTTAGTTTTGTGCCCCATTCTAAAGAAATTCAGTAAACGTGTATGTCCGATTATGTAAATACAATATTTTACAAACCATTTAGATACAACAACATGATCTTTGTTTTCTTTCCCACAAGAAGCTAATTTGGCTTACATGAAGGGGTGCATCCTCTTCATCTTGCAGGTGTGACTCATGTCCTCGCATTCTTACTTCACCTTCGTTTCCATCAGCTTCTTGATTCTGAAATTTTAAGATAAATTGCAAGTACTCAGTATCATGTTCTTAAACAAAGCTATTGTTTTTTTCTTGAATGTTAGTGTTTTCTCTAACCTATGTATAGTGTCAACAAAGATCTAAATTACCACATGGAGATGCATTTTTTGGCGGCATCCTACATCACAGTAATTTACAACGAAGATAGGTTTACAGTGTCTTTTTTATAGCAACTATAATGCATAGCTGCAGATTTTCTCGAATGTACATATGTATTTTGTATGCATGACAGATTGTATCTTTGGTAGTGTTATCTATGTAGTCTGATTTATACACTGCATTCCTAAGCTGAAATATATTTTGTAACTTAAATATATAGTCCAAGTTTCATTGAGTTATTTGTCACTTTTTAATTGAATATCTTTTTGTAACTGAAATATCTATGTACTTACAGTGCATATCTAATAAGGCCCTTCCTAGCGAGACCTAAGTTTAACCGAACATCTTTTTTGTCGATCGTCGTAGGTTTTTATGCCCCATGTATTTAACTGAATATCTTTTATGTCCTGATGCCTCATGTATTTATAGTAGTAATGTTCTAATTTAGTGTTTCTTCAACATGCTCAGGGACTCAGGGCAATGGATAAAATCTAGATGCTAAGTTGACTTTTTTCCTGCGGATTTGGTTATCGTGAAGAGATGCACATAGGGTTAATTGCTACAGATACTGAAAACTTTGAAACTGGTGACGGCGACGACCATGATCGTAATCACAAGCACTGAAGACCACTGCCATGTTCCTGCACTTTAGTGTTATCTCAATCGCTGCATTGAAATAGTATGATCTATTACTTCACATTTTCTGTACCATGAGGACAACTGTCACATTGTGCCAATATATGTGTAGCCTTGAAAGGTGTCCTCTAAGTGTTGTTACTATTGATGATTTGAGTTGCAATTAACGTTCTTCACAATACGCTCCAAAATCCTATCTGAGTGTTGGATTTGAGTTGCTTGCCTAGACTATTTTCTGTGCTGCAGCATTTTATGCAACATTTTTTGTTTTTATTTTTTAATCCCTAATTAGTTACTAGTAGCGTGGGAATAAATGGTACGCTACTAGTATCTAGAATGCTAGTAGCGCCTGGTATTCTAGACACGCTACTACTATTTCGTTAGTAGTACCGCTGGTTTGTTTCCAATAGTAGTAGCGCGCACAGGAGAAGCGCGCTATAGCTATTAGCAGTAGCGAGCTTCCATTAAGAGCGCTGCTGCTACACTTGTGTAGCAGTAGCGCTGGTGAGCACGCGCTACTGCTACGTGTTAGCTGTAGCGCCTTATTAGTAGCGCCGGTCCCCGAGCTACTGATACACCTAAAATCCGCGCTGCTGCTAGCCTTTTCCCTAGTAGTGTAAGGCGGATGGTAACAGGAGGCAGGGGACACCATGTTTTACCCAGGTTCGGGCCCTCTTGATGGAGGTAAAACCCTACGTCCTGCTTGACTATTCTTGATAATATGTGTACTACAAGAGTTGATCTACCACGAGATCGGAGAGGCTAAACCCTAGAAGCTAGCCTATGGTATGATTGTATGTTGTCCTACGGACTAAAACCCTCCGGTTTATATAGACACCGGAGGGGGCTAGGATTACACAAGGTCAGTTATAAAGGAGGAGATATACATATCCGTATTGCCTAGCTTGCGTTCCACGCCAAGTAGAGTCCCATACGGACACGGGACGAAGTCTTCAATCTTGTATCTTCATAGTCCAACAGTCCGGCCAAAGGATATAGTCCGGCTGTCCAGAGACCCCCTAATTCGGGACTCCCTCAACACCTTTTGGGAGAGACACACATGAATCGGAATTTATTAGAATACTCTATGTGCTTCACTTATATCTTTTGAGCTAAATAACTTTGCTCTAGTACTTCGCTTATATCTTTTTAGAGCACGGTGGTGGTTTTATTTTATAGAAATTATTGATCTCTCATGCTTCACTTATATTATTTTGAGAGTCTTTTAGAACAACATGGCAATTTGCTTTGATTATGAAATTAGTCCTAATCTGATAGACATCCGGGATGGGTATAATAAAAACTTTCATATAGAGTGCATTAAATGTTATGAGAAGTTTGATTCTTGATAGTTGTTTTGAGATATCGATATAAAGGTGGTAATATTAGAGTTGTGCTAGTTGAGTAATTATGGAATGGAGAAATACTTGTGTTGAAGTTGGCAAGTCCCATAGCATGCACATATGGTAAACATTGTGTGACAAATTTGAAGCATGAGGTGTTCTTTGATTGCTTTCCTGATGAGTGGCGGTCGGGGACGAGCGATGGTCTTTTCCTGCCAATCTATCCCCCTAGGAGCATGCGCGTAGTGCTTGGTTTTGATCACTTGTAGATTTTTGCAATAAGTATGTGAGTTCTTTATGACTAATGTTGAGTCCATGGATTATACGCACTCTCAACCTTCCATCATTGCTAGCCTCTTCGGTACCGTGCATTGCCCTTTCTCATCTCGAGAGTTGGTGCAAACTTCCCAGTGCATCCAAACCCCGTGATATGATACGCTCTATAACACATAAGCATCCTTATATCTTCCTCAAAACAGCCACCATACCTACCTATTATGGCATTTCCATAGCCATTCCGAGATATATTGCCATGCAACTTTCCACTGTTCTGTTTATTATGCCACGCTTCATCATTGTCATATTGCCTTGCTTGATCATGTAGTTGACATCGTATTTGTGGCAAAGCCACCTTCATCATTCTTTCATACATGTCACTCTTTATTCATTGCATATCCCGGTACACCGCTGGAGCCATTCATATAGAGTCATATTTTGTTCTAAGTATTGAGTTGTAATTCTTGAGTTGTAAAGTAAATAAAAGTGTGATGATTTTCATTATTAGGGCATTGTCCCATGTGAGGAAAGTTCTTCGAAAAAAAGAGAAAGGCCATAAAAAAGGGAGGCCCAAAAAAATGAGAGAAAAAGAGAGAAGGGGCAATGTTACTATCCTTTTTCCACACATGTGCTTCAAAGTAGCACCATGATCTTCATGATAGATAGTCTCTTATGTTGTCACTTTCATATATTAGTGGGAATTTTTCATTATAGAACTTGGCTTGTATATTCCAACAATGGGACTCCTCAAATGCCCTAGGTCTTCGTGAGCAAGCAAGTTGGATGCACACCCACTTAGTTACTTTTGTTGAGCTTTCATATATTAGCTCTAGTGCATCCGTTGCATGGCAATCCCTACTCCTTGCATTGACATCAATTGATGGGCATCTTCATAGTCCATTGATTAGCCGCGTCAATGTGAGACCTTCTCCCTTTTTATCTTCTCACACAACCTTCATCATCATATTCTATTGCACCCATAGTGCTATATCCATGGCTCGCGCTCATATATTGCGTGAAAGTTGAAAGAGTTTGAAAATACTAAAGTATGAAACAATTGCTTGTCTTGTCATCGGGGTTGTGCATGATGGGAGCATTTTGTGTGACGAATATGAAGCATGGCCAAACTATATGATTTTGTAGGGATACGCTTTCTTTGGCTATGTTATTTTGATAAGACATGATTGCTTGGTTAACATTGCTTGAAGTATTATTATTTTTATGCAAATATTAAACTTCTGTCTAGAATCTATCGGATCTAAACATTCATGCCACAATAAAGAGAAATACATTTAAAATTATGTTAGGTAGCATTCCACATCAAAAATCCTGTTTTTATCATTTACCTACTCGAGGACGAGTAGGAATTAAGCTTGGGGATGCTTGATACGTCTCCAACGTATCTATAATTTTTGATTGTTCCATGCTATTATATTATCTGTTTTGGATGTTTATGGGCTTTATTATGCACTCTTATATTATTTTTGGGACTAACCTATTAACCGAAAGCCCAGTGCAAATTGCTGTTTTTTTGCCTATTTCAGTGTTTCGCAGAAAAGGAATATCAAACGGAATCTAAACGGAATGAAACCTTTGCGAGAATATTTTCTGGAATAAACGCAATCCAGGAGACTTGGAGTGGACATCAAGGAAGCAACGGGGCGGCCACGAGGTAGGGCGGCGCGCCCAGGGGGGCCAGGCGGGTCCCCCACCCTCGTGGGCCCCACGCAACTCCACCGACCTACTTCTTTCGCCTATATATACTCTTATACCCTGAAAACATCCAGGGGAGCCACAAAACCACTTTTCCACCACTGCAACCTTCTGTACCCATGAGATCCCATCTGGGGACCTTTTCCGGCGATCTGCCAGAGGGGGATTCCATCACGAAGGGCTTCTACATCAACACCATAGCCTCTCCGATGATGTGTGAGTAGTTTACCACATACCTTCGGGTCCATAGTTATTAGCTAGATGGCTTCTTCTCTATCTTTGGATCTCAATACAAAGTTCTCCTCGATGTTCTTGGAGATCTATTCGATGTAATTCTTTTTGCGGTGTGTTTGCCGAGATCCGATGAATTGTGGGTTTATGATTATGATTATCTATGAACAATATTTGATTCTTCTATGAATTCTTATATGCATGATTTGATATCTTTGCAATTCTCTTCGAATTATCAGTTTGGTTTGGCCTACTAGATTGATATTTCTTGCAATGGGAGAAGTGCTTAGCTTTGGGTTCAATCTTGCGGTGCTCGATCCCAGTGACAGAAAGGGAACTGACACGTATTGTATTGTTGCCATCGAGGATAAAAAGATGGGGTTTATATCATATTGCTTGATTTTATCCCTCTACATCATGTCATCTTGCCTAATGTGTTACTCTGTTCTTTTGAACTTAATACTCTAGATGCATGCTGGATAGCGGTCGATGTGTGGAGTAATAGTAGTAGATGCAGAATCGTTTCGGTCTACTTGACACGGACGTGATGCCTATGTTCATGATCATGCCTAGCTATCATCATAACTATGCACTGTTCTATCAATTGCTCGGCAGTAATTTGTTAACCCACTGTAATATATGCTATATTGAGAGAAGCCACTAGTGAATCCTATGGCCCTCGGGTCTACTTTATATCATATTATTTTCCCGTCAACTAGCTATTTCTGTCGCCGTTTATTTTGCAATCTTTACTTTTCAATCTATACAACAAAAATACTAAAAATATTGATCTTATTATCTCTATCAGATCTCACTTTCATAAGTGACCGTGAAGGGATTGACAACCCCTTTATCGCGTTGGTTGCGAGGTTCTTGTTTGTTTGTGCAGGTACTAGGTGACTTGCGTATAGTATCCTACTGAATTGATACCTTGGTTCTCAAAAACTAAGGAAATACTTACGCTACTTTGTTGCATCACCCTTTGCTCTTCAAGGAAAAACCAATGCATGCTCAATAGGTAGCATGCTTGCGGCCACATGTGCGGTTACCTCGACACCGGCTCTCGACCACGACATCGACCAAGCCGACCACTTGCGCGGCTACCTCAATCGAGGCTACCGCCCCATGCTATCGGCTACCTCAACATTGACAGAAAGGGCTACCACCTCGCCTGAGCACGTCACGAGCTTCCTCTACAGTCCAAGCTACCGTGACGCAACACTGTCCATGACGTTCTCGTTCGTACGAAGGGGAGATGTTAGCCCACTGGTTTATACTTCGTTTTCTCTCCAGTCTGACCATCTATGACGTTCCTATTGTTCACGATGCTACCACTACAATTGCAGATGGATGTTAGAGATATAGTGCGTTTACATGTATTTGATAGTTTAGGATTTGTAATCCGTCTCCTACCTTCTATATCTAGGAGATCCTTCTTGCCCTCCAAGTCTGTACTCCTATCTATACTTTCCCGTGAGGGTCAATATAATATCCATCATATTCTGCCAATCTTTCTCTCTCTATCATTCTACACGGCAGACCGTAGTTCGTGAGGCCAGAGGCTTAAGCCGTCATCGATGTTTTCGGTGACTTCGGAAGCCGTATTGTCAAACTGTCTGAACTTGCATTATGAATGTCCCATACCTTCCAGAGAACGATGAGCACAATAAATGTTGTGACGCAGGCAACCGGCGGTGTGCCTGGTACAAGATGTCCATGAAGGGTGAGCTCGAGGGTGTGAAGCCAATGGCGGCCCAAATATTGCACGCTGGGTGCAGGAGAAAAATAGGTGCAGGCGGTCTTCCTCGGCAGCAGAGCACCGAGGGCAGGTCAAATTGTCTTGAAGGGTCTTCCGGTGTATGCTCGATTTGGTGTTAAGCCGGTTTAAGTAGAAGAACCATCTGAATATCCTGACTTTGGCTGGCACACGCGAGGCCCATATGATCTGCAGAACTAGTTCAACCGGCTGGGTCGAGAAGGCAGAGTATGCCCCTTTGGTGGAGGAGCATTCCCCATGAAGCATGTTATCAACTATACTGATATGAATAGGGTCAAACCCTAAATCTGTTGACTACTAGATGTTAGGTTAATATAATTTGAAAATCTAAGAGACAAATTAAACTACCTTTTCATAATATTTTGAACTTTTATTGCTCACCACATAAGGCACATGGTAACAAATTAAACTATAACCACCAGTTGAGGTAGTTGTGTTGGGCAATGAGTATATTGTCCACGTGCAGAAATAAATGTTTATTTTGAGCCAGGTGGTTTGGACGTGTCATTGTACGTCCATGCCATGACAGTTGCAGGTACTGTACATACCCGGACATATAGGTACTGAAGCGTGTGTACGTTAGTGACTTCTTGCATTCTTCATAGCGGTCCTTGACATGAAACAGTCACCATGAATACGAGACAAAAATTAGTTTTCTCTTTCTTCAATTTTCTTTGCGTTAACGTTTAACCAACTATCACCTTCCATTATACAATATACTCCCTCCATTCCTAAATATAAGTCTTTGGAGAGATTCCACTATGGACCACATACGGAGCAAAATGAGTGAATCTATACTCTAAAATGCATTTAGATACATCCGTATGTGGTCCATAGCGAAATCTCTATAAAGACTTATATTTAGGAATGGAGGGAGTATTACTATATGTACGTACTTCTTGACAGCTGGAGTACTACACAGTTCACACTACAGTAATGTCCCTCAAAAAAATGTCCACTCAGGGTTGTTTCTCAAGTTAGTTACCGTGTTAAACTCTTAGGAAAAGTAGACTTATTTATAGTGCAAAACATAAAAGTTATTATGTGCCACATATATGTGATTGAAATAAGGGAACATGCACCTGACTTAGTTTAACTTGAAGAATCATATATCAGGGGAACTCCAACGGGAATCTCAAAACGAACGACACCAAATGTTGGCAGACACGTCTGGACATGTTCATGGACAACGAGCAGGTGCCGGCCATCCAACCATAGTCACAAAATCCGGACAGCGGGCTATGACTAACAGTGGGACAGGAGGACCAAGTGAAAAAAAAGGTGAGCAGGGTACATGGTTTGTGGGAAGATCTGGTCCAACTAACAGTGGATCAGGTGGACCAGACCTCCCCCGCCCCCTCCAGTATGCACAAAAGTTTTTTGTCTCCAATTTCAAATCGAGATAGAAAGTGACGTGCAATTGGGTCTGATTCCTTGTTCGATATGCACGACAGTGTTCTTGGTTGTGTGCATGCTCGTGTGCAGAGACCTCTTCTTCTGTTACTCGAGGGTTGATTGTCCACGTGAAGAAATAAGTGTTTATTTGAAGCCGGGTGGTTTGCAAGTATAATTGTTCATCCATGCTATGGTAGTTGCAGGCACTGTACATACCCGGACACATAGGTACTGCAGCTTGTGTACGTTTGTGACTTCTTGCATTCTTCATAGCGGTCCATCACATGAAACAGTCACCATGAATACGAGACAAAAATTAGTTTTCTCTCTCTTCAATTTTTTTGCGTTAACAGTTAACTAACTAATGCACGTGGACATATTACATCGATCACCTTCCATGATACAATATATTACTATGCACTTACTGCTTGAAAGCACAGTACACACTAGACTAATGTCCACTCAGGGTTGTTCCTCAACTTAGCTACCATGTTAAACTCTTAGGAAAGTAGACCTATTTACAATCCAAAAAAAATTTATAATGTGCCACATATATGGGATTGAAATAAGGGAACATGCACCTGAATTAGTTTAAGCTAATTGAAGAATCATATATTAGGGCAACTCAAACGGGGATCTCCAAACGAACGACACCCAGTGTAGGCAGACACTTCTGGACATGTCCATGGACAACGGGCAGGTGCCAGCCATCCAACCATAGTTACCAAATCCGGACAACGGGCTATGACTAACAGTGGGCCAGGAGGACCAAGCAAAAAAAAGAGGTGAGTGGGACACATGGGTTGTGGGAAGATGTGTTCCAACTAATAGTGGATC
>NC_041384.1:761583169-761609915 GCF_002162155.2 Triticum dicoccoides
ACGATTTGGGGTTTTCATACGTCCGGACCGGTCCATACTAATTCAGTGACCTATGTGAGATTGCTTTAAGTGTCTGGACATTTGCAAGCGACTTGATGACCCTCGTTGGAGTTGCCCTCAGGAGATCTTAAAGAGTATGTAGAAAGGAAGAAGAAGAGTGAAGGCATTTGGAAGTCTTGAAATATGACAAATAAGAAGATAGCTTAGGTTGGAGTTTTCCATATATATATTCCCTTTGTTTCACATTGAGTCCATTTGTAGACTTGCGTTGCAAAAGGAGTTTTACAAAAACTGACAAAAAAAGAAAATATAATTAAGTTGGGTCACTGTCCATTCTTGTAGTATCCACAGTTTGGCGCCTGGTACATTATGTACTACACCGTGCTCACTCAGGGCTCAAAACATTAATCAATAATCACAACATCTCACCAAGAAATTGCACTGCCCAAATATGGACGATATGGACCGTCCGTCAGAGCAAAATCGACGATCCAGATCTGATGCAATACACTGATGTCACGTGTATTATATCAGACCCCGAGGGGCATTTTCGGGAGAAAAAATATTTCGAACTGATCTGTTTTTCTCTCCCAAATATTTCGAGGGTATTCTCGGTATGAATTTGAGGGATATTTTCGGTTCGATATTTATCCCGTTCGCTAGGGTTTATGCCTCGCCACCGCTACGGTTTTGATCCTCGCCGGCAGGATCTAGCCGCTTGTCACGGCCCCTCCCTCCCTCGTCGCCGGCAGGATCTAGCCGCTCGTCGCGGCCCCTCCCTCCCTCATCGCCGGCAAGATCTAGCCGCGCGTCGCGACCCTTCCCTTCCTCCACCCCAATTCCCTCGCGATCTCGCATCGCATTTTCAACAAACACGAGAGGAGGCCCACTGCCCTCCCCGCGGCGGCCGCCGGCGAAGAGTCGGCGCCATCCCACCTCCCAGTTCTCCATGCGGGTGCCTATAGCCACAAGGTTATAGGCAACCTCTTTCCCACACCCCAATTGGTTGTTTGCGTCCTCTACATATCATTTCTCAGCCATGGCTGCAGCTTCTATCTGGCCATGCATCACGTCCGATGGCAAGGTGGTTGGGTATGGACCATGTTCTGCGGGACTAGATGAAGCCGGCCGCCGGCCTCGACGGCCAGCCCCATTCGTCCACCCCCGACTGCTTGATCTACGAACGTTCAATCATTGCATTCAACATGTATTCTTTCAATTTGGGTGATAGGTGAGATTTGGAGATCAATGGAGATGATAAGCTATTAATTTTGGAATGTACTATAAACAATTCATAGCTTATGTTGCTCAATATTTATGATGCTCGCTTCTTCTTGTGCAACTGCTGGACTGGGAACAACAGACTTGGCATGTGCTTTATATGAAAAATTAGATTCACATGGCATATCCACCTTTTCAAGATTGCTGTTAAGTCTTATAATGATGTTTTAGCCTTGTTAAAGGGAGAGTAATGGTCCTCGCAAAAAGCAGAGAGAAAGGAATGAGCATTCGATTCTTCCATATGTTGCATTTCATTCTTCCGTGTTTAGTTATGTCCAACATTTGTTACATGCACACACTTGACAAGGTTCATACAAGTAGTAATTTTTCCTCTGTTTTGCAGGGCTATGACAGAACATGCTATGTGATTCCCTGAGGCAGGATGGATGTACCATGTCCACAACACTGTGCTCCTGAAGGTGATCGCTTCAATTCAGCGTTGCAGCACCTGCAGAGGCCCCCTATGGTACGTGCTTTTACTCTTGTTATCCTATGCTCTATTTTTTTGGCTTTGCGGCCTGCCTACGAGACATACTGTGATTGCGTGTTGAATCAGGCAGTATTTTTGACTTCTGTTGTGAGGCTATGCTCAGGCTTTAATAAATTTTTCTCTCATATGAAAATAGACATATCATAATCCATTATTCTTCTAGGGTTGCCCCAGGCACCATTATTGTCACATGGTAGTAAAAAGCAAATATAGATTTCTACAAGATCCCGTAGGGACCAAATTTATTTCAAGCAAAATGTAGTAACCAATATTATTGAAGTTTTACAACTTGACTCATGTGCAATGGATTAATAACACGGCTAGGAAACCTTCTTCGGGACTAAAACCCAACCACACCTTACTCTATCGCTTTATGGCCAAGTGTACACTCCACATGTAAGAATGAACCACAATGCTGGACTAACTGCTTGCATCCTCGTCATCTTCAACCGCAGCTGCATCCGATTGCCTAGCATGGTACTGCCTGAACCTAGTCCCGTAGTTCATTTTGTTATAGGGTGAATCGACAAGCACAACAGGTAGCTCTCTTCTGAATTTGTCGATGTAGGCCTGCATGCGAGGATATGTTAGTATCGTTCCATATGTTTCAGAAAATGACAAAATTTTAGGTGTTACTTTACGTACTTCGTCATATTGCAACCTTAGTTTTACTCCCATAAATAATTCGATGTTCTTCATCATGTACAATGCACTACAAGAACTGCAACATTTTATGTTGTTAGATCAACATTTCAGATATTAACAATCTAAAACAAAAACAAAAGCTAATATTGTTGACTAACGTCTCATCGGATTTTGGCACATTAATATTCCGTACTAGCCATTGCGTCACGTTAGTGTCTTCCCATGCATTGCTTTCAATCCCATTGACTCGCATCGCTGCTCTCAGATGTGCTTCCATCCCACGTGCCTGCAAGCCTAATGGGATGAGAAGTTGCCTATGACTAATACTTACATACGATGTTAACTCCTTTCTTATAATTAAATATGTTGAAATTCTCACCATGTTATTTACTTCTTTGGGTATCATACAGTGGAAAAGTGAATCAAGAACCTGAATCTCTTCCCTTATGGGGTTTACGACCACAAGGAACCAGTGGGTGTATAAACTTTTCGTAGGTAGGAAAACCTTGAGTGCACAGATAATTAGATCAACGTGCATAGTAATAAAAAAAATCTGTTCTATGTCAGCTTAATATACCATATCATGTTTCAGGTAGGTGGTTTCTTGTGTTTCTCCTGCCAAAGCGTCCTCGTAGTACTCCTCTATCCTACCATCCCTTTCGAGCTTAGCGACGCCGGCCACCCTCTCAATGTAAACCAGTTGGCCGTCCCTTGTGTCAATTGGTTGATCATTACGCATGAGCTGGATCGCAGCATCAACCACCTACAACAATAATCAAGTTAATTGTATTGTACAAAAATGAAACTTCATAAACAAATTTGTGAAATACTATCTTACTTCGTCACCCAACCATACGCCATCTTCAGATTCATCTTTATGGGTGAGGCATTGCAAATGCTTTGATAGCACGACAATGTCATCAACTAACACCATTTGTTTTTCACGATTTGTAGTGTTGATCAGTGACGCCACGAAATCCTGTCGAACCATGTCTAGCTGGTCCCTTTGGGTTTCAGGAACTTTTGACCTCTTTTTTAAGTTGCTAGAGCCGATTTTCCTCTTTTTACTGTTCGTGTCCTCGGAATCATTTGTACACTCTGATGGAGTCTTTTTTTTTCCTTTTTTTCTTCTTAGTGTCGTACGAAGCATACTCGTCATCCTTAAATAATTGCAATACCACCCTTTTCTTTTCGCCCCCATGATTTGGTGGCGTCGATCAAACCACACTTACTTGTTGCTGCTTTTCAAAGGATTCATCATGATTGTCATCATCTGTGAAGGCACTGGGCTCTTCAGGATCTCGCGATCCCGTAGCCTTCACAGAGTGCTCCTTACTCCGTCTGTTGAACGGATTCTATCAGACGAAATAAACCGTGTGTTAGCCTTTAGTAGATTCTTGCTCAATTATAGGTAAAATGTGCATCACCTGGAAATCCTCAAGGCTTGTGGTGGCTTTGGAATGCATTTGGTTATCAAAACTAGGAGCTCCTTGGATATCATCCACCTCTTTCAAAAGCTTATGAATACCACTGAGATCCTGTTTGATATTTGCAGCATCTCTTTCTAATGCTTCATCCTGTACGTGGAAGATCAAATGTTATTTCTGAAACGACAATGATTGTTTCATAATTAAGTTAACATGCGTACGTCAAAATCTTCATCAAGGTTCTTCATGGGGGGCTCCATGTCATAATTTTTTATTCCCTGCTTACAATCGTGCTTAGCATCGACCTCCGTGATATCCTTTTGTTTCCCCTGGTCAGAAGCCTGCTCAGCATTCTCAACAGAGGCCTCCATTGGGTGTGAAGGTGCCCCGAGGTCAGATAGATGTATGTCGTCCACTCCTGGAAATATTCCATCGTGTTTTAAAAAAAATACATGTTAGTCTGGGGTGTTTTGATAGTAAACTAAATTAGAAAAAAACTTGTATACATAAATTTCCAATTATATAGACTAATCTAATAATTCTAGGCTTACCTTCAATTCTTTGATGAGGTCCTCCGTGAGCTTGCCATTTGTACTGGTACGCCTAAGGCACTCATCCATTTTCTTTTCAAGGGTGCACATCCTATGGTTTTGTTCTGTATCGGACTCCCGCACGAGGGAGGCAACTTCTTGCAAATCAGTCAATACACGTCCGACGAGTACCTTAATCTGAGACTTTGAAACAGTTAGAATCATATAACTTCATACTAGTTGGAATGTTACAATATATATTTGTGCCTTATGTAACTCATTTACCTGAGCGCCAGTCTTCGGTTTGGCTGTACCATCTCGTGCTGGAATGAAAGGCCTCATCAGGTCCTCAACATACTGCAGTTTAGTGTCGTTAGTATGATTTAGAATATATATATGTTACATAATCCAGGTAATGTACTGACATTTTACCTCTCCAACTCCCAGATAATTATTCTGGATTATATTGTCAACCTTTTTTGCCTTCTCCTCGCTCCAGGTCTGGATCAGCGGCCTTAACCTTGATTCATACGAGATGCTAGAGTCCAACTGGTGCACTCTGAACTTCTCATAGTACCATCACTGCATGACAACAAAAGCAATTTACAAACATTTCCATACATTATGTAATGTATGTTAGGTAACTGATAATTGTATTACTACGAATTACCTGCAGCAGTGGTAGATTCCCCTCCAGAATTGCCTCACCATTTACAAAATTCTCCACGCTATCCATAAGATAGTCAAGCGTTAGCTGTCCAAGATTTGTGCCCTTTATCGTCTCAACGTTTCTAACAATCCCAATATATTTGTTATCCACATACTCCTCTTTTGTTCGGCATACATATTTGCCTATGGTGTACAACACAAATGGCCTGACAAAATTTGGTGTGCTGTCAACTTTCATCTTGGCTAGCAATCCTTTGAAAGTTATTTTGGTGTCATTACGGTCTTTCAGTTTCTTCCACAACTCCATATTATCATCAAGATTTGAAGGGACGTGCTTCTTCCCATGGCAGGGCATGCCTGTTATATGCGCTACATCTTCTAGTGTGATCCTACATGGTCTCCCATTGATGATAAAGGCATCCTGCTCTGCATCATATGAATTAGCGATGGCCAGGCAGAGTACACGTCTAATTTGATGCCGGGTGTCTTGAGAAGTCCACCCAGTCCTATCAACTAGATGTATATCCTTTGCTGCATGTTTAATCCGTTTATAAACTCCTCATATGGCGGCAAAGAAGCATCCTGGGTTCAATGGATGTGCAAGTGTGATTAGATTTAGCATGGTATACAATTTAAACACTCATACAGACGAATATAGCTTATATATACCAACACAAAAATTGTGCTCTACGCTACTGCATGAGGTACAAGCATGCTGAGTTCCATGTATGTGCAAGTACTATCATGTGATTCAGCTTGGTTACGTTTGAACGGTCATCTAAGGTAATCTGCATTGCAAGGCACTTATCTGAAATAAAATAAACATTGGAAAATAAAAAACTATCCAACCATGGTCTCCTCAACTCTAGGCGCTAATCATGGTCAGTAGTATCGAATTAAAACATGGGCCATCGATGCCTTCCATGACTCGTGCGGAAGGAAAAAAAAGGCAAGCGCCCGCTGCACTAATTGGCATTGACAAGACCATACGCTAAGATTTAGCCTGGAATTAATCAATGAACTGCCAATCTGGTAGGAAACAAATCCTAGCGCCCTCCCCTAACACCCCCAACTTAATTTGTTTAAAAACGTGCGGAGTTACATGAATATGCAAACAACGAGTGGGGTCGCAGCAAGAGATCATGCGAGGAAGATCGTGGCATGAAAAATAGCAGTGGCTAAGATCATGGGGAGTTACCAGAGGATCATGTTTGGCTCCGTCGTTCGGTCTTGCTGGATTCCTGGGTTGCTCCGTCCTTCTGTCTTGCTAGTTTGGGAGGCGCAGAAGGATGAACTATGATCTATGAGGTTTCAAAGGATCCCTATTTATAGGGATCGTAACAACCCGGACATATATCTACGTATAGATTTCTTTGGTTGGAGGAAATCAAGGGAGGGGACCCACCTGCTTGAATATTAGGGGGGGGGGGGCGTGGTGAGTTTAGCAAAGGTAAGTTATGGTTTTAAAAAAACCAAGGTAAGTTGCGTAACAACACGTAGGTCTCCTGAGAATCACGATCATCAAAAAGATATCGTTCCCGTTTCTTTGAAAATCAGCCAAAATATTTCAACCTCACTGAATTTCGGCCAAAATATTTCGACACTCGCTGAAATTTTTTCTGAAACTTCTAACTAGCGATGTTAAAAAAATCTGAACCTTCTAACTAGCGATGCCAAAATATTTCAGCACTCGCTGAAATTTTTCTGAAACTTCTAACTAGCGATGTTAAAAGAATTCTGAAACTTCTACCTAGTGATGTTTAAAAGATTCTGAAACTTCTAACTAGCGATGTAATTGTTCTGAATCTTGATCAAACTCCGACGACACTTAAATATAAATTTAAGAATTTAGTTAACCTTCCTAAGCTTCAAAAGTTCTGGTTGAAAAAAGCAAATATATGTTTCAGCGTCTTACATGCAGACCAAATTTATTTCAAGAATAGTATTTGGAACCAGTACTGTGAAATATTACAACTTGACTAATCCGCACTGGACTATGAACATGGCAAGGAAACCTTCTTCAAGAATAGTATTTGGCTCTCTTGTGAAGTTATTTTATTGCCCATCCGATCTTGCATGTTCAAAATCATACCTTTTTTCCTCGTATCTGTGAGATCAAATTTTGTTAATAACGCTGAATCATTTCTGTTGCTGCTCAAGATGGCACGACACCATGGTTTTCACTTCGGTGAGATTTCGATGCAATAACCGAACTTCATTCATTTAAGCACTCACTGCAATATTTTCCTTTCAGCCAAAATATTTCAGCACTAACTGAAATTTTTCTGAAACTTCTAACTAGCAATGTTAAATAAAGCTTCAAAAGTTCTGGTTGTAAAAAGCAAATATATGTTTCAGCGTCTCCCATGCAGACCAAATTTATTTCAAGAATAGTATTTGGAACCAGTACTGTGAAATATTACAACTTGATTAATCCGCACTGGACTATGAACATAGCTAGGAAACCTTCTTCGGGACTAAAACCAAACCACACCCTACTCTACCGCTTCATAACCAAGTGTACACTCCAGATCTGAGAATCAACCACTGCTAGACTAACTGCTTGCATCTTCATGATCTTCAATCACAGCTGCATCCGATAGGCTAGCAATGTACGTCTTGAGCCTTTTCATGGACTTCAATTTGTTGTAGGGCGAAGTAAGAAGGGCAACATGCAGCTCTCTTGTATAATTGTCAATGTATGCCTGCATGGGAGGATATGTTATTATCGTTCCATATGTTTACAAAATTGACAGAATTTTAGGTGTTACTCTACGTACTTGGTCATAACGCAGCGTAAGATCTTCTCCCGTAAAAAATTCAATGTTCTTCAGCATTTAGAGTGCACAAGAAGAACTACAACAATTAATTCTGTTAGCACCATTTCACGTATTAAAAATTCAAAACATATTGAGAAGCTAATACTGTTGACTGACTTGTCATCTTGTCTTGGCACAGGAACATGCTTTACTGTCCATTGGGTCACGTTAATGTCTAGCCATGCATGGCTTTGTGGTCCATTGATTCGCAGCGATGCTCTCAGATGTGCTTCCACCCCATGTATCTGCCAAAGTCCATGGTATGAGAAGTTGCTCACGGTTCAAGGTTAGGTATGATGCTAAATGATGTGTTATATTGAAAGACGTTTAAAATCTCACCACGTGAACCACTTGTGTTACTACGTAGCTGAAAAGTGAATCAAGAATCTGAATCTCCCTCCTTCTAGGGTTTACGACCACAAGGAACCAGTGGGTGTTCGCCATGTTCGTAGGTAGAAAAACATGGACAGCAAAGATGATTACATCAACATGCATAATGATTACAAAAATAAATGTGTTTATGTCATGGTTAGATGGTACCAGATCATGTATGAGGTAGTTGTCTCCTTTTGTTGTTCCATGACTGCCCGCCAAAGCGGCCTCGTGGCAGTTCTCTACCTTACCATCTCTTTCGAGCATAGCGACGCCGGCCACCTTCTCAATGTAAACCAGTTGCCCGTCCCTTATGTCCTCAGGATGATCATGACGCACGATCTGAATCACAGCATCAACCAACTAAAACAAAATTCAAGTTAATTGTACTGTGCAAAAGAAAATTTATAAAATAATTTGGCAAATATCTTACTTGGTCACCCAACCATTTTTCATCTAAAACTCCATCTATCATGGTGAGGCATTGCAAATGCTTCTGTAGCAGAACAATGTCATCAATTACCACCAATTGTTTATCAAGATCTGAGGTGTTGACAATTTCGGCCACGTGATTCTGTCGAAACTTGTCAAGGTCGGTCTCCAGCCTCGAAGCACCTGTGTCTGTATCTTTAAAAATGCTTGCACAGTTTTTCCTCTTTGTATTCTTTGTGTCCTTGGAATCGTTGGTAGACTCCGATGGAGTCCTGTTTCTCTTTCTCTTCTTATCACTATTGTATAGAACATAATCTTCATTGCACAATAATGAAGATGCCACTCTTTTCCGGATGCTCGTATGAGTTGGTAGCATGGAATCAACCATGCTATCTTGTCGCTACTTTGCTAAAGAATCATAATAGTTGCCCTCATCAACTGGGAAGACATGTGTCTCTTCCGGCTCCCTTATTGCCTTAGCCTTGGCAGACCGGTGTTTGCTTTTGGTACCTGCCTCTCCCCCACCTCAATACTGACATCTTCATCATCTTAATCTCTTCTTTCTTCAGCCTTTCACACATTCTCATTGTGCCTCAAATTCAGAGGATCCTGTGATTCGAAATAAAGCACTTGTTAGCTACGAATCTTCATTAACTTAAAACAAAATCAGTTAGATGTGAAATGTGTATCACCATGAAAGCTTCAAGGCTTGTGGTGGTTTTTGAATGCTTTCGCGATTGCAAACTAGGAGCGGGCTGCAAATCTTCAGCTACATTCTTCATGGGGGCATCCATGTTATCTTTTTGTGTTCCCTTAGCAGAAATGCCTTTGGCAATGACCTCCGTGTCTTTTTTTTTTGTTTTTGTTGGTGAGTAGTATTCTCTCCTGGGACCTCCATTGGGTCCGCAGGTACTCCCAGGTTAGATAGCTGTATGTCCTCTACTCCTGGGCGATCAGCATCAAATATTCCATAGCGGTGGTTCTTTAAAACAAATGTGTTAGTGTGGAGAGTATTGATAGTAAAAATATTTATAGAAACTCATAATGGTATACTTACATTGAATTCTGTGATGGGGTCATCCGTGCATCCGACGTTCGCAAGTGTACGCCTAAGTCACTCGTCCATTTTTTTTCAAGGGTGCTCATCCTATCAAATTGTTGTGCACTGGCTTCCCGCACAATGGTGGCAACTTCTTTCAAATCAGCCAATACACGGCCCATGAGTGCCTTATCCTGCAAATTACAAGCAGTTAGAAGCATATGACATCGATTGTACTTGCAAAGTTACAATATATATTTGCGTCTGATGTTCATCATTTACCTGACCGTCAGTCTTTGGTTTGACCGGCGTCCCAACTGGTGGCGGATTGAAAGGCCGCAGCAGGTCATCGACATACTGTATGTTAGTGTCGTTAGTATCATTCAAAACATATGGTAGATAATACAGGCACACAGTACCAACACTTTACCTCTCCAACCCCTATATAATTTTTGTTGATTATGTTGTCAACCTTCTGTGCCTTCTCGTCACTCCAGTTTTGGATCAGCGGCCTTAACCTTGATGCATACGAGATGGTAGAGTCCAATTGGTGCACCCTCCACTTCTCGTAGTACCACGTCTGCATTACAACAAAAACAGCTTAGAAAATTTGCTCCACCATTTACAAATTTCCTGACGCTAGTCATAAGATGGTCAAGTGTAAGCTGTCCAAAATTGGTGCTCTTTATTGTCTCAACGTTTCTAACAATCCCAAGGTATCTGTTGTCCACATACTGCTGTGTTGTCGGGCAGACATATTTGCCTATGGTGTACAAGACAAATGGCCTGACAAAATTAGGTGTGCTGTTGCCTTTCATCTTGGATAGCAATCATTTCAAAGTTACTTTTGTGTCATTGGGGTCTTTCAGTTCCTTCCACAACTCCAAAGTATCGTTGTGATTTGAAGAGACGTGATTCTTCCCCATGCGGGGCAGGCCTGTTATATGCTCCACATGTTTTAGTGTGATCCTACGTGGTCTCCCATTAATTATAAAGGCATCCTGCTCTGCATCATATGAATAAGCGATGGCCTGGCACAGTAGACATCTCATTCTCATGCCAGGAGTCTTGAGAAGTTCACCCTGTCCAATCAACTTGATGTACGTCAGTTGCTGTGCGTTTAAATCTTTTATGAACTTCTCGTATTGCAACAATGAAGCAACCTGAGTTCCCTGAATGTACAAATAGTGTGATTAGATTATGTATGGTATTCATTTAAACACGCATAGAACCGACTAGATGTAATCTATGCCAATATCAAAATTGTGCTCTACATTGCTGCATGAAATTATAGAGCTTCTAGGCCATATAATGAACACCAGACATAGAAAAACAAGCTATCTCTGTCCGCAAATTGACTGATAATAGTATAGATTTTTTAGTACAAAGAGCAGACTTTGTTCTATGTACACTACTAAAGTTTCAGGCGTCACGCTTACGAAAATAATTGCATACATGATCACAAGATCAATAGTTTATAGATAATCACCATACTAGGAATGTAACATGTGATCCTACTGTCCATCTTTGTCTTTAGTTTTCTCCTTTATTTCTCGTCAACCTAAAATTTAATATAGTACATACATTTGATGTTCTCAATGCCAAATAAGTGAGGCGTGCAACTTACGTACAAAACTACTTTGTATTCTGTCTACTGCGTATTTGATCAGGCATTTAGGAGTACTACGATTATTTTGTTGATTCGGTTGCTGGTTTAAAAAAAGTTGAATTACTAGTCCTTCCTTTCCATATCGTTGCACGTAGAACTTTCCAACACGAAAATTAGCGCAAGTTTCATTACAGAGAGAGGCATTCACGACTAAAAACTAAGAGAGGAAGGTATCCATGATCTCCCTTAAGTTTTGCTAAAGCACATGTAGATGTGCTCTAAGTATTGCTTATCTAAGTCCTATGTCATTGATTTTATGCTAAGATTCGTGAAAGCCTTTCTAGACACACCAATCTCCCTTCGGTAAAGTAGGGATAGTTCGTTATGGCTGTAACTAAACGAGATCAAAAAGAAGTGTGCCGTAAATAATGGGATTGCATGCAGACTTGGGAAGGAGGGTGTATACACAATACAAGGATCTCGATCGTTACCGGAGGATTCTCTCGATGGCGACAGGCTCGATTGCCGTTCGCTTTCATCTTTTGATTCGCCGGCTTCTCCGACGTGCCCTTCTCTTTCGTCGGCTTCTCCGACATACCCTTGTCTTTCATCTCAGGATTCGCCGATGCAGGCTTTGAAGATGACGGCTCCGTCGGCTTCACCGACCTGGGAGCTACTTTGGGCGGCGTGGGGTGGTAATTCGGTGTAGTCATGGAAGGCTAGGTATTGTCGGCATGGGGTGGGAGGCGTGGGGTGGAAGTATACGATCTATGCCGTGAAAAGCTTCGTATTTATAGGGGATTCTCTACCAACCGATCAGAAGGAAATATTGGGAATTTGGGATCTCACGAAGAGGTAGTTTTAGATCGCGTAATGTTTATGTATAGGGGATTCTCTAACAACCCACCACAAGGAAATATTGGGAATTTGGGATCTCACGAAGAGGTAGTTTTAGACCACGTAAAGTTTTTTAGCTATATTTTTATTTTGAGAATTTTTTAGCAAGTTTAGATCAGTAATCTCAACCGTGAAGCGTTTGGGCTTCTTGTGCTTTCTTATACGGGCCTATGGGTGAGCCCATTTTAAATGTGAACATGACAAAGGAAGCGAGGACTCCAGCAGGCGGGACGAGCCCCGTCCCAATTAGTTAGGACGGGCATGCGCGAGGGCGCTTCGTCCTCACTGCCACGATTCTCCAAAAACGGTTCCTCTGCCTCTGCGTCCTCTCGATTCCCTCTTCCTCTGCGTCGCCCACTCTCCCAACAATCTGGCTTCTGAAATGGTGAGTTCTCCTTCCTGCAATTTTGTTAGTAGTTCTCCAGTAGCAGCACATACGATGGCCTTCTTCTTGTCAATTTCTTGTTCTCCTGCTTCTTTATTTTGTGCGCACAGATTCATCTGCCTGCAACATGTAGTCCGTTGCCTTATGAGAATTTTGCACACAGATTCATCTGCATGCAACATCTAGTTTGTTGTCTTGTCAATTTCTTGTTTGTCTCCTGCTTCTTTAGTTTGTACACACAATTTCATCTGCATGGGTGATGAACAATTCATAGATACATGTTTATTCTTGATTGTTGATGCAGTTGTTTAGATAATTATTTCAAGAGCGTAAATTTATATGGTTAATTCGCATATACTCCCTCTGCAAGGAAATATAACAAATTTTGGTTCATTGCTTTAGTGATTTCTTTACAGAGGGAGTACTTGTTTAGTTTAAATTGTTCATGCACTTGTTTACATAAACTTTCAATAGCGCCAGAATTCCTATACTATCTGCCGTCATATTCATCTCGGCTTATTGTTATCATGTTATTGTCATGCTTCATGTCTTATACTGGTTCCATCAATTACAGTCCTTCGTCATGGCGTTCGAGAATGATTATGATGCTAGGGCAGATGGAAATACCGAAATTTGTGTGAAGTACACGAACAAGGCTAGTTGTGTTGAGTACTGTATTGGTAGATTCAAATACTGGCTGCGGAACGACGACCAAAAGATAGTTGCACTGGATGTGGAGTACACCTGGCCTCGTTGTCCGACACAGATGGCGGCCATGGTCCAGTTATGCGTTGGCATCTACGTCCTCGTGTACCACATAAGCGTTGTTGATGAGCACTGCGGCCTGCTTGCCACCTTCCTGCTCGACGAGGAGTACACCTTTGTTGGGGTGGACATCGAGAATGACAAGAAAAAACTCAAGCATGTTGGTCTGGTGGTACAAAACTTTGTGGATATCCAGAATATGTGGAGAGTGCCTGATCCAGTGATGATTAAGCCAAAGTATGGCTTGGCTGACTACGCTGGTTCCATCGTCCACCACAGCTACAACAAGATGAAGGACGTTCTCACAGAAGATGACCACCATCTATTATGCTTCCATGGACGCGTATGCCACCTACGATGTATACAGGCGGTTGGTGAACTTCCAGAAGGGGTTCGAGAGTCAGCGCCATCATCTCGCCAAACCATCCAGGCGGTCAAAGAAGTCCGGAAGGAAGAATGAATCAACATAAAATGTTTCTTCTATTTATCTAGCTGATAGTCTGTAAACTTTATTATACTGCTAGTAAGTCATAAGTTCAAATATCCTGCGAGTTGAATCATCCTTTATTCTAGCTGTCTTGCCTAATTTGATCCACGTTCACAAGATATTATACTTAAGATGCTTATTTTGTTTCGGTTTCGCTAGCTATGATACAGAATGCGATAGCCATTTTTACCAAAAGATTATTTCAGATTTATAATGAATACACAGAATGCGATAGCCATTTTTTCCAAAAGATTATTTCAGATTTATAATGAATACACAGAATGCGATAGCCATTTTTTCCAAAAGATTATTTCAGATTTATAATGAATACTGTTCTCAACTGGGTTTGAATAGAGAAATTTTATTTTTTAATTGCATAGAGAAAGTTCATTTTTTTAATCAAAAGAAGGGTCGCCCCCTCTGATTTTCCATTAACAGAAAACACATGGTCTTTCAAGCCCCTGATACAAACTACAGCTAGAAACTAAAGTAATCAACTAGCAGCACAAATCATACATGGTAGCAAGCCCAGCCAGACTTAACATGAACGTCCAAAAAATAAAACTACGACAAAGATGCGCAGGCGACACCGCAGTACCCTGTGACTCCACACTTGCGATGAACTGTACAATTCACCTGCTACATGCTCTAGCGTGCACATATAGACCATCAACACCTCTTTGTTTACCACCTTCATCTGCAATATAGACCATCCCATGATCCACAAGCAAATTAGCTAAACAAGAATCATAAGATCACTATACCATTTATTTTGTAATCTCACATTATTCCTGCATTGCCAAAGAGTCAAGAACACAACTGATGCCCTTCCCGCATCTCCTACACAAACATTCATAGGTAGTTCTACCATCTTAACTCCATGATTTAAAATATTAATAAAACCCCCTTAACGATTCCATTTGCATTACCATCATTCATGATTATAGCCAGGGAAACAGCAGCCAATAAAGCAACCACCTGTGAAAGACCTATTTTGAGTCCTGAATAGGGCTGAATCCTAGCATTTACTCTAACTGCAACATGTCCTCCTCTCATAGTCATCATCACCCAAGACATAATGAAGACGTAACCCCATAGATGCATAACTACTATCAAAATAGTTTTCGCACTATACCTAGTGTAAAGGACACTCTTGCGTTGTCGTGCTACATTTGTGGCTCCTCGGTCAGCATGTTCATAACCACCTCGATCTGAAGATCTTCACGGGTGGTGGTCTTGAAACCGAAAAGAACGGCTTTATGAACCTTAAGCTCTTCACTGTCAACAAAATCACTCCATCCCTTGCCGAAGATGATGCGGCCATCATCACACTTGTGGTACTTGACCGGCATCAAACTATCCTTGCACAGCCGAATGCCAGCAAGCCCATCTCCTGGTATCTCCCAATCTCCCTGGGGTCTTTAGGGCGTCGACAACTTTCCCCGGTAATCTCTGTATGCACCATCATAGGAAGAAAAATTATCAAATATGTGAAGGAGAAGTAAACAAAAGTATCTTCAGTTACATCTACATATATTACATAAGGATCTTCAGTTATGGGAAACAAAAGGATATGCAAAACACACATCAGTGTATTCACTGGTTTCAGCTACAATAGCATATCATTAAACTTTCTCTCCATGAAAAAACAAAGAAAATTGCATACAAAACAGAAAATACTAGTACACCAAAAACATACCATCGTATTTCCTCCTATGTTCGACTTGGTGAAGCGGTGGACAAAAAATGCACCTATATAACCTTTCTTCATCGCCAAAAGGTCATGTAGGTTACACTCCTCTTGCTTCGTAAGATTAATTCCCTTCATTATGACAGCTAATTCTAGAGGATGTTTACACTCTTTGTTTTGATCGCATGTCCTTGGCAGATTGCAGCAGTACACCATAGGAATGTCTTCAGTCAAATCGAAGGAGACAAGGTCGCCTTCTCGCAGGTCGAAGTCTTCAACAAACCTGCACCAGTTTTCACCACAGATGATTGCCCTTGAATTCCCTTTGTACACGCCAAAATCATACATGCGGCTCCCTCTCGCTTGAAAAAGTTGTCCGTGTCAAAACCGGTGGATCTCGGGTAGGGGGTCCCGAACTGTGTGTCTAGGCCGGATGGTAACAGGAGGAAAGGGACACGAAGTTTTACCCAGGTTCGGGCCCTCTTGATGGAGGTAAAACCTTACGTCCTACTTGATTAATATTGAAGATATGGGTGTTACAAGAGTAGATCTACCACGAGATCAGAGAGGCTAAACCCTAGAAGCTAGCCTATGGTATGATTGTATGTTGTGATTGTTGTCCTACGGACTAAAACCCTTCGATTTATATAGACACCGGAGAGGGTTAGGGTTACACAAGGTCAGTTACAAAGGAGGAGATATCGATATACGTATTGCCTAGCTTGCCCTCCACGCCAAGTAGAGTCCCATCCGGACACGAGACGAAGTCTTCAATCTTGTATCTTCATAGTCTAACAGTCCGGCCAATGGAGATAGTCCCGCTGTCCGGAGACGCCCTAATCCAGGACTCCCTCAATAGCCCCTGAACCAGGCTTCAATGACAATGAGTCCGGCACACAGTTCTCTCCAGCATTGCAAGGCGGGTTCCTTCTCCGAATACATCACAGAAGAATTTGAATACGAGGATAGTGTCCGACCCTACAAAATAAGTTCCACATTCCACCGCAGAGAGAATAATCTTTTCGCAGATCTAATTTGCTGTCTTGTTTGACAGCATGACATCATGTCATGGCCCGGTGATTATTTGAACTGTTTCTTTTAACCAGCCCCGCACATAACGCGAGGCAGTTTTTTGACACGTCTTGTCAAAGCAGAGATCGTGTCCCCTTATTACGGGATTTTCATCAATACGGACGTGGGTAACCCAACCGCGCCATCTATTGTGGCGCTTGGGGGATAAGCGAGTTTTACCAGGCAATTGGGGACGCTTAATTTTGTCCGCCCATATAAAGGGATAAGGATTCACCTTTCTATCCATGCCTTCTTCCTCCCCTGCTCATCCGTTCCCGCACACTCGAGCTCTAGCGCCCAAGCTCTCACTTCCATCTCAACCTTCTCCAACCATGTCTGGAGCGGGAGGCAAGTGGATGGTCTCCTCCGTCACGGAGGGAGACGTCAAGAAGCTGAGGAGAGCCGGATACCTGCCCGACGACATCGCGCACCGGCTCCCAGATGAGGGACAACTCATCCCCACCCCCGAGCCCCATGAGAGGGTGGTATTCCTCACCCATTTCCTCCGCGGACTAGGATTCCCTCTCCATCCCTTTGTCCGGGAGCTCATGTTTTATTATGGCCTAGATTTCCATGATCTGGCCCCGAACTTCATCCTCAACATCTCGACGTTTATCGTCGTGTGCGAGGCCTTCCTCGGCATCAATCCCCACTTCGGCTTATGGCTGAAGACCTTCAATGTCAAGCCGAAGGTAGTGAGTGGCCGCCAGGCGGAATGCGGAGGCGCCATGGTGGGCAAGATGCCCAACATCACATGGCTCGAGGGCACCTTCGTGGATACCATAAAGGGGTGGCAATCGGGGTGGTTCTATATCACCGAGCCGCGCGACCCCGCATGGGTAGCGGCCCCCGAGTTCCGATCTGGCATCCCCATGCAGCTCACCTCCTAGAAAGAGAAGGGCCTCTCCTGCGGTAATTCAAAAGAGCTGACCGGACTCCAGTCATGTATTCAGAACATGGTGGACAAGAAGCTAAAGCTCGTCAACATAGTCCAGGTTATGCTCGTCCGCCGGATACTCCCGTGCCAACAACGGGAGTTTACCTTGTGGGAGTTCAATCCGGCGCAGCACCGAACTCTAAACAGGCTCTTCGATACGACTCATGAAGATGCCTGGAGGGTGCTGTTCAAGAGCGCCGAGGTCCCTCCCCCCATTAGTGACGATCACGGATTCAGTGCGAAGCGCCACGCCATTGCGGTAAGTTGTTTTACCTTTTACAGGATATTTGTTTTCTATATAGATTGGCTCTATGCGGGATCTAAACTCCCGTGCCGTTAATAGGACTGGCAGAAGATGGCCGGACAGATCGACTGTCTGGCTCCCTTGCCCGAAGGCCCCGCAGACGCTCTTCTGACGAAGATGCTGACTCCGGCCCCTTATAAGGTGCCGGAGAAGACCAAGAAGGCCAAGGGAGCTCGAAAGAGTTCCCGACGCCAGGCGTCATCGGACTCACCGTTCGATGACTCTGCGGCGCACTCTTCCCCTGAAGAGGAGGAAGAGGAAGAAGAGGCTCCCCCACCGACTGGGGGAGACAAGAAAAGGAAGGCTGCCCCAACTGGGGAGGTCGGAGGGTCCAAGAAGGGAAGGACGCTCCTTCCGGACAGCTCCACCGCCCCCGACGAAAGTGAAGACGAGTGGTTGCCTAGGGCCAAGCGCCAGGGGAGATCGTAAGTATTCGGATACCAAAGTAACCCATAGGATTCCTTTGTCATTGCTTTCCCTAACGCCAAACTCAATTGTGCAGGCCGCCCCGAGCCAATGTCGAGGTATCCTCGGACGGCTCCCTGGGCTCGTCGGACATGGATAGCGATCCAGTCCCGACCGCCACCTCCCCTCATCCAGCCGACAACGCCGAGGTGCTGTCTCAAGAGTCACCGGATCGAGGGGGGACAGTCCCAGAGGCGCCTCAAGGCGACCTTCCGGACTCCGGGAGCCGAGGGGACGGGGTCCCCAAGAGCTCCGAGTTTGGCCCTCAGCCGAACACCACGCCGGACCCTCCAACGGTTCCGAGCTTGGGCAGGTGGTCCCCTTCTAAGAGGGGTGAAACGCCTATGCCGATGACCTCTGTCCATCCAGAGGCGCCGTTCACTATGTTGGAAGCGCTTCGCAGTGCTTCCTTCGAGGAGGAGCACCGCACTATCATGAGTGCGGTGATCCAGAAGGTTCAATCCGCCAAGAGCGAATTGACTGAAGCCTGTACTAGCCTTCTAACAGGCTTCGAGGTAAGTGTTTCAAAATGTAGTAGAAATATTACCGCATAGACAGTAGCCCCTGATGCTTTGTTCGGTGTTCACAAAGAAAAGCCGAACAGAGGATCAAATAATATTGCAGGAGTCTAATATAAGTATGTCAACATGCATATGCAGGCTTCGCACTTGCGTCCGCCGCACTGACTGCGGAGGTCGCCGTACTGAAGGAGACCCTCGAGGGGTCCCGGAAAGAGCTCGGCCTTGCTAAGAGGCAGCTCGAGGAGAACAAGGGTAAGTAATACCCCGTCTATAGATGAGAAAAAGGACGCGATTGCTAAATGATAGGATCATTGTATGTTGCCAGGGGCCACAACCGATGTGGCGACCCTAAAGCAAGCGCTATCCCAGGCAGAAGAGAAGGCGGCCCAGGAGCGCACCGAGCGAGAGAGGCACGAGGCTCGGGTGGGCGAGGTGCTGCAAGAGCTCCAGGCTCTCGTGATGAAGCACGAGGCGTTGGAGCTTGACTTGAAGACGCGAGAGTCCGAGCTTGCCGCGGCCCGTGAGAGGGCGAAGAGTGCCAAGGCCGAGGCCCAGAAGGCCCTTCAGGAGATCGACGCGATGAAGAAGATAGCGGCGGGTAAGGCTTTCTATATGCAAAGCAAGTGATGCCGCACAATTCCTCTGGGCCGGGGACGGAAGCTCGACGGAGAAGCTGTTCTGGTCTCAGTATGCTAAGGCCGAACATCCAGTGCCATTGAGCGACCAGCTGAAGCAGATGGCCGAGCTACATAAGGCGGCCGATGAGGCCATGAAGGGATTCATAGTCCGGTTGTGGCCTGGCGATGCCCTTCCGAACAGCTTCTTCGGCCTGGTGAGGCGGCTTGTGGATGCCTGCCCACGGCTGGAGGTCATCAAGCGATCCGTCTGCATTGAAGGTGCACGCCGGGCCTTCGCCCGTGTAAAAACGCAGTGGGTCAAGCTAGACGCCATGAAGCTGATCAAGGAGGGGCCGCCGGAGGGCAAGGAGCACCGCCACCCCGAGATGTACTACGAGGGTGTTCTGCCGGGCGCCCCTCTTATCGCGGATGAGTGTTCACAAAATGCAATATTTGAATGAGACTTGCTCGTTTTGTCCTGTATGTATGAATACTTGGATCGTATTCGCTATGCAACGCTTGTTATGAATTTAAAATATTAGCTTCTATTTGGCTGTTTATCCAATCTGAGAGATGGCTAGTCCTCGGCTTCTGCCCCCATGCCACGAGTGCTGGGGTGTTCGGGATAAACCTGAGCACTCTTGTTCCCATGTTTGGGTCTTTCGAGGGAGGTGCTCAGCACAACGAACAAGGCAACCGGACTAATAATGCTTTATCACTCTCACTTAGCCATAGAATTCTATAATTTTAAATTTCGGCGAAGCCCCTGGTATTCGGAAGGCCGAATTCGGGGCGCGATACACGCCTGTAAGCCGGACAGAGCCGGCCCCTCGCCCTAAGCGGCATAAGTCTTTAAGGACTCAAAAAACCTTGCCGAACAGCGACCAGTCTCTCGCCTTATCATGACAGTCAGTTTTAGCTTTCTCTACTGAGGTGCTCAGCCCGGCAGAACCGGGGCACAATCGCAGTAGTTCTCCTAGCGCTACCTTAGCCGATAGAGCAGAACGTAAGGTACCAAAACATAGGAGCCGAGCAAACCCAACATTTGACCAAAGACATGATTCGGAGCTGATGCATATAATGCTATAAGTTCGGGGTGCCGCACTTGTGAAAGTGTTCGGACTTTTCACACCATATAGTGGGTACGTAAGCCCCTGGTGCATTAGCCGTACCAGAGTGTACGGTTGCTAGGCGTCATTAATGAACACATAGATATGTATATATATAACAAAAATGCGATAATACTCGTAATGTCATGCATTGTATATTAAAAAATTGCATTAAAGCAGAGTGATACAAATGGTGTAATAAGCAAAAGAGTAGGACTATGTCCCTTCCAAGGGCGAGCTGAGGAATTATATGAAATCTGTAATCCACCTGGGAATTCCATAGTTGTCTGCCTCCTTGGTTGCTGTATCATGTGTTCGGCAATAGTGCTGCTGGACAGTGTTTCCAGAGATCAAAGTCCTGAAAGAAAAAGAAAAATAACCAAACGGGAAGCCCCTAGTGCGGTTTAGGCCGCGTTTTGGGGCGTGCCGCAGTTGTGCCCCCCTTCCTACCTGTGCCCATGGTATTTTTAATGCGTAATTATGTACGCGCGGCACGAATAACGATGTTGGTCTGGGATTGGTGTGGCCGCCGTATTGCTACGCGAGCTCAGATCGTGCCAGGTGGTCTGTCTGCCGATTGCCCCGAGCGCACTTGAAGGTGTCCGGGCTTTGAAACGCCGAACTGGTAGATTGCCTTGAGAGGCTGCTTTGCACTTCTGCTGCAAGGGCCGCGGTGTGCTCCTCTGTTCGGAGAGAGCGCTCTGTGTTTCCATTGACTGTGATAACTCCGCAAGGTCCTGGCATCTTGAGCTTGAGGTATGCATAATGTGGTACTGCGTTGAATTTAGCGAATGCGGTTCATCCGAGCAGCGCGTGATAACCACTGCGGAACGGGACTATATCAAAGATTAACTCTTCGCTTCGAAAGTTATCCGGGGATCCAAAGACCACTTCCAGTGTGATTGAGCCTGTGCAGTGGGCCTCTACGCCTGGAATGATGCCTTTAAAGGTCGTTTTTGTGGGTTAGATCCTTGAGTGGTCTATACCCATTTTGCGCACTGTGTCCTGATAAAGCAGGTTCAGGCTGCTGCCGCCATCCATAAGGACCCGAGTGAGGTGAAATCCGTCGATGATTGGGTCTAAGACCAGTGCGGCGAATCCGCCATGGCGGATACTAGTGGGGTGGTCCCTGCGATCGAAGGTGATCGGACAGGAGGACCAAGGGTTGAACTTTGGGGCGACTGGCTCCAACGCATATACGTCCCTGAGTGCACGCTTCCGCTCCCTCTTGGGGATGTGGGTTGCGTATAGCATGTTCACCATCCGCACTTGCGGGGGAAACCTCTTCTGTCCTCCAGTGTGCGGCTGCCGAGGTTCTTCCTCGTCATCGCTATGCTGCCCCTTGTCCTTGTTTTCAGCAATTAACTTGCTGGCTTGCTTGAACACCCAACAATCCCTGTTGGTGTGATTGGCTGGCTTGTCTGGGGTGCCGTGTATTTGACACGAGCGATCGAGTATACGGTCCAAGCTAGACGGACCCGACATACTTTGTTTGAACGGCTTTTTCCGCTGACTGGGTTGAGAGCCTTTGAATCTGGCATTGACTGCCGTATCCTCAGTACTTTCGCTGTTAATGCGGCGCTTATGCTTGTTGCGACGTGACCTTCTATTGCCGTCCTTGGTATCGAAGGTACCATGGTTCTTTGATATGTTGTTACTGTGAGCCAACCAGCTGTCTTCTCCCGCACAAAAGCGGGTCATGAGCGTCATGAGAGCTGCCATAGATTTCAGCTTTTCCTGACCAAGGTGCTGGGCTAGCCACTCGTCTCGGATGTTGTGCTTGAAAGACGCTAAGGCCTCCGCATCCGGATAGTCGACGATTTGATTTTTGTTTGTAAGGAACCGAGTCCAGAATTGCTTGGCCTACTCTTCTGGCTGCTGAATTATGTGGCTCAAGTCATCGGCGTCTGGTGGTCGCACATAAGTGCCCTGAAAGTTGTCGAGGAATGCGGCCTCCAGATCTTCCCAACAGCTAATGGAGTCTGCTGGCAAGCTATTAAGCCAATGCCGTGCTGGTCCTTTGAGTTTTAGTGGGAGGTACTTGATGGCATGTAAGTCATCACCACGGGCCATGTGGATGTGGAGGAGGAAGTCCTCAATCCATACTGCGGGATCTGTTGTGCCGTCGTATGATTCAATGTTTACAGGTTTGAAACCTTATAGGAATTGATGTTCCATTACTTCGTCTGTGAAGCATAAGGGGTGTGCGGCGCCTCTGTATTGGGCTATATCGCGACACAGCTCATATGGGTCCTGCCCGCTGTGTTCGGCCAGACCGGATTTGCTTTTACTGTATCCGGCGTGACATTTACTGTGGTGGGTCCTCGTGATCCGTAGATAGATCTTGAATTCTTTTCTTTGTCCTCCAATATGTCTCGCAGGTCTGGCGTATCTCCCCATGCCTTTTTATTTGGATGGTGTTGGGGTGGAGGCTGAGCTTTTGGCTAGAATGCCTCTCTATCACGGCCACGAGGTGGCCGATCAGCCGTATCATACGCTTCTTCCTCCAGTCGGGGTAGTAACCTGCGCCTTGGGTAACTCTTGGAGGGACGCTCGAGTTTATATTCCTCGGCCGCGAGGACTTCAGTCCATTTGTTAGCTAGCAGATCTTGATCAGCTTGAAGCTACTGCTGTTTTTTCTTCAGGCTATTTGCCATGGCCATAAGCCTGCGCTTGAAGCGCTCTTGTTCGACGGGATCCTCTGGTATGGCGAATTCATCATCGCCGAGGCTTGCCTCGTCTTCGGAGGGGGCATGTAATTGTCATCTTCCTCCTCTCCGCCAGCCGCCCTCTCAGGAGAGCTGGCTCCTTGATCCTCCTGCTCTAAATCTTGCTGGAGGGGATTGTTGTTGTCTTCGGCGCTATCCGGAGTGTTATTATCTCCTGTGCTGGTATCACCACTTTTGCTTTGGCGGGACTTAGAGCGGCGCCGCTGACGTCGGCGCTTGGGTTGCTTCTTGGAGGGGTCGTCCTCCGCTATCTCGTCGCCGTTGCCTTCATTGGGTGTATCCACCATGTATATGTCATATGTCGAGGTGGCTTTCCAGTGACATATAGGTGCTGGTTCATGTTCGTCTCCTACATCGTCGTCCATACCGTTGATGTCTTCGGAGTCGAAGTTGAGCATGTCGGTTAAATCATCGACAGTGGCTACAAAGTGGGTGGTGGGTGGGTGTCGAATTTCTTCGTCGTCCGCATCCCAATCCTGTTGGCCATAATCCGGCCAGGGCTCTCCTGACAAAGAGAGAGACCTTAGTGAATTCAGGATGTCGCCGAAGGGCGAGTGCTGAAAGATATCCGCGGTGGTGAATTCCATGGTCGGCGCCCAATCGGATTCCATTGGCAGGGGCGCGGATGGTTCGGGGTCCGGAAGAGAGTTCGGCACCTTGGAGTCACGGGCCGTGCGGAGGATTATACTGGTGTTTGGCTCGATCACCGTCGACACTGCAGCCCCTGAGGTGGTGTCTAGCCACCTGTCCTCGATTGGCATAGTTGGCTCCGAGCTAAGGGTCGGAGCTGATGCGGACGCAACCTCTAGGGTATCGTCCAATGGCAGAGCTAGGTCATACCCATCGCGACAGTGCGGCGCGCCCGGCTGTGGCTCGAATCCGTCGAAGATCAAGTCCCCTCGGATGTTGGCCATGTAATTCAAACTTCCAAGTCTGACCTGATGGCCAGGGGCGTAGCTTTCAATCTGCTCCAGATGGCCAAGCGAATTAGCCTGCAGCGCAAAGCCGCCGAATACGAAGATCTGTCCGGGGAGAAAAGTCTCACCCTGGACCGCATCACTACCGATGATAGAAGGAGCCATCAAGACTAACGGCGACGACACAGAGGAACTCTCAATGAAAGCACCAATGTCGGTGTCAAAACCGGCGGATCTCGGGTAGGGGGTCCCGAACTGTGCGTCTAGGACGGATGGTAATAGGAGGCAAGGGACACGAAGTTTTACCCAGGATCGGACCCTCTTGATGGAGGTAAAACCCTACGTCCTGCTTGATTAATATTGAAGATATGGGTGTTACAAGAGTAGATCGACAACAAGATCAGAGAGGCTAAACCCTAGAAGCTAGCCTATGGTATGATTGTATGTTGTGATTGTTGTCTTACGGACTAAAACCCTTCGGTTTATATAGACACCGGAGAGGGTTAGGGTTACACAAGGTCGGTTACAAAGGATGAGATATCCATATACGTATTGCCTAGCTTGCCCTCCACGCCAAGTAGAGTCCCATCCAAACACGAGATGAAGTCTTCAATCTTGTATCTTCATAGTCTAACAGTCCGGCCAATGGAGATAGTCCGGCTGTCCGGAGACGCCCTAATCCAGGACTCCCTCAAAAGCAATGAACTGTCTGGGATGGCACTGAACTGGTGCCTTGCGTTGCATGGCACGATCTATAGATTTAGAATTTCATTCATATTTATTTCCTACATATTGTTAATCTTCAAAGTAGAGGGGAACAAACACAGTACAAGTAAAATTGACATTATTATTTATACCAGAGCTGAAGTGTCCCCATCTAGCCTGATGGTAAATGTCATCCCATCTTCATTGGGCCTGTTGCAGTCCTGTTGACAGGTTATGCACACCATGTGTGTAAACAAAATAAAATGAAGAAAAGCAAAGGATGAGAATTTAAGAAAAGGGCTTATGCATGTAAACACACTAGGCAATAATCATACAGTATAATCAACGAAGGTACTGCATCAGTAATCAACAATCATACACTTGAACTAAGCGGGTGGCTCGCCCTCCACTCCTCATAACCCCGCAACGCAGTGCATGCCCGCTGCACCACAGCTTGTTCAGACATGTCCTTCTCTTCATCCTCGACCGGCAGCATGGGCTCACCCCGAGATTCAACTCGCGGCATTGGCCCCTCCTTCTCCACAGCACAACTGAGGTAGTGTCTGAGACTGAGCAGTAATCTCTGAGAAAAGTCCTATGAAAACATAAATCCTACTAGTGCTGTTACTCGGCCCACCCGGATGTACACACGCACACCTTCAACATACATCCCATCTACATACATCCGCATCCAACAATATGGTCCTTGAAAACGAAAAGAAAATCTGTTCTGGACGGACGAAGGATCGTCAGGGTAACCAACTCACTTAGCCACTTGTCTGTCATGTTGGAGAAAATGAACTTACTTCACTTTTTCCTGGTACTACATAACCACACAAAATAAAGACTAAAATAACTCCTAAAAACTCTGATATATTGTACGCCCTTACATTTATAATCTTTAAAATATGAACTAATTTGGGCAATAGAATTAAGAGTTTATTGTTATTTCCCTACAAAGATACAAATATTTGGATCAAAATTTCATATTCTGCAAAAAAACACTGCAGTAAGTATTATTCTGAGAAATGTTTAGTTGACTTGCAATCTAGGACTATAGGTTAATGGCTGCCTTACTAAACCAACCTAATTTCGGCCTAAAAAGGAATTTAATCCACTAGCCCAGCTTATAAGTTTTGATCCCACCCTATGGTTTCTTCCTGGATTCGCCACTGCATAAGGCCAATATTTTTTAAAGTTTTTAAAGGACTGTTTGCTGAAATTTGCTGCTATTGTGTTACGCATCTGCACTTGTTCATTGTTAAGAAAACCCTGGAATACCGAAACCCTAAAAAAATACCCAGCTAGCCACCGATGTAGAAAACTTCCTTCAATCTCTGCATCACCTTCCACCTAACCTCCGATTTAAAAATCCTAACTATCTAATCTCTGACTTTGAAAACCATATCCAACTCCTGAAACGGCAACACAACAAGGAACAAAGAAGTCGAAGATTACAAGTTAGGGTTTCTCACTTCAACTAGTTGCCAGTAGTCGCTAGGTGCTTGCTGACGGCCTCCCAATCTCACTCCGCGCTCTTCTGCTCCAACCGTCGAGAGCGGCCAGGCGAGTAGGCGGCGGGGTCGCGGCGGGGTGGTTTGTGGGGAGGGTGGGGGTCAGGGGGGCGGGTGTGTGTGGGCGAGGGGGGTGATGACACGGACCCTATCCGTGTCAAGCACAGAAAATAACGGCCCGTGGGTCCGGTTCTTAAAGAAACAACCAAACAGGCCTACATGCCGCTTACCAATCACAAAGTAAAATGCTATGTTACTAATACAAAAAACACAAAGCAAAATCCTTTTGTCTAAAAAACAAAAACAAAGGAAAATCGTAA
>NC_041384.1:761610718-761646046 GCF_002162155.2 Triticum dicoccoides
TTCAACTAGTTGCCAGTAGTCGCTAGGTGCTTGCTGACGGCCTCCCAATCTCACTCCGCGCTCTTCTGCTCCAACCGTCGAGAGCGGCCAGGCGAGTAGGCGGCGGGGTCGCGGCGGGGTGGTTTGTGGGGAGGGTGGGGGTCAGGGGGGCGGGTGTGTGTGGGCGATGGGGGTGATGACACGGACCCTATCCGTGTCAAGCACAGAAAATAACGGCCCGTGGGTCCGGTTCTTAAAGAAACAACCAAACAGGCCTACATGCCGCTTACCAATCACAAAGTAAAATGCTATGTTACTAATACAAAAAACACAAAGCAAAATCCTTTTGTCTAAAAAACAAAAACAAAGGAAAATCGTAAAAAAAGAGGGAAATCCATTTTAGGTGAGTTCAACGTGAAGGTGATGGTGAGAGGCTCAAGGAGGAGTTTTGTGCGTTTACAACACCTTTGTTTTAGAGAAAAAATGCACCTTACAATGTGAAATTATAAAATCGTTATTAATAAGTGCTGAAAATTCCTTATTTATAAAAAGTTGTTTCTTTCCAGAAGAAACAAACTTCAATAATGGGGGTAGGTAATTGCGTCGCCTTTCTCGCCCCCCCCCTCGCATATTCGGGCCATTTACCGCATTTCTATGGTTGTAACCTCGAAAGTTCAAGATCATATGCGGCCACCATGAAATCATAGCAGGGAATGGGATGAGTGCCCCATGTTAAGCTCTTTGGTCCATATGTGTGCCATATGCTACCAAGGGGAGGTGTGGCCTCGAAGCCGTTCTCTACGGCTATAATGCCCGTCTGCTGTCGTTATAATCAATGCAAATTCGTGAGGGGATAAAAATTCACCGGACCAGGTGTGGTGCCATCGAGAGAGAATGCGTCCGGCCTGTGAAAGGAGTGCGGGGCCCGTTCCTTCATTTGCCTCAAATATCGATGCCACATGATGTTAGACCTAGTAACCAAGGCATGTCTCGTGCATCGCACTCAACTGGACCCACAACATGCACGCACACATGTCCACGTGTGAGTCTAAACGGCGGGGATGCATGGTTCGGGGACTGGCGTAGGTGGTGTGAGTCCAGTTTGGATCTAGCTACCAAGAGCTAACGCATGAGTCTAAATGTCTACCAAGAGGGTGCATGTCCACGTATAAGTCTAAACGTCTACGTGATGCTCCACACGTGGGTCTAGACGGCGGTTTTGCATGTGTTTTGGATATAGCTACCAAAAAGTAACGCGTCCGGTTTGTGTCTAGGCGGTGCTTCACGGGGCCTGGCGTGGTCTCGTCGTATGACCCATGAAGGGTGTGGTCAAACACCGAGAGCGGCACGCACAAGCCCTAACGCGAGCGGGCTATGTGGAAGGCATGCCATATCGCATGCTGGATGTAGGCAATGGAGGGAATGAGTTCGGCATGCAGACGGAGTGTGGGGCCCATTCCTTCATTTTCCTCACAATTCGTTGCCGTTTCATGTGGGCCCTATCCAAAAAGGCTTGTCCAGTGCATCACACACAGCTGGATTCACAACAAGCATGCACACTTGCCACGTAGACACCCACCGTAAACCTTTAGCCAAGTTGACCCACACTATCCATCCACCCTTGACCCCACCTCGGTTCGTTGGATCTCCGACGAGTCCCTTCGCTCGGTATGCCAAGCATGTTAAAACGACACACGGCTACACATCTTGCACACCAAGATTGGCGCATCATGCACTAGTGCCAACAAACATGTCCAGCTGAGCATCTTTTCCCATTATCTGGATCGAGGCAGCTAGCAGTGCATGTTGTCGGCCCGGTTGCCTAGCGGTGCATGCTATGGATAGACATGAATCGCATCACATCGGATCAAGATTCCCCTCTCTTGTACCGGACGTCGGAGCAGCACACATGCATGGTAGAAGAATCTACGTGGTTGATGTGGGAGCTTGAATGAGACGCCATGGGATAGGTGCATGCTGAAGTTCAAGATTTAGGAATTGATAACAAAATGAAAATGACAATTCAATTGTTTGTGCAGGTGTACAACATGTATTAAGGAAAATTTGGAATATGACACGTTCACATGCATTTTGGCAACAAGTGCACTTTTGGAGGGGAAAAAACAAGTAGCCCCCGTGCCTCCCACGATTTTTGTTCCATGTATTTCGCCACAAATATTGGAGGAAAAAATAAAAATGTATTTTCCCCTCAAAAAACGACTTGGGAAGAAAATCTGAAGTAACCATATTTAGCTACTCCGTGGAGGTTGTCCCCCGTCGAGAGATTCGATCTACCTCTCCTTGATTTTAGGGTGAGTTCAACGTGAACATGATGGTGAGAGGCTGAAGAAGGAGTTTTGTGCGTTTATAACAACCTTTGTTTTAGAACTGTATAATAATAAATGAAAGATAATATGTGAAAAACAAAAAAGAAAAAGGATATGCGTACATGATGGGCCAGCCCAACCATCTACAGGGACACGTGGTCCAGCACGCGGGTGAGGTTCGCCTGGGACAGCCCAACAAAATTTGGCCCAACGCTGAGACGCACCGGGCGCAACTGACGGGTGGTGGGAGTTTAGTCCCATCTCGCCAAGCGAGACGCGCACACACCTATTTATATACGCGGCTGAGACACCAATTGCATGAGCCTCTCTCACTGAAACAGAAAGTTCCCTATCCACTTATGTGTATGCCCTATGGGGCCTACTAGCAGGAGAAATCAATGTCACATGGGCCTGCATCCTGGCCCATATGGTTGTCGGGTTTCTAGTCATATGCATGCTGTGGGGTTTGATATCTCCTATTAGTTGGTGGGCTTTTTCTTTTCCAAATCACCCAATTTTTTTAACACAATCACATCCATGTAATAAACATGATTATCAAAGAAAATTCAGCAATAATGAAGTTTACACTGTCCCCTTAGGGTAAAGCCAGAGGTATGTACCTGAGTTTCACTAAGCCACTATAAATTATATAAAATTCTAAAAAATGGAAAAATTTCAAATTCCATCTATGTTTATGAAAAGATCATGTGTACAAAATTTCAGGTAATTTGGGTCGAAAAAACCACCTTGTTAGAAAAACTCGCTTAACTGAGACCAAACGGTCCGTTTGTAATGAAGTGATTTTTTTGACCATCTCCAAAATAACCCCAAATTTGTTGTACACGATGCCATAAATGTAACAAACAGGATATTCAAAAATAAAACTCAAAATTTTTAGGTTTACACTGTCCCCTTATGAAAAATTTCATGGTAAGGCAAGTGAGGTAGCTCATGACCATAGCCATGGCATCCATTGTTCAAATGGCCTCAAACCATTCCCCTTTACCCAAGTTGACCCACACCATCCATCCACCCTTGACCCCACCTCGGTTCGTTAGTTCTCCAACCAGTCCCTCCCTCCGTAAGCCAAGCATGTCAAAGCGACACACGGCTACCCGTCTTGCACACCGAGATTGGGCATCATGCACTAGTGCCAGCAAACATGTCCAACTGAGCATCTTTGCCCATCGTGGACACTACCACATGGTCTACATCGAGGTGGCTAGCGGTGCATGCTGTCGGCTTGGTTGGCTAAGGGTGCATGATATGGGTCAACATGAATTGTATTGCATCACATCAAGATTCCCCTGTCCGGTACCGGACGCCAGAGGCCCGGAGCAGCACGTGCATGGTACAAGAATCTGCACGGTCGCTGGCGGATCTTGGATAAAACAAATTTGACCTAACTGGCATGGGGTAGGTGCATGCTGAAATTCAATATTTAGGAATTGTTAACAAAATAAAAACGACAATTCAATTGTTTGTACAGGTGACACGTTCACATGCAATATGGCAACTAGTGCACTTTTGGAGAGGAAAAACAGGTGCACTCGTTCCACCATGCCTCCCATGATTTTTCTTCCATGTATTTCGCCAAAATATAGGAGGAAAAAAAGAAAGTGATTTTGCCTCAAAAAATGACTTGGGGAGAAATTCTCAACTAACCATATTTAGCTACTAGCTGGAGGTTGCCCCCCGTGGGGAGATTCGATCTACCTCTCCTTCATTTTAGGGTGAGTTCAACGTGAACGTGATGGTGAGAGGCTCAATGTGGAGCTTTGTGCGTTTACAACACATTTGTTTTAGCAAAAAATAAGCACCTTATAATGTGAAATTATAAAATCCTTATTTTAAAAAACTTGTTTGTCTTGCCAGATAAAACAAACATAAAATTATGGGGATCGTTTATTGCGTGGCCTTCCCCCCTCCCCCCTCCCTCCCATATTCGGGACATTTACCGCATTTCTAGGGTTGTAACATCTGAACGTGCGTTATATCGACTAGAGGGGGAGGGTGAATAGGCGATTTTTATGAAAGTCCTCAAAACGTGGAAGTTTCGAAGACAAACGATAGAAATAAACCTATTACCATGCAGCGGAAGGTAGACTACACTAGGCAAACCATAGTCAAATATTCAATGAAGTGAAAGCACAATGACCTATAGCAGCTAGGTAGTTGGGATCAGGTAGGAAGATATTATGAAGCCAAACAGAATACACAGTCACTTAGTGAAGACAAAAGATAGTGCAATCATACAATGACTTCACAAGGACCAACAATATGTAAAGGGAAGGGAAGGATGAAACCAGTGACTCATTGAAGACAATGATTTGTTAGACTAGTTCCAGTTGCTGTGACAACTGTACGTCTGGTTAGGGAGGCTAGGTATTTAAACCTGAGGACACCCAGTCCCAGACACCCAGTCCTGAACACGCAGCTCAGGACACCCAGTCCTCACCGTATTCCCCTTGAGCTAAGGTCACACAGACCTCGCCCAATCACTCTGGTAAGTCTTCAAGGTAGACTCCCAAACCTTCACAGACTTCGTTCACCGGCGATCCACAATGACTCTTGGATGCTCAGAACACGACGCCTCACCGGCTGGAGGATTCACAGTCCTCACGTGTAATAAGTCTTCAGATCACACAAACAGGAAGACTTAAGTGATGCCTAACACTCTTTGGCTCTAGGTGGTTAGGGATTTATCCTCGCAAGGAATTCTCTCTCAAAGGCTTTGAGGTGGGTTGCTCTCAAACGACAAAAGCCGTACTTTAACTCTGAGCAGCCAACCGTTTATGGTTGTAGGGGGTGGGCTATTTATAGCCACTAGGCAACCCGACCTGATTTGTCCGAAATGACCCTGGGTCACTAAGGAACTGACATGTGTTCCAACGGTCAGATTTCAAACACACACGACAACTTTACTTGGGCTACAAGCAAAGCTGACTTGTCCGACTCTGGACAAGATTCGCTCTCATAGTCTTCACTCGAAGACATAGGTTTTGGTTAAGCATCACTTCAGTCATTCTGACTGGTTCTCTTGGACCCCACTTAACAGTACGGTGGTTCCTATGACTCAATAAAGAAGGAAAAAAACTACGAAAGATCTAAGTCTTCGAGCTTCATAGGCCTCATGCGATGTCTTCTCTTGTCATAGTCTTCAATGTGAGTATCTTCACATACCACCTTTGACATTAATGTCTTCATACATTTTTAGGGGTGATGTCTGGTAGGAAAACCGAATCAATGAGGGACTTCTACCTGTGTTATCCTGCAATTCTCACAAACACATTAGTCCCTCAGCTAGGTTTGTCGTCAATACTCCAAAACCAACTAGGGGTGGCACTAGATGCACTTACAATCTCCCCCTTTTTGGTGATTGATGACAAACTAGTTGAAGTTTTCACGAGGAATATAATATGTGAAATTGTAAAGGATAAGGAATTGTCTTCATAAGTTGCAAGGGCTCCCCCTGAAGATGTGCATATAAGTAATTTGCTTTTGGAATGCAAATGCACATGGCAGGTTGTACTTGTGGAGATCCTCTTCAACTTATGATGACAATTCATTATGCATGTGAAGCTATGTGAAGATAATGACATGCATAATGGAAAATGGACGTCTGCAAAATAATCTAAGTGCGGAGTTTATCGTCGCACATGCGGAATTTATCATCGCATCACAAAGTAGCAAATAAGTAGCAGACGACCATCGAGTTTAAGTGTTACAACTCAAAGAACCAAATGTATCAAAACGAGAGTTGTAAACACTAGGCAAAATATAAGGCAACCGCCCATATGGACCCGCTTGAAGACTATCAAACTCATATGCTTCTCCCCCTTTTGTCAGTAAGGACCAAAAAGGTTTGAAGACATAGAGCATCTACTCATTCCCATGAAGAGTAGGTGAAGCAGCAGGGTCGTCGGTGGTGTTCGGCGGTGCAGAAGAACTTGGAGCAGTGTCGAAGCGTGCTGAAGGAGGGGGCGGTGAAGTAGCATCATCTTCGTCCTCGATCACTCTGGCATTCACAGTTGCCGCAGAGGAAGAGAACTCAGAGTCTTCAAGAGATGGAGTTCGTCGCAGCACTGCTCTTCGAGGAGGTGTGGAGTCAAACTTGAAGCGTTCAGAGAATCCATCCTCTTGAAGATCATCTTCAGAGCACATAAGCGTCAGCCCTTTCCATGTGCGTCGAGAGGTTTCATGGGCAACAAAGGCATTCTTGGTGGCAAGATTGCGAATGCGGTTGACCTCCACCAAGAGGCTTTCATTTGGCACTTCAGCCAGTCATGATGCCTATCCTGTTTCTGATGAAGAGCCACCAGAAGCTCTCGGTCATTGAGAACCCGAGATCGCTTCTTGGGTCGTTGGGCAATAGTGCTTTCGGTGGCTTCAGTAAGAGCTCGATGAGGTGCACGTGTAGTTCTAGCCAGAGGATAAACACGAGTGACTGCTTCAACTCCTTCAATGTTCTGAGAGAAACTTTGATGCTCCGCATTCTGAAGACTAAGAGGCTCCTTGGCAGGCTCAGGACAAATGGCTTCAACGAACATATCCACATCAGGCAGAAAGATCCGATGATTGCGAGCAGATGGCTGATATGAGATAGCGGAGTGAAGTTTAATCAGCCGCGTTATCCATGGAGCATAGAACTTCAAGCCAAAAAGATTAGAGCCTGATGCAGCAAGTTGGTGGATGAAGAAGTCTTGTGCATTGAAGCATTTTCCATGAAGAATATAGAAGACCAAAGTCTTCATTGCACCTTCCAGCTTGGCATGTGGAGAATGTCCTTTGATGGGCCAGAGAGTTCGCCTTATGATGTGATAGATAGTCCTTGGCAGATACTCAAGGTCTTCAACAAAAAACTCCTTAGGATATGCAGCATCTTGTGGTAAGGGCTTCATCATACTGAGCATCTGACTCATGTTCGGTTCAGGCTTCTGAAAGATGTTCTCCATAGCTTCACTGTGAAGTTGACAGCCAGGTTCATAAAGATCTCCAGGAGTGGGCAGACCAGTGAGCTCAATGATATCAAAGGCTTTGGCTTCGTGATGAACATTTCCTGTCATCCACTCCAGGACCCAAGTCTTCAGATCTCTGTTGTAGCCACGTATGTGAAGTGTGGCATAAAATTGGAGCAGCAACTCTTCGTTCCAGTGCTCTTGGTCGGTCACAAAAGGCAATAGTCCAACCTCTTTGAAGCAATCCAGAGCTTCTTCCAGACAGGGCAGACCAGCTATTGCTTCGGTGTCAAGACGCTTATGTGGGAAGATGCGACCTTGATTGTACAGAATGCATGAGTAATAGCTTCGCTATGGATAGCTCCAGAACCGATCAGAAGATATTCGTTCCCTTGAGTAGGGGTTCTTGGAGCTGTTGAAGAAAGTGTTGTCTGCTTTGAAGCCGTTGACATTGAAGGATCCAGGTGCTGATGCAGGACCTGGAAACCTGGGCAACCTTGGAATTGGCTTCTGTACCTGAGGCCTGTGCTCAACATGATAGTCAAACTGAGGACCAGCAGCAGGCATAGGAACAGGAGCAGTAGCATCATTTGCTTCACTGACTTCTGGCTCATTGGTTGGTGCAGGCTCCATATTTGCTTCAGCCATGACAACATCATTGGCTTCATTTGTTTTGGTGGTGGCAGCCTCAAGATTCTCAATCTCCACTTGATGAGCTGGAGGGTCAGTCACAGTCACGTTCTCCTCGAGAATAGCTTCTTGGTGAGACGGGGGTGTAGCAACTCTTGGGGTTTCTTCTTCATCAGCTGATGTAGCCAGAACATCTTCAGCAGCTGTAGCTTCAGATTCAGAGACTGTAGACCTTGGTCCTTTGCGAAGCCTGCGTAACGCTGGCGACGCTTTTGGAGAAGGAGTTGGCTGGGCCTCAAGGTCATCTTCTTCTTGTTCTTGTGGGTGATCAGCCCATGATGCATCCTGAGCAATTGGTGTTAGAGGACGACCAATGCTGATGAGTTTGCTGTACGTGAGCACAGGCGATGATACCTGTTGGTGCTCGATCTGAGGAAGAACTGCATCATCTTCAACATGGTCATGGTGAGCAATGTCTTCAGCAGCAGTGGGATCAGCTGCTGGAAAATCTTCAGCTTCATGAGCCTCTGTGAAAGCAGGCTCATGGACAGTCAGTTGGCGCTCTTGATGTTCAGCGACAGGGCGAACCATGCAGATGGGTTCAACAAGTAAGGGCTCTATGGGAGCAGCCCGTTCCTTCTTGGTCTTCCGCTTCTTCTTGGAGGGAGCAGCATCAGAGGCTTCAGAATGTTTCCTCTTTCTGGATTCAGCCTCAGCAGTCATTGTCTTCTTCAGTTCTGAAGCGGTAGACCTGGCTTTTGTCTTCGAGCCAGTCATGCTGGTTGGGAAGACAATGGGATGTGCTTCCTGCCTTGGTGCGTCGGGTTCGGCCATAGAGGGCTTCTTCTTCTGCTGCTTTGCAGCCATCCTGGGGTCGATGCCAGGACGACCAAGGGCCTTGCGCTTCTCAGCCTCATTGTAGGCTTGCACACTCTTGTCAGCCAGGACCTTCATGCGCTCACGAGATCCTTGAGCTTCTGCACGTTTCTTGAGAAAGGCTTCTTTGAGCTCGTGCAGCATAATCTTGAAGTTTTTCAACTCTTGCACGCTGAGCTTGGCCATATGCTTCTTGAACTGAGCTTTCTCAAAGTCAATGGCGCCATGGAAGGCGACACTGAGGCCAATTGGAAGTTGCAGATCTTCGAAGCTGAGGTTGGGCGTGTCAAACCACTCATCAATGAAGTTGTGGATGATTGCCACGTCAAAGAGAGGCAGATCATTGAAGATTTCTGCTTCTTCTTTGCTCTTGATCAGTTGCTCAAGAGTGTCATCTGCAAGATCTTCATCACTGGACAGATCAATGGCATCGTTGCGCAGAATAGCAGCAGCAGTCAGTTCTTGGCTGGTGTGTGGCAGAGGCATCTTGACTTTCTGGGGCTTGGAGATGCGTGACAGATCTTCAGACTGCACATTGTCTTCAGGAAGTGCAGTAGCCCGTGGCTTTGCCCATGAGATTTTTGGTGCTGAGGCAGGCTTTGAAGCTTTAGGCTGCTTCAGTTTCTTTGGCTTTGGCGCTGCAGGCGCTTCATCTGATTCAGCGTCATCTGCAGGCTCATCCACGGTTGTCCCTTGAACCACAATATGAGTGATGAGACCTTCCAGGTTTTAGAAGGGCCCAACAAGATTGGGTTCAGCTTTACAGGTGCCATCGGCACGGGGAGCAGAGGGACCAGGGTTGAAGTCTAGTCCCAAAGACTTCTTGTTCTGCTTCACCGAATTCTGGGCAAACTGGAAGTTGCGCTTGAACAGATTGTCGTCTCGACACCATAGCAGTGACGATGGGTCAGCATCCGTAGGCTGTGGTCCACGGACCATGCAGGGATAGAAGCTTTGTTCAATGGCTTCATCTCTGGACCTGGGTTGAAGATTTTTCTATAGGATGTCTCCCCAAGGTCGCTTGATCGCATTTTTCTCAGCATATTCCTTTGTCACAAATCTGTACTTGAACCACCGTTCTGCCCAATATCGTCGAATCCATTGAATTCGTGTCTTGCGCTGATTGTAATCCTCTTCAGGATTTGTCTTGTAAAGCTCTGAGAGGTCATCAGGCAAATCTCTTGATGTTCCCCCATGATGCTGTCTGCCACCCTTCCTTGCTGATTTCTCTGCAGCCATGAACTTCAAACTGAATGGCTTCAACACGTTCAAAGGCTTTAAAGGCTTTCGCTTGCTGGACAAACAGGAACTGGCTTCAGGAGAATTTATATGATACTGTAAGAATTCTGCAAATGAATGCAGACTATGAGAACCAAGGGATTCTCTCACGGACATGTACCTGTGACAGCATTAAGGTGCGAGGGAAGGGGAAGAGGTCATATGCATTCTCAGAAGATTTTGAAGATAAATCAGTTTAGAAGACATTGACCTCATCATGCGAAGACATTCACTCATAGATAAGGAGTTGGTTCCAGATGTGTACGAATCCACGGATCAGTACAAGTGAGGAATCTAACTACTTTGTGAAGCATAAGTGAACATACTAGGCATAATATGAGATGCAGTATGAAGTGGATCCAACATGTGTGAACAAAAATCACTTGTGGTAGAAAGTGACGAATCTGTAGGATCAAAGGGGCCGTAAAAAGGAGGTTTTTATTTACCACACAAGGAACTGCTAGACGGAGTGGAAGAGGAGGCCAAGCAGTTCGATCGTTCGTGCCCTAACTTGGCAATGGAGGACACCTACGGCGATGGCGGAGAAGACGATGTCCGCGGTCGGCGTGAAGACAGTGTCGGAGAGGTTGCGGCAGCTAAGCACTTCGTCGCCGGCGTTGTCGAGGGCTAGAGGTGGCGATAGGCTTCGTGCGAGAGTGAAAGAAGAGATAATGACTGTGGTGTGGCGTGTATTTATAGGGACATGGGCGGCTCAGTGTTATTACACAGGTGCCCCTGGCGATTCACATCTGAGGAACACGTGGCCATCATGCAGCATATCGGAGGTTGTTCCACGTCCCACGCATGCCTGGATTGTCGGGTGGTCGTTCCCACTTCTCCGGGTTTTAGGTGAAGGAATTAGCATTGAAACCGGACTTAATGTTTGTCTCTATATCTTCTGCTGACAAGGACACAGAGAAGACATTTGACAGTTTCAAAAGAATGCATATGATTTGGAGAGATAGAGTTTGAGATAGAAAGCATAGAGAGGTTAGGGTCCGATCACATTCACTTAGTTCAAAAGATTCAGCAAGAAGACATAGCTATAAGTGAATGCTGTAGAGGACAGAACACTAGTATATATATATATAATCAACATAGTGAAGATAATCATGAAGATATACTTTGCTTCGTGTGTTGCACATCTAAGTCATCAATATGCATAAGTGTTAGGATGTGTGCCTGATCACAGGACATTTTAGGATTCCAAGATATTTAGCTCACACCGTAACTTGCAAAATCTCTTCTCATCCAAGGGCTTGGTGAAGATATCTGCCAATTTCTCTTCAGTGTTGACGTGTATGATATCAATATCTTCCTTCACAACATGATCTCTGAGAAAGTGATGACGAATCTCAATGTGCTTTGTCTTCAAGTGCTGAACTGGGTTCTTGGCAATCTTGATGGCGCTTTCATTGTCGTAGTAGAGCGGCACTTGCTTCAGATGAATGCCATAGTCTTTGAGTGTTTGCTTCATCCACAGAAGCTGAGCACAGCAAGATCCAGCAGCAATGTATTCAGATTCAGCAGTGGAGAGAGATACACAGTTCCGCTTCTTTGAAGACCAACATACAAGTGATCGTCCCAGAAAATGACATGTGCCTGATGTAGACTTGCGATCAACCTTGTCACCAGCATAATCAACATCCGAGAATCCAACTAGATCAAACTCTGAGCCCTTTGGATACCATAATCCTATAGTTGGGGTGTAAGCCAAATATCGAAGAATTCACTTCATAGCTAAGTGATGCGATTCCTTTGGTGCCGCTTGGAATCGAGCACACATGCAAACACTAAGCATAATATCTGGCTTAGATGCACATAGATAAAGTAAAGAACCAATCATGGAGCGGTATACCTTTTGATCGAACTCTTTACCATTGTCGTCGGGACCCAGATGATGTTTCTCTGGCATTGGCGTCGTGAAGCCTTTGCAGTCTTGCATACCGAACTTCTTCAGGCAAGCTTTGAGATACTTGTCTTGAGATATAAAGATGCCATTGCGTTGTTGTCGTACTTGAAGACCAAGGAAGAACTTCAGCTCTCCCATCATGGACATCTGGTATTGCTCTTGCATCATATATCCAAATTCTTCACTGTATTTCTGATTGGTGCAGCCGAAGATAATGTCATCCACATATATTTGGCACACAAACAGTTCACCATCATATCTCTTCGTGAAGAGAGTGGGGTCGAGGGAACCAGGTGTGAAGCCTTTGCTCTTCAAGAAGTATTTGAATGTGTCATACCAAGCCCGAGGGGCTTGTTTGAGGCCATACAGTGCCTTGTTGAGCTTGTATACCATGTCAGGATGTTTTGGATCTTCAAAGCCAGGCGGTTGTGCAACATACACTTTTTCTTCAATCTTGCCATTGAGAAAGGCACTCTTCACACCCATTTGATATAGAAGTATGTTATGATGATTTGCATAGGCCAGCAGTATGCCTATGGCTTCAAGTCGAGCCACAGGAGCAAATGTTTCATCGAAGTCAATCCCTTCAACTTGAGTATATCCTTGAGCAACGAGACGAGCTTTGTTTCTGACAACTTGACCATGCTCATCTTGCTTGTTGCGGTATATCCATTTTGTGCCTATTATATTGTGCTTCCAAGGATCAGGACGCTTAACTAGTTCCCATACATTATTCAGCTCAAACTATTGAAGCTCTTCTTGCATAGCTTGAATCCATTCAGGTTCCATGAAGGCTTCTTCAACTTTCTTGGGTTCTGTTATTGAGACGAATGGGAAGTGCCCACAGAAATTTGCTAGCTGTGATGCCCTTGAACGAGTGAGCGGACCAGGTGCATTGATTCTATCAATTATTCTCTCAATCTGCACTTCATTGGCAACACGAGGATGTACAGGGCGAAGATTTTGCTCTTGCTGATCATTGTCATTGTTAGAGGGATTGTCTTCAGGCTGAGCATTGTCTTCAGGTTGATCAGGTGCGGAGATGATAAGTTCCTCTTCAGGTTGAGCTTCAGAGGGTATGATTTCTCCAGTTCCCATAAGTTTGATTGATTCACTGGATGGAACTTCATCTAGCACATTTGGCAGGTGCTCTCTTTGTGAACCGTTAGTCTCATCGAACCGCACATCCACTGTTTCAACCACTTTATAATGAAAGAGATTGAAGACTCTGTACGAGTGCAAATCCTTTCCATATCCAAGAATAAAACCCTCATGTGCTTTTGGTGCAAATTTTGAAGTGTGATGTGGATCCTTGATCCAGCACCTGGCGCCAAATACTCTGAAGTAACTGACATTTGGCTTCTTGCCAGTAAGGAGCTCATAAGATGTCTTGTTCAGAAGCTTGTGAAGATAAACACAATTTATTGTATGGCATGCTATATCAATGGTTTCAGGCTAGAATTTTCTTGGAGTCTTGTACTCATCAAGCATCGTTCGGGCCATCTCAATGAGTGTTCTGTTCTTGCGTTCGATGATGCCATTCTGCTGTGGCGTGTACGGAGCTGAGAATTCATGTGTGATGCCCAAAGTATCAAGATATGTATCAAGGCCAGTGTTCTTGAATTCAGTGCCATTGTCACTTCTGATGTGCTTTATCTTGGCGCCATAGTTGTTCATTGCTCGATTGGCGAAGCGTCTGAAGACATCCTGCACTTCAGTCTTGTAGAGGATTATGTGCACCCAAGTATATCTAGAATAATCATCAACAATGACAAAGCCATAGAGACAAGCAGTAGTAGTAAGAGTTGAGTAATGAGTGGGACCGAAGAGATCCATGTGGAGCAGTTCGAAGGGTCGAGTTGTTGTCATGATTGTCTTCGAGGGATGCTTGGCCCTCGTCATCTTTCCTGCTTCACAGGCACCGCATAAGTGATCTTTCTTGAACTTGACGCCCTCGATGCCTATGACATGCTTCTTCTTTGCAAGGGTGTGGAGGTTCCTCATGCCAGCATGCCCTAGCCTCTGATGCCAGAGCCAGCATTCTGAAGCTTTTGCCAGAAGACATACCACAAGTTGTGGTCCTGCTGAGAAATCTACCACGTACAAATCATCTTTCCTATACCCTTTTAAACACTAGAGACTTGTCAGATTCCATTAGAACAAGGCAACGATATTTTCCAAACATCATGATCATGTTTAAATCACAAAGCATTGAGACAGACATTAAGTTGAAACCAAGGGATTCAACAAGCATGACTTTATCCAAGTGTTGATCCTTTGAGATTGCAACTCTACCTAGACCCAATACCTTACTTTTACCAGTGTCAGCAAATGTGATGTGACTCTTGTGGGATGGACGTAAGGTTGATTCCATAAGAAGGCTTCTCTTGCCAGTCATGTTATTGGTACACCCACTATCAATAATCCATTCTGAAGCTGCTGGTGTCGTACCCTACAGTGCAGTTAGGGGGATATGCTTCACGAAGAGAATTGTGAAGCAAAAACATTTGATGAACCAGTGGGTTATGAAATCTTAGATCGAGATTTGGACTGATAGGGCAAGTAGCAAGCGATTCAGGAACGAAGTACATAATAAGACCATTTGGGCATTTGATCTTGCGCTCTACAAGATATTTAAGGTCCCCAGCAATAGCGTCAGATGATTTTGGTTTTCTGCTGGAGACCCTTCCCTGCAAAAGAGAGTTAAGCTTTCTTAGCCACCCACATCTTCAAGGGTGGCTTAGAAGCAATAAGTCCAAGTGTAGCATCTAAGAACTTTGGCTTTGGAGCCCTAGCAAAAAGTCTTGCAGGAGGACAATAGTACTCATAAGAATAAGCAGAATAGTTCTTGGTCTTATGAACATGGCGGTTTGATGAACCACGCTCATATTCATAGGCATGAGTATGGCTTCCCTGCAAAACATTTGCGTTAGTGCGACTCAGGTGAGTCCTCTGTCTGTATGAAGCCTTTGGACCGTATGAAGCCTGTGGTCTGGGGTTTATCTTCTTCACCTGTGGTGTCATGATGACATTCACAGGAAGATTCTCCAAACACCTTTTCGGCACCCAGATCTTCTTCATAGGCGGTCCATTCCTGCAGTTAGTACCAATATACCTGGCAAACACTTCACCATTATGATTCTTAAACAGTTTATAGTTTGCATCAAAGGATTCATTAATAACGATGGGATTAGCACAAGTGAAGCCAGATAGGGTGGATGGATCCACTGAGGGTTCCTTTGCAGCAACCCATGTGGTTTTGGGGTACTGCTCAGGTTTCCAGTAAGAGCCATCAGCATTCATTTTCCTTTCGAACCCAACACCCTCTTTCCTAGGGTTTCGGTTCAGGATCCGCCTTTTGAGGACATCACATAGTGTTTGATGCACTTTGAGACTTTTGTACATCCCTGTTTCAAGCAGTGTCTTCAACCTAGCATTCTCATCAGCAATAGCAGTGGTATCCTCAGCAGAGGGGTTAGTTACCACATCAACAGTTGAAGATATTGCAATAGTAGCAGCAGTAGAACATTCAGCAATAAAGGTAGCATTATCACGCTCAATGCATTTAAGACATGGTGGTTCAAATCCTTCCTGAGCGGAACTGATCTGTTTGGCGCGAAGTGACTCGTTTTCCTTTTGAAGATCTTCATGAGCCGCTCTCAATTTCTCAAGATCATGCTTCCTTTGAAGATAATCATAGGAAAGCCTTTCATGAGTTGTTGAGAGCGTTTCATGACGACTTTCAAGTTCCTCATACTTAACATGAAGATTTTTTATGTCTTCAATTAAGGACTGAGATCGAGTCATTTCAGCGTCTAACAGATCATCGCTTTTGTCTAATAGTTTTTGAATATGTTCCATAGCTTTCTGTTGTTTAGTTGCAATTTTAGCAAGTGTTTTGTAGCTGGGTTTGGAATCACAATCAGAGTCATCTTCACTAGATGTTTGATAGTGAGTAGTGCGTGTGTTTACCTTGGCACCGCGTGCCATGAAGCAGTAGGTAGGAGCGGAGTAGTCCTTGTCATTTCCATCGGTGTCGGTGATGAAGTCATTGTCTTCAGTGTTGAAGATGGACTTGGCAACGTATGCTGTAGCCAGACTCGCAACGCCAGAATCGGACTCCTCCTTAGACTCCACCTCCGCCTCCTTAGAAGCGGACTCCTCCTATGAATCCATTTCCTTGCCAACAAACGCACGTGCCTTGCCAAATGAGCTCTTCTTGTGTGATGAAGACTTGGAGGAAGACTTGGAAGAAGACTTTGATTATTTCTTCTTCTTCTTGTCGTCAGAGTCATACTCCTTGCTCTTCTTCTTCTTGTTGTTCTCATTGTCCCACTGCGGACACCTAGAGATGTAGTGGCCAGGTTTCTTGCACTTGTGGCATGATCTTTTCCTGTAGTCATGAGCAGAAGCTTCATCATTCCTTGAGCTTGATCGTGAAGACTTTCTGAAGCCCTTTTTCTTGGTGAATTTTTGGAACTTCTTCACAAGCATAGCAAGCTCCTTTCCAATGTCTTCAGTATCATCAGAACTGCTGTCAGATTCTTCTTCAGACGTGGAGACAGCTTTTGCCTTCAAGGCACGAGTTTGCCCATAGTTGGGACCGTAGATGTCTCTTTTCTCAGAAAGCTGAAACTTGTGTGTGTTGAGCCTCTCAAGTATGTCAAACGGATCGAGTGTCTTGAAGTCAGGACATTCTTGAATCATAAGGGCTAGGGTGTCAAACGAGCTGTCAAGTGATCTCAGGAGTGTCTTGACGACTTCATGCTTGGTGATCTCAGTGGCTCCGAGAGCTTGAAGCTCATTTGTGATGTCAGTGAGTCGATCAAATGTGAGCTGGACATTCTCATTGTCATTTCTCTTGAAGCGGTTGAAGAGGTTGCGAAGGACACTGATTCTCTGATCTCTCTGGGTTGAGACGCCTTCATTGACCTTGGAGAGCTAGTCCCAGACTAGCTTAGATGTTTCCAAAGCACTTACATGGCCATACTATCCTTTGTTTACATGACCACAAATGATGTTCTTGGCAGTGGAGTCCAGTTGAACGAACTTCTTGACATCAGCAGCGGTGACACCTTCACCAGCCTTGGGAACGCCATTCTTGACGACATACCATAGGTCGACATCAATGGCTTCGAGATGCATGCGCATCTTATTCTTCCAGTAGGGATATTCAGTTCCATCAAAGACGGGGCACGCAAAGGAGACTTTAATTATCCCTGCAGTCGACATAGCTAAAACTCCAGGTGGTTAAACTGGATCACACAGAAGAAGGGAGTACCTTGCTCTGATACCAATTGAAAGTGCGTTATATCGACTAGAGGGGGGTGAATAGGCGATTTTTATGAAAGTCTTCAAAACGTGGAAGTTTCGAAGACAAACGATAGAAATAAACCTATTACCATGCAGCGGAAGGTAGACTACACTAGGCAAACCATAGTCAAGTATTCAATGAAGTGAAAGCATAATGACCTATAGCAGCTAGGTAGTTAGGATCAGGTAGGAAGATATTATGAAGCCAAACAGAATACGCAGTCACTCAGTGAAGACAAAAGATAGTGAAATCAAACAATGACTTCACAAGGACCAACAGTAAGTAAAGGGAAGGGAAGGATGAAACCAGTGACTCGTTGACGACAATGATTTGTTAGACCAGTTCCAGTTGCTATGACAACTGTACGTCTGGTTAGGGCGGCTAGGTATTTAAACCTGAGGACACACAGTCCCGGACACCAAGTCCTGAACACGCAGCTCGGGACACCCAGTCCTCACCGTATTCCCCTTGAGCTAAGGTCACACATACCTCGCCCAATCACTCTGGTAAGTCTTCAAGGTAGACTCTCAAACCTTCACAGACTTCGTTCACCGGCGATCCACAATGTCTCTTGGATGCTCAGAATGCGACGCCTAATCGGCTGGAGGATTCACAGTCCTCAAGTGTAATAAGTCTTCAGATCACACAGACAGGAAGACTTAAGTGATGCCTAACACTCTTTGGCTCTGGGTGGTTAGGGCTTTATCCTCGCAAGGAATTCTCTCTCAAAGGCTTCGAGGTGGGTTGCTCTCAAACGACAAAAGCCGTACTTTAACTCTGAGAAGCCAACCGTTTATGGTTGTAGGGGGTGGGCTATTTATAGCCACTAGGCAACCCGACCTGATTTGTCCGAAATGACCCTGGGTCACTAAGGAACTGACACGTGTTCCAACGGTCAGATTTCAAACACACACGACTACTTTACTTGGGCTACAAGCAAAGCTGACTTGTCCGACTCTGGACAAGATTCACTCTCATAGTCTTCACTCGAAGACATAGGTTTTGGTTAAGCATCACTTCAGTCATTCTGACTGGTTCTCTTGGACCCCACTTAACAGTACGGTGGTTCCTATGACTCAATAAAGAAGAAAAAGAGCTACGAAAGATCTAAGTCTTCGAGCTCCATAGGCTTCATGCGATGTCTTCTCTTGTCATAGTCTTCAATGTGAGTATCTTCACATACCACCTTTGACATCAATGTCTTCATACATTTTTAGGGGTCATCTCTGGTAGGAAAACCGAATCAATGAGGGACTTCTACCTGTGTTATCCTGCAATTCTCACAAACACATTAGTCCCTCAGCTAGGTTTGTCGTCAATACTCCAAAACCAACTAGGGGTGGCACTAGATGCACTTACAACATCGAAAGTTCAAGATCTACGACGGCCACATGAAATCATAGCAAGGATTGGGATGAAAGCCCCATGTTAAGCTCTTTGGTCCATATATGCACCATATGCTACCAAAGGTAGGGGTGGCCTCGACGCCGTTCTCTAGGCTATGATGCTCATCATCCGCCGTTATAATCCATGCAAATTATCGAGGGGCCGAAAATTCACGGGACCTAGCGCAAGTGTAAACATACGACCCCTAGAGGGTGTGCTAAAACATCGAGAGCGGCATGCGTAGGCCCTCACGTAGGCTGTGGGCAACTGGGGCCATATCCCATGCTGGATCAAGCCACAGAGTGGGAATGCGTCCGTCCTGTGAAGGGAGTGCGGGCCCCGTTCCTTCATTTGCCTCAAATCTCGGTGCTGCGTGATGTTAGACCTAGTAACCAAGGCCCGTCCCATGCATCGGACTCAGGTGGACCCACAACATGCATGCACACATGTCCATGTGTGAGGCTACACGGCGGGGATGCATGGTTCGGGGGCTGGCACAAGTGTCGTGGGTCATGTGTCTAGGTGCCACTCCATTTGGGTCTAAACAGCGGGGGTGCATGGTTTGGATCTAGCTACCGAGAGGTAACGCGCCCGGTTTGTGCCTAGGTAGTGCATCACGGGGCTGGCGTGGTCTCATCATATGACCCATGAAGGGTATGGTCAAACACCGAGAGGGGCATGCATAAACCCTCACGCGGGGTAAGTGTAAACGAGGCCATACCGCATGTTGGATATAGCCAATGGGAGGTAACAAGTGCGGCATGCGGACGGTGTGTGGGGATCGATCCTTCACTTTCCTCAAACTTCGGTGCCGCTTCATGTGGGCCCTAACCACAAAGGCCCGTCCCATGCATCACACTCACCTGGACCCACACCGTGCAAGCACACTTGGCCAAGTAGACACACACTGATAAACCTTGACAATAGCTAGGGTTTAATAATTATCCATTCATTTTACCTAATCGGTACAACATAGCTAGCGATGAACAAAAAAGCTAGTAGATGCCATGTGAAATTAAATGTGCCAACTGTCCCTTCTAGTATTTTTTTTCAGTTGTTCTCCCTTCTAGTATTTAGTAGTACTACGCAAAACAAAAAAAATGTCCCTCCTATTTTGCTGTTTTTTTAACACACTGTTTTGGTGTTCGGTTTATGTTGCCACGTTTGTGGACCGACATTGTGCACTTTTTCTTTTACTTGGTTGGTTGATTGGTTGGTTCGGGCAAATCTCTGGGTGTGCATGATGCCGTATACGTGCATGTTTGTACCTAAATTTCAAAAGTTACGAATTGTGCACGGCCTTGACCTCTCTCTCCCAATCAAATTGAATTTTCACTACCCAAATCTCGCTCCCGCCTCCAGCGCTCGATCGCCTCTGCCTATCCACCCACGTCTTCGTCGCCGCCCACTACTCGCCGCTGCCAAAAAGATCACATTCTTGGCAGCGAGGATGATCCTACCTGCCGGGAGAGGGTGCATGGCTGGTGCGCTCCGTGCGACAGATGTGGACCCCATGGAGGAACTGGTCGACAAGGATGTCGTCGCCGCCGATTCGCAGCCGTAGCAGGTACAACACAGCACCAACGACGACGAATCGGTTAGTGTCTGCAGATATTAACCCTAGAATTTGCCTTCTCGAGGTTAACCCTAGAAATTGCTCTCTTGTTATTCCTCGCTATTAGTATAGACAATCGTACTGTTCACCTTTTTTTGATTAATCATACGGTTTTCAGTCCTAGGGTTTGCAAATTTAGATGAATGGATTATTTGTATTCCATTTTATGCCTGTCTTTCATATAACCAAAGTTTTAGGAAACCAATACAAAGAAAAAACAATCTATTACCTGCCTTTGATATAACGTACAATTCGCTGGCATGAGGTCTTTCTTCTTCTAATACCAGATTGCAGATTTGGAAGAATGGGAGAACTACCTACAGCTGAGGGAAGCTTTCAGAAAGAAAATCTTCAAGTGGCTCATGGCTGCAAAGATTGTGTACCGGCGTAACGGTCTCTATAAATGCCCGTTCTGCAGGAAAGAGAACTAGCATTCCAAAACCACAGCAATTGCAGCTTATAGAAAGAGGTGGCATCTTAAGGCAAAACCTGCTGAGTTGGCCAACAAATTGGGGAGGGTGAAGACCTAAAAGCATATAGTCATGTTTGTTTTTTGTGTTCTATCGACACCAAATGTAAAAAATATGGGCCCACATGAACAAGTATCAATCTTTATCTCCTTCAATGGTCAGTCCCACATTGGCCAACATGAACAAGTGTTGATCTCATTGGACTTACATCCTGGCAAAATTTGGTGTCATTCTGAACCTGCTTCATGGGAGGCCGTTCGGGACGGGAAGGGTCCGTCTCGAAGCATGTTTTTGTCGACATCCTTGAAGTGGACCAACAACCTTGTACAAACATGACTAGCATCATTGCCAAGTTTCGTAGCTTTTTGACATTGTAAGGATTATCTAGGGCTTTCGCGTCGATAAATCATACTAATACTTATGGTTTTTTTCTGCGCCTGTTTTTTTTTCTGCACTCAAGGGTGGGCTGCCATGCATCGTGTCATTGGGCTGTGTAAAGAAGCCCACCCGTTGGACCGAGCGATGTCCGCCGCCGTTGCATGCGCCCGAGCGAGCCTACGTTGCACGCGGTTGCATGCATGCATCCGCTTCAGCCTATGTTGCATGCGTGCACATACGTGAAGGAGCACGCGCCGCAGAGCTGTCCCCGGTTGACCCGACCGACGACACATAGGCCAGCACTTAAACTTTGCATTTTGATTCACACTACAGTTTCCCACGCGTGTACACTCCCGATGCCGCGGTGGGTGGAAAATTTGTTCATATTTGACCCCATTACTGCCACGGTGGCTATTTAAGCCACCTATCATGCTCCTCTTCCTCTCACACCCTTCATCCATCTCCCATACTCTCCCAGCTGCATTTTGCGCCTGCCCTTCTTCTTCTTCACCACAAACAACCCCAAGAACCAGCCCGCCACAGCCATGCAGTACACCGGGCCAACCTACCGCTTCCCCTACGCCGTGCCGGAGATGCTCTACCCCGTCGGGGTGTACGTCGAGAGCACCCTTCGTGTGCGGGCGATGTCAAGGTGGAGGGGCGCAAGGGGGCTCACCGACTTCTTCCTTTGGACCGGCTACGGGCACCTCCCTTGGGGATCTCCAAGGATGTACCGAGTCGAGGAGGTCATCCACAACAGGGTTGTGGTTGCTATCCTTGCCCACTTCACCAACCCCTTCGACGCGTTCTACCTCCTCGGCCGTGTGTTCTGGTGTGGCTGTGACTTCATAGCTTTCACCACCCATAACATCTTCACGAACTACGACAACGTCTTCCCCACTGACGAGCGCATGCACACTCTGCCATACCCCATCAACAACACCGCGGAGGAGCAGTGAAGGGCGCCCGGAGGAGGAGCAAGGAGGAGCCTGGTGGAGAAGCGGCGGCCATCTATCTATCTATCTACCTTTTTTAGCTAAAAAATCTATCTGTCTATATTTGACTTGGTGTTATTTAAGTTGTAAGCGTACTATTAATTCATGTTGTGGGCTTTGGTTGGCCCGAATTATCTATATTTATTATACAAAGTTTTACAGTGGTTGGGCTTTTTTGGAACCGTTTTAATCCATGGAATTTTAGTCATAGGAAAAAATTGTCTCAAAAAAGTCATAGGAAGAAAACAATCATGCGTCGCCCCTCTCATCCAATGCAGAACCGCCGACGCCATCGTCCTTCCCCTCACCCATCACCATTATAACCGCGACATCTTCTCCCTCTCCTTCTCGTCCTTCTCGCGGCCGCAACTTTGCTCGTCTCCTCTTCCACATCCCACCCCCTTCTTCCAGGTAAAAATGGCCAGGTTGATGGAGATCCGTTCTTGGTTTAACAACATAAGGCAGTTGCACTGGACGACAAGGGCCACTTTGAGGGAAATGACATCCAGGGAGAAGAAAAAGCTTTCCCCCCCGCCCGCACAACCGAGGCACGACATCGAGATCCTCCTGTGGGCGATGGAGCAGGCCAATTCGTCCAGCCCGTGGGACAGGCGCAGGTGGTGGGCGTTTAGATCCAGGGTAGAACATCCACTGGATCAAGAACCCACGGTGCACGAGGTGCCATTGCAGATTGTGGAGCCTCCAACCGAGTCAGAGATGACTCCGAAGCACAAGAGGAGGAGGATAGTGGTCGCGACATCGCTTCCCCGCCATTCTCCATGCTTCCCTCGCCGCTCCCATTGTCTGAACGGCGGCGGTACCATTGTTTAGGGTAAGCTTCCCCACTCCTTATCTTCCTACTGCTCGTGCTTACAGTTGCGGTGGTAGTGATTGAGGACATGCTTTTGGGGGCTGGATTATGATGTATATGAACCCTAGGCTAAATTTGTACTGTTGTAGTGGTAGTATTTGATGTTCACCTGCATTTCTACTCCAAAAATTTGTTATGTGTCTTTCTATTATTAAGTGCTTGATACTATATTTGAACCTTTTTTTTGAGTTGTTGATTTCTTTTTTGTAGAGCTACCTGCTCTTATGGAGATGCTCATGTTGTATGTCTTGTTCTCCATTATTTGTACTTAGCATTCTGTGCAATTAGATGCAATGACAAGCCATGTAGCATATTTATTTATTGCCTCCAACATGCCATCATTTTACTCTGTGCATATCAGCAAGTATAAATCTGTCAGCTATAAAACTTTGCGAATTTGCTTGATGGTTCCCACTAAACTATAAATCCCCCTTTTGTTTTCAAAGTAAGCCACAATCATCCGGGTCCCACGGCACGCACACACAAATGCTCCCAGTTGATGGCTAGCCAACCTCAGTGTGCCTCTACCAATAACAGCAGCCCTTTATGTTATAAAACTATGCAACTTTGCTTGAAGGTTGCCACTAAAAATATAACTTCTATGGCCATGCTTCCTAAAATTTATTTGCATTATGTTGTCAATACTTTCATGCCATGCCTTTTGTTGCTATGACAAGTTTATGTTGCATGGTAAAATCTTGCTCTAAAGTGGCCATGTTAATATAATTGTTTGATGTTAAAAGTAAGTTGCACTTGTGAGCTTGGTTTTGTTTGCTTGTTGTAACCATGATGTCAACACTGTTTGTCATTATAACTGTTTCAACATAACTGTAATTTTCACTAAGTCCTAACCTGTAACAGCAACTTTTCCATTCGTGTTTCACAGGAAAAAAACTGGAGTTCACAAGGCTGGAGACCTAGAGTTGTGAGGCTAGGAGGCTGATGGCGCTGCTGCTGGCTGGTCCTTCTTCTTCCAGCTTTTGTTCCTCCTTTTCTCTCTACTCGTTGGCTTCCTGGGCTACATCCCTATGTGCTGTTAATGTATTAAGTTGATCCTTTGAACTTATTGTATTATATTTAATGTGGAAGTACCTTAATCTCTACGAAAGAGATGTTGGTTCTATGACTGATAATTTCTAGGAGCATGCTTAAATTCAATATTTAGGGATTATTTTTTTTGAATTGTTTGGATTGCTTACCACATGTGTCACGTGGTCAATATGTAGGGATTATTAACATATGAAAACAACAATTCGATCGCCTATGTAAATGTGTACAACATAATTTTCAAGATAAACTGAAACATGACACGTGCACATGCAATGTGCCAACAGGTCCAGTTGTAGTAGAAAAAGACAGCATGTGCACGTATCCAACCGTGCCTCCTACGATTTTGTTCCATGCTTTTGTCGCCACATGTCTTTGGAAGTAAAAAAATATAAGGTGATTTTCTCATAATAAACCGTTTTGGAGAGAAATTTGCAACCAACCAAAAATATCTACTGCGTGCAACTTGGCCCCCGTGGGGAGATTGGATCGACTCCTAGATTATAGGGTGAGGCCATCGTGATCGTAAGAGAAGAAATCTTTTTTCGAGGGAAGGTAGGAATTTTGTGTGGTTACAAAATGGACCTTATTGTAATTAAGGAAATTATTATTTAACAGAAACCTTGCTATTTTCAAGCCATTATAAAAATAACTAAATTGTTTTGGCAAAAAAAAAGTTGATTATGGGTTAGTTAGTTTTGTGGACACGTACATGTAGTGGTGCATGCTGTGAGCCTAGGTGGCTCTAGGTGCATGCAGTGTATAATGCTGGCTAGGGGTGCACAAGGTAGTAACCTGGTGAATCGGGGTGGAAGTCTTGTGCTAATTCTATTTTGTGGTGTGCGACATATGAGTCTACCCGGGGGGAATTCTTGGGCTTGGGGGCCGGTGTAAGTGGTGTGGGTCTACTGTGTAAGTGGTGCGCCACATGAGTCTAGACGGCGGCGGTGCATGGTTTGGATCTAGCTACCTTGAGGTAACGCATCCGGTTTGCGCACTGAGTGCGAGCCCGTTCCTCCGTTTTCATCGGTGCTTTCTCTCGGGTCAACGGAGAACAATTTAAACGCGCATGCTAGGTCCCGGCCTTTCTTGGGTTCCGCGTGCCATATTCGGGACAATTGCCGCATTTCTAGGGTAGTATCATCGGGAATTCACGATCTATACCGCGGCCACATGAAATCATAGCAGGGAATGGGGTAACAATCACATGCTAAGCTCTTTGGTCTATATATATGGGCCATGTGCCACCAAAGAGAAGGGCCGCCTCGGAGCCATTGTCCATTGAGAGGAAACGAGTCTGGCCTATGAATGGTGTGTGGGGTCTGCCCCTTCATCTGCTTCAGAACTCCGTGCCGCAAGATGTGGACCCTAGCAACCAAGGCCCGTCCCGTGCGCCGCACACCAACTGGACCCACACCATGCATGCACGCGTGGCCAAGTAGACACTCACCGGTGAACCTTGAGAATGTACACAAGACGCATGCGCACTCATTAGCCATCTAGCACCCAGCCATGCACACCTAGCCAGCTTCACTCAAACCGTGAACCGTTTGCCTGGTTCACCCACACCATCCATCCATTATTGACCCCTCCTACGTTCGTTCGACCTCCGACAAGAGTCCCTTCCCTCGGCATTTCAGGTATGTCAAAGCAACACGCGAGTACACATATTGCACACTGAGATACGACGTCATTCACTAGTGCCAGCCAAAATGATGGACACTAGCGCATGGTTAGGATCGAGAAGCCTAGCGGTACATGATGTCGGCCCGATTGGTTGGGGCTGCATGACATGGGTCCAGATGAAACGCATGGCATCGCATGGATCCACATTCCCCTGCCCAATACCAAACAGCGGGCATATACCAGACGAATCCAAGTGATCGCTGACGAAGCTTGGAAACCATGTGTCATGTGCATGCTGAATTTCAATATTTAGGAATTATTAACATACGAAAACAATAATTCAAGTGTCTATGTAAAGGTGTACAAAATAATTTTCAATAAAAATATGAAACATGACACGTGCACATGCAACTTGCCAACAAGTGCACTTGTAGTACAAAAAGACAACATGTGCACGTATCCCACCATGCCTTCTACAATTTTTGTTCCATGTTTTTTCACCACATATCTTTGGAAGGAAAAACAAAAGAATGTGATTTTCCCATAAAAAACCGTGATGGCGAGATGGTTGCAACCAACCAAGATAGATAGTGCGTGGAAGTTGTCCCCCGTGGGGAGATTGGAACGACCACTCCTAGATTATAGGGCGAGGCCACCGTGAACGTGATAGTGAGAGGGTGAAGAAGGATTCGTTTTTTCGAGGGAAAGGAAGTAATATTGTGGGTTTACAAAAAGGAATGCACCCCTTTTTGATGGACAACAAATGCACGTTATAATGTGTAATTAATGAAATTATAATTTAACAGAAACCTTGCTATTTTCAAGCAATTTAAAAACAACTTACTTGTTTTCACAAAAAAAATGTTGATAATGCGATAGTCCATTTTTTGGACACTTACGTGTAGTGGTGCATGTTGTGGAAATCGGGGTGGAAGTCTTGAGCTAAGCTATTTTGCGGGGTGCGGCATATGAGTCTACACGGGGAATGGTTGGCTTGGGGGCCGGCGTAAGTGATGTGGGTCTAGTGTCTAAGTGGTACACCACGTGGGTCTAGACGGCGGGGGTGCATGGTTTGGATCTAGCTACCTTGAGGTAACGTGTCCGGTTTGCGCAATGAATGCGGGCCCGCTCCTCCATTTTCGTCGATGCTCTCTCTTGGGTCAACGGAGAACAATCCAAAAGCGCATGCAAGGTCCCGGCCTTTCTCGGAGCCCGCACTTGCCATATTCGGGACATTTGCCGCATTTCTAGGGCAGTATCCTTGGAAATTCAGGATCTATACCGCGGCCACGTGAAATCACAGCAGGGATTGGGGGTGACAGTTCCATGCTAAGCTCTGGTCCATATATGTGCCATGTGCAACCAATGGGCAGGGCCGCCTCACAGCCATTGTTAAGGGCAAAAGGTGCCGGGTCTCGTCTGCCCCCGCTATAATCCGTGCAAATTCACGAGGGATCCAAATTTCTTGGGACCTTTCGCGGTGTGGGTGTGGTCGAACATCGAGAGCGGCACGCATAAGCCTTCACATAGGTTGTGTGTAAACGAGACCAAAATGCATCCCGGAGCTAGCCATCGAGAGGGAACAAGTCCTGCTTGTGGACGAAGACCGGGGCTGGCCCCTTCATCTGCTTCAGAACTCTGTGTTGCAAGTTTTGGGCCCTACCCACCAAGGCACATCCCGTGCGCTGAACGCAAACTGGACCCACACCATGCATGCACGCATAGACACGTAGACAACCACCATTCAACCTTGACAATGTACAGATGACGCATGCGCACTCATTAGCCATCTAGCCCCCAGCCATGCAAACCTAGCCACCTAAACTCAAACCATGCACCGTTAGCCAGGTTGACCCACACCATACATCCAACATTGACCTCACCGCGGTTTGTTGGACCTTCGACGAGTCCCTTCGGTATGCCAGACACGCCAAAGAGACACGTGACTTCACATATTGCACACCGAGATCCGACGTCATTCACTAGTGCTAGCAAACCTGTCCGCATGAGCATCTCTGCGCATGGTGGACACTAGCTCGTTGTTTGGATCGAGAAGGCTAGCGGCGCATGTTTTGGCCTGGTTGGCTCGGGGTGCATGATATGGGTCCAGACAAAACACATGGCATCGCGTGGATCAACATTCCCCTCCTCAGTATCGGACATCCGATATATGGCAGAGGAATCTGCGTGGTTGCTGACGAAGTTTTGTCACATCCATTTTCCATTCCATTGTTGTAAAGTTTTACAACATATTTTAGGACAAATATAAAACATGACACGTGCAGATGAAACAAGCCTACAAATTTAGTTGTCCCACTGTATGACTTTGTTATGTGTAATGAGGGAGCAGTTACATTACACAATTTTTTGAAGGGAAGTTGTATTACTCCTAAATCATGGTTGTGCACGATCGGGCTATTCATTTTAGTGAGAAGTTACGTTTTGACGTGGCAAGACGTGTTGGTGTGAACAATGCACGGGGAGGTGTGAACGTGGCAATAACTCCTTTTGACTGCCCATGACTAAATCGGCGGCTCCGCTTCCCAAAGCACGCTCCGCTTCCCCATTAGCATTTATCACATCGCCGCCGCCCTCTTCCCGTCCTCTTCCCCATCTACAAATTCGAGGGTTTTCTCCTCCCACGCCTCAACACTCGCCTGCCCACCCCGCCGCTGCTCCCTTCCCGCCGCTGCTCCCTTCCCGCCGCTGCACCTCCGCCGTCGAGATGCCCAAGCACACCATGGGAGGGAGGGCCGACGTCGGGGCCGATGCCATGGTGCACGAAGCATCCAAGCGCTGTGCGAAGCTGCACATGGAGAAACCCCTCCCCGCCGATGAGGGGTCCAGCCGACAGCAGGGCGGCCGTGACGTCATCGACCACGTCCAGGCTCCGGTGCAGGTGTCACCTACGCCAGAGCAGGTGACTCCTCTGCCATGCCATCTGCCTCCTCTGCCGCAGCCCGTGGTCAACGTCGACGGCGACGACGACGAAGAAGAGGTCAGTCCTATTTTAGGAAATATCCTAGGTTTCCTTGTTCAGTCCCTTATCTATTTTTTGGCATGGCTAGGGTTTCTGCTTTTCTTCCATCTATGAAATCCGTACCTAGATTCGTTAGATTAGGTAGGTTTGGTCCACATGCGTGCATGGGTGTGGGGGTCGGCTCCTCATTGCATAGGTTATCTTGTTTTTAAGATCTACCAACCACTCCGATCCATGGCTCTCGTGCATCCAAAATGTGTTGATGCCAAATTTTAAGATAGATCTACCAACCACCTGAAATTATTTGCCCCAAATTTCTTATATATGGTTCTTTTATTTTAAATGTACTAAAAGTGGTGTAGTTTATGCACTAAACTTCATGTCAATTTGTATAATACTAGCCTCTTACGCTTAATCTAGCAGACACATTTTTTGTCGTTCAATTTGCTCTACACCAATTGCTTGATTCCTGGAGTCCAATTACCATAGGCTATAATATTATTGACTTGTTATCATCCCTATTTGAAATATATTATTTGGTTGCTTATTTTCATCATAATATTTTCTGCAAGTAAAGGATAACAACACCATGCCTTGTTTACGAAAATGTCATACTAAATAATCTTCATTTTCTGTCATTCATGTCTGTACTGTCAGTATGATGAAAAAAAAATATTTTCACATGAACATTTTAGCTATTACGTACTCCTAACTCTTTAATTTCTTGAGTAACAGAAGTAGAGGAAGAAGAATGCCTTCTGGACTCAAAAGCCAACTTGATCTCAGCCGTTTGAAATATATTGTTGTGGTTTTGGTTTGCAATATTAATGTTTGAACACCCAACATTGAAATCCTGCATCCGAAGCTGTGTTGCTAGGTTGCATTAGTTTAGGCATGTATATGACATTTTTTGATCTATATAAAATATTTTGCTATTTATGTGGGACCAGGTAGCTGCTCTGGCTCCTCAGACGGAGCAGGTGACGCCTCCTGTGTCCGAGCCTGTGGTCGTCGGTGATGTCAACAAAGAAGACGTTAGTCATCTATCTCCTTTATTTTTTTGTAAAATCCTAGATGTGCTCTGGTCAGTCCTTTTCTCTATTTTTGGGGAAGGCCAGGGTTTCTTTTTATCTTTGATCGATGGACTCCATATCAATATTCTGTAGATTTGTTAGGTAACTACCTAGGTTACATGTGTTGAGCCCTGTATAGGCAATATTTTGATGTAGATAAATTATTCTGCTAATAAAGACACCTAGGTTTGGTGACTGGGCTAATACAAATACGTAGCTTGACCTTGAAATTGAATTGCCTACGTAGGTGATTGTGAAAATATTTTCTGCAACTTAAGGATAACAACACCATGCCTTGTTTATGATAATGTCATATTGTATGGTCATGAAGTAAATAATCTTCATTTTCTGTCATTCATGTTAGTACTGTCATTATGATGGACTAAGAATCTTTTCACATGTAAATTTTAGATATTACTCCCTCCATTTGAAAAATATTGTTGTGGTTTTAGTTTGCAATATAAATTTTTGAACACCCAAGTATGAAATCCTGGATCCGCAGCTGTGTAGCTAGATTACATTTATTGAGGCATGTATATGTCAGTTTTTGACCTATATAAATTATTCTGCTAATAATCCGGAACAGGTAGCTCCTCTGGCTCCTCTGCCGGAGCAGGTGGTGGCTCCTCAGCCTCAGCCGGGTGTTCGTCTGCCGCGGATGTTGCCTTCCCTGCCCCCACCTGTGGTCGTCGCCGACGAGAACGAAGAAGAGGTTAGTCATCTATCCGCTTTATTTTTTATTTATTTTGTAATATCCTAGGTTTTCTCTTTTCAGTACAAGGAAAATAAGGTATTAAAATGTTGAGTACATGTTTGGTTGCACTTGATCGATCTTTGGTTTAAATGTTCCATAAGTGGTTGTGGCAATGATTTTAAACATTGATTATCTCTAAGCAATGGATATTTTAGAAAGAAATTGGATATCATCAATGTTTAACTTGAGTTGTTTTAATTAGTTCTTTTGTAGGGTTTTTATTATTTATGCCACCTGTTGTATCCCACTACTCAGTTTTCCCTTAGAAGTTACTGCCGCTCAAAAGTGCCATCGATTCATGACATGCTTACTCAGAAATGCCATTAGATGTATAAAAATGCCATCGTTCCGTTAGATGTTTGCTTAATAATGCCATTAGACATTGTTATTTTCATTTAAAACTTGTTGACCATCCAATATGACAAAAAAAGCCCAGGCCCACATTTCAGTTCTCTCTATCTCACAATGATAAGTGCGACCCCACTTGTGAGGAGTAAGTAAGCGAATAATTTTACAGGAAAATAAGAACGCTGTTGGGATCAAGTGGGCCCACACTTTATTGTATTGAGATAGAGGGAGAGCTGGCATGTTGGTCCATAGGTATTGATGCCATTATAGCATGTCAAGATAGATTTGATATCACAATAATGATGTGCAGTGGCATTTTTGAGCATGCGTCTAAAGAAGCGATGGCTTTTTTAGCAGTAGAAATTCCTAGTGGTGATACTTAATTGTGGGACACATCTGGTGGCATAAATGATAAAAACCCTTTTTTGTAAGTACAACATTTGGGATCACTTATTGTCAGAATTCATAATAATTAACTACTTTACCTAGAACGTTGAATGGTTCAGGAACATTGATGGGTGGGGTATCGATCAACAGGGGAAACTTCCACGACGATAACATGTGGACTTTCAATATCCATCATCATAAACACAGAAAATTCTAACCCTAAATAGATACAACTCACGAGCTATTTTATCTAGTCATGCATGTAAGTTATAAGTGTTTTTTTGCATTAGTACATCTGTATGCTGCTCTGCCATGTTACATCATCAGTTCATGCATTTTTACGTAACAAGTGAATTTTGTTGCACTAAAGGTTGTTTGGTTAGTGACTTTGCCAAAGATTGCCATACCGAAGGTTAGGCAAGTTTGACCAACTTAAGTGAGTGTTTGGTTCCAGCCACACCTTAGGCAAGCCACACTTGGGTCCCACATGGCATACACACAAAAAGTGTGGCAAGGTTCCCTTAGGCTTGCCAACTTGTGGCTCTCATTTTGATGAACTAACCTTGGGCAAGCTTGGGAAAAATGTGTGGCAAAATGTGGCAATGCTAGTGCTCTCTTCGACATGTATGATTGATCCTTCATTTTTTTACTATATGGTACTATCCCATTTAGTTGCTTATGTACCAACTAATAAGTTATGCATTTATTTTTTCAACATCATTTGAAGATATTTTACGCTGTCATCAATTACATTATGTTTCATAGACTCTGTGCCTGCCGAATTCTCATATTAGATATACTTACGCAACATTTGGTACTACATATAGGTCCTAAGTGACGATGTCGATAGCGACCAAGAAACCCAGAGGATCTACAGGAGGCAGAAGGTGAGGGAGCTGAACAGTGGTGTGCTCGAGAAATGTATCAGGCCAAGAATCAGAAGGGGGGCTACGGATGCCCTTACTGCAACAAGCTGATGAAAGGCAACCTGAGAAGTACCATCAACCATGTAGTCGGAACATCCCAAGGAAGCATCAAGAATGGCTACGCTTTCAGGGTGAAGCACGCCGCGTATGCCGAGTACTTGATGAGGCTTCTTTGAGGCTTTAGGGAAGTGCACACCCTCGCAGCTAGAACTGATGCTCTTTTGGTTTTAACTATGCTAAGTACTACCCTATGCTATACTTTGTTGGTGAACATTTATGGTCGAACTATGTGCACCAGTACTACTAAGTGGTGCTTGCTTTTGTATGTATGGAAGTGTTGAACTAAGGTAGAACTATGTTAATTGGTGTGTGGTTTGGCATCTCTGCTTGTTAAACTCATGCTCATTAATCATCGGCTCATTTAGATTAAGTAGCATAAAACCCTGATTGGCTAGGTTCGTTTGAAGCTAGTTAAGCTTGTGAGCGCTCGTTAACAGATTCTGATGTGTTATGGTATACATGATGAGTGTGTACATGTGGTTTTCAAGAAGGAAGATGGTGACTCAAAAAGGAAATGTCTGGTCTGTCCTTTTCTCTATTTTTGGGGAAGGACAGAGTTTCTTTTTTTCTTTAATCGATGAGATGCCTATCCAGATTGTGTAGATGTGTTACCTAACTTGCTAGGTTACATGTGTTGAGTACTTTAGAGGTCATTTTTTGATCTATATAAATTGTTCTGCTAATAATCCGGCTATGGTTTTTTATTGTGCTTATACTATTTCATAGCTGCACCTTGGAATTGAATTTCCTATGTAGATGATTGTGATAATAACATAAAGATTGATTTGTGCTGAGCACGAGTTATGCACTAGGCAAATAAGGTCTTAAAATGTTGAGTAAATGCTTTGCTGGTTTTGTTCTTTGAGCACTGATTTTTGGTTTTAATTTAATGATCTACCTAAGTGATTGTGACAATGATTTTAAGCATTGATTATCTCTAAGAAGCGGCTAATGCATAAAGAATCTGGATTTCATCACTGTTTTACTTGAGCATTGTTAATTAGTTTCTTTGTAAATAAATTTTTTTGGATCGCTTCTTGTCAGAATTCATAATAACTACTTATCTAGAATGTTGAATAGTTAAGGACCATTGATGGTCGGGGTATCAACACGGGAATCTGCCACGACGATAACATGGAGACTTTCAATATCCATGATCCTAACCACACAAAATACAGGGCGGCTCTTTTATGATGCTTTAGTACTCCATCCGTCGCAAAATTCTTGTCTTTGATTTGTGTAAATACCAACGTATCAAATCATGTTTTAGTCAAAATTTTGGGACGAAGTATTTTCTTGTTGTTTTTTCAAATTATTATCACACGCCTTTTAGTTTATGACATCACGTGATGACATTGCTAGCATCACAAATGCATGCAAGACGTGATGACTATCGATGCATGGCTAGAGGTTCTAGGCGGCCAACGGTGCATGGTGTGATGTCTACATGGCCACGGAGACCATCGTGTTGGTTGTGTCGTGGCTACATGATGATCACAAAGTCTCGATCCAAGTAATACTATAGTGGCCTATGTGTACATTTCTTTCTCAGTTTGAAATTTCTAGATCAATTGATGACAATTTGAGCTGATGTTTCACAAGTCTTGAGCACCAGGGTTTATGTACAAAATTTTCAATCCCCAACCCATCCACCCCGGACACGAACTTTGGATTGCATCACGTAGATGTACAAAATCCAGTTCCTAGCGCCTGCCCCAAGCGCCTACGATTGTGATTTTTTTCCAGGATCCTAATTAAGCGCCTTAATAAGCCGGCTGCATTGTAGGTGCCCAACGCCGAAGTATCTCTGCTATAGTAGGTAACTACCAATTACTCCCCGCATCTCTCCCCCTAGGGCACGCTCTAAAACTATCGCCGCCGCTCACACGCCCGCCTCACTGCCGCCGGATATGAAATCCACTCGTGGAGGTCGATTGGCCGTCGTGACAGAGCGGGGCCATGGACATGGGGGGCCTGTCATGGACGCCATCGTGACAGATCGTGGACTTGCGGAGCTAACCACCGACGTCGTCGTCCATCACATGGATGAGGATCCCCACGAGAAAGCTTTGGACTACTCGGTGTCCGACCCAGAGAAGCATCGTGTCAACGAGGTGCAGTACTCCGTCGTCGATCACAAGCAGCAGCACATGCACGGCATGGACTGGAATTCCGTTACGGTAATTTTTAGTTTTTAACCCTAGATCTGTCTTCAAGTTTAAGGTTAGAGGTTAATCATTAAACCATCAATACATTGTTGAATTTGCATAATGGAATCTAGCTCTAAATATAATGTTGATCATCAATACGTAATGATCATTATTTATTCAATCAATCTTTGAGAAATTAATGGTTCATCCACTCCACAATTTAGGGCATTTTGGTTTTATGCTAAAAGTCAGACATCATAAAGGTTGTGCATGTTTATTGACAATTTTTTTAAAAGTACATCATATGATTTATGCTTTCATATGGATTTTATATTGCTTTTTTCTCCTTAAATTTTCAAAGTTAACAAATATTTATTTTAAAAATAATTTATAGGCACTACAGTATGAAACTTAGGGAATATTAGGTACTGTAAACAATGGTGCAGCTTATATCATACATAATTTAAACTTGCAGCCTTATTCTCATGATTATGCGGACATTTCTGAAGGAGAGATGGATGCACACATTCAGAAAACCCTTGAAGAATTTTAGAATGGACAGTGCAACGTGCTTAAGCGTATGGCATATCGTTGCGCGTTCTGTGGCAAATATCTGGACCCGGCTTTCGTTAGTATTCTTGAGCACGCTGAAGGAGTTGCCAAAATATACCAAATGAAGCATGGTGTGAGGGCAAAACACAAGGCGCTAGCCCAATATCTCAGGAATTTGTCGGACAAAGAGAAGGTCCGAAGAAGGCGTTATGAGAACCAGCATGCCAAAGAATAGATGAATAAACGAAACCATGAAGAAGTTCTGGTTGTCATAAGTAGTCATTCATTGTTTTTTTTAAATACCAATGAATATTTTAATTTATCATAGTTTTTGCAAAAATGTTACATTTATTAAATTTAATCATAAAAATGCATACAATTCAATTATTCATTTTTTCAAATATTTGCAACCTTGTATCTAATAGTTTACCATTTT
>NC_041384.1:761646394-761664621 GCF_002162155.2 Triticum dicoccoides
GCTTAAAATTATTCAAGATCAATTGGTACTGAAAGACTCATCCACATGCAATATGAACATCAGTGTATTTTTAGTGTTTCTTTAAAAGAACACCTGTGATCATGCTGATCTTTTGTGTTTGGCCAGAATTGCTAAAGCTGCCAAATCTGCATTGATCCAGCCCAAAACTTTGTTCCTTTTGTGGGCCTGCACAAGTGGGAGGCAGAGAGAAAAGCGAGCGATGGCCCCAACCCCAAACCCACCCCCATTCCCAATCCCACCACACTTCGTTCTTTGCAGAGACAGAGAGGCGACGCGGAGGGCGACGGCTAGGGTTTGCCAAGCCATCACCTTGGCCGCCCCCGTCGTCGTCAAATCGGCCGGATCCGCAAGGCCACCCACTCCCCCCTGCTCCAGCCATGATTCTCCACTGCTTCATCGACAGCAAGGTATGACAACGGCACCTCTTCTCCCCAATCCTTGTCACGCCGCCCGAAGCTCCGGTGGTGCCAGCTTCGAACAAGTCTACTCCAGCCCCATCTGGTACCACTTCGTAGGTAAGATTGATCTTCCCTGCCCTTCTAATGTCGATCTGACATTAATTTTGCGATCTAGCAGCACCGCCCAAGTTAAAATCTGACACTGGCTTGTGTGCATGTTTCGGGTATTTGCTGATTTACTGTCAACTAGTAGGTCATATTGCAACAACTAATTTTACAGCAAGATAATCTAACAATGTACTGCGTAATCATGGTTTTACTTGTTCGTATGGGTAGTAATGGGTAAACACTTTCATGCAAGTAAGAGAAAAAGGTGGGTGTTGGCCAGCATACCTTGCTCGTCGACATAGACTTCACTATGCTATCATCTTGCTTGATAGATGCTATCAAGTACTTTTTCCCCTGGAAAATGGCCCCCAGTGCTAGATATAGAAAAAGTATATTCACAGGAGCATAGACATGTTTTGGTTTGTTGGGATAGTTTGAAGACTGTGTATATGTATTTGCTGAAGCTTAGTTATTAAAAACTAAAAAGGCGAGCACAGAAGCAGTCCATGAGGAAATTTGTAATGATGGAATGAGGATCAGTTATAGTTTCATGTATTACTTGATGGTAGTATGATGATTAGTGCATATTTTGAAGGATTTGTCAAGTATAGACTGCTCTTGATTGGTGCATGTTTTTGATGATATGTGCACACATGTAATATTTTTGGTTTGTGCATTTTTTTGCTGATTGTTGTTACTGCTTACTTGAATTATGTCAGCCTATCTCCAATATATGGTATGGGCTTGTTGAGGTCAATGAAAATTTCCTGTGAGCTAGTAGTACACATTGCAACAAATTCCTCAATGTTGGATTTTCTGACATTATACTTCATAATCATGATTTTACTTGTTGGTATGGGTAGTAATGAGTAAATAAATAGCAAGTATACAAAAGGGTGACAATTGGTCAGCTACCTTGTTCGTTCTCATAGCCTTCACTATGCTGTCATCTTGCTTGAGGGATTCTATCATGTCCTTATTCTCACTGGAAATTGGAAAATTAACCTCCACAGCTACCTCTAAAAATGTTATGTATAGAAGCAAATGCATTATTTGTTTTGTTGGGACAATTTAAAGACTTTATATTTATTACCTGATGGTACCACACAACAGCCCATCAAGAAATTTGCAGTGATCAAAGGCAGATCAGTTATAGTTTCACGTATTGCTCGATGAGAGCAGTCAATCATGGTTCATTTTTACATGGCTACTAATTGGTTGGTTACCAAGTTTCCTCGTCCAGCTCACAAAATTGTAACCTTGAAATATCATAATTCGTTATGTCTGCCAAATGATTATGAGTCTAACCACTAGTCTTGACTAGTCGTGCGAATAGTTGTCGACTAGCTTTTTCGTGTAGATGTTTATACATGAACTACGTACTTAGCAAGAAGTATGCGAAAAGATTATTCACATTGTATATGGTGCTAACAAGTCATAATGGAAGACTGATTTCATATATCAATAACTAACATTTGTTCATTGCAATGCATGCAACATGTTTGAATGGCAAGGGAAACCATCCTCATCAGCAGTGAAGAGAGTGATCACCGGACCACCTCAGATGATGCTTCAGATGGCACTTCACGTGGGAGTGATGGCTATAGCAGTGATGGCGACACCTCTAGCGACTATGACACTGATGATAGTTCTGATGGAGATGGAGATGTGGACCACGATCCTATCTTGGCACTACGGGGTAAAGTTCAATTTGGCTGGTCAGATATTAAATGAACCGTGAAATATAGAAAATTGATGTTTGAGTGACACTTGATTACCACACATTACTCTGTTTGGGTTCTAAATGACCTTCCAAATCAACATTGACTGAACTAGAGCTTACATAGAGCAGTGTTTAGTTGTTAGTTTAAATAAATCAAATATTCAATTTGCCCATGTTTCTACGAGATATTGCTGGGTGGATGTGATTGGGTTATCTCTGTCCTTCATTTCTTGATCATTGGAGTAGGCATTGATCATTAACCCAGTGTTGATATTCTAGATCTTACATATGAAATTATTTACTACTCTATCATCTTAATTTTTTTGATATAGGTCTGGGATACCATGTGAGAAAAGGAACTTTTGAGGATCGGTGGGACTATCTCAAATCCATAGTAAAGCAGTGCCAACCTCCCATACCATACTATGTCAGCACCGTCACTCGCTCGGCAATCATCAGAGGGAAGAGCAAGATGGTAAACACTTGGACTTTTCTTTTTGCAAATCATACTTCACTAGTGAAAATGCCATCATGTAGAGACAGAGAGGAGGACGGGCGTGGTTGTGCAAATCATTCTTACTTTTTTTTGCAAATTATACTTCATTTTTATGTAACATTATTTATTTCCCTGTGCAATCAGTGCTTCTCAAAGGAGTATAGTCAGGCCTACCTTAAAGATTATCTGCGAAAGCCCATGGTTGTGCGTGTCACCAGCGAACATTTTGAAGGTAATAAAAAGGTCTTGTTCAAGATGGGCAAGAAGGACGAGCGAGCGATCATGATGAAGAACTGGAGAGAAGTCGTTGAGGGCGCCAGAATGAAAGAAGATCAAATGGCTATCTTCAGGTTCATGGAAAGGAGTGGAGGTGGGCTTAGGGTGAACATGGTTAGTGGCATGAGGATTCGTTGACCCGCCGCAGTAGTTTGACGCTAGTTTTGTAATCTGTATGTACTAGCCAGTAACTGCAAGTTGGTAGTATCAGCTTTAGGGTCCAGTAAGTGCAACTTAGTAGTAATTGGCACTTGGTAGTAACTGGTACTTTGGTGGTATAACTTTTGGGTTCGACTGGATATGAAGATCGTCCAGTAAGTGGAACTTGGAAGTAACTTGGTGGTAGTATGAACCCTATGTGGCGTAATGTACTTGCTATGCAAGTCTATATATATAATGCACCCTGGTACCCTCCTTGATATAATTACCTTTATGGACTGCAATTATATTTCCTTTTTTGCCATAGTGATGCTAGTATTTTTAGAATCAAATCTAACCGGGTTTCAAATGGATTAGACACTACTTTCATTTTTGAACGAGGTTTGTGTGTTGGCTAGTACGAGTTCTTTTGAATATGTTGTTTTTAAAAATAGCATGCTGATTTCAAAATCAGCACGCTGCTTTCAAAACAGCATATTTTAAAAAGCATGTATTTTTTGAAATCAGTTTTAAAAACAGCGTTATATTTTTAAAAACAGCGTTGTATTTTTAGAATGAGGCTGTGATTTTGAAATCAACATGCTATTTTTAAAAACAACATATTCTAAAGAACATGATTTTTTTGAAATCAGCATGCTATTTTTGAAATCAGCATGCTATTTTTCTAAATCAACATACTATTTTTGAAATCAGCATGCTATTTTTGAAATCAGCATGTTATTTTTGAAATCAGCATGCTATTTTTGAAATCAGCATGCTATTTTTTTGAAATCAGCATGCTATTTTAAAAGTAGCATATTGAAAACATTATGTTTTTAAAATAAGCATGCTATTTTTTAAAAATATCATGCTAATTTCAAAAACAGCATGCTATTTTAAAAGTAGCATATTGAAAAGAGCATTTTATTTTTAAAAGTACCATGCTATTTTTGAAATTAGCATGTTATTTTAAATGTAGCATAATTTTAAAATAAGCTTGCTATTTTTAAGATCAGCATGATATTTTTAAATCAGAATATTCATTATATTTTATTTTCAATTGAACATGTTTTTTTCAAATGAGCATGCTATTTTTAAAATATCAGTATGCTTATTTTCTATTTGAAAATAAATGATTTTCAATGTTATTTGAAAACGAGGTTTCTATTAACGTTCTATTTTCTTATATATATTTTATTTTCTATTTTATTATGGACGGGTCGACATGGTAGGCTAGTTATGATTTATCAACACACACACATTTGGTTTCTGTTTTATATGTCAAGTATGAAATTTGACTACACTTTGAACAAATTTCAGCAATATATTATGTAAAAAATGAAAAAAATATAGAAAACCAACTGCACTAAAAATGCATTGTTTCATCGATGTTGATAAATCATAACTAGCCTACCATGTCGACCCGTCCATAATAAAATGAGGGTGTACCAATCAAAAGAATTCAGAAAAATAGTGGCAGTCCATCAAATAGGTCTAATACATGAGAAACAAGGTGGATCACGGCATGGAAAACTGTCTACTTTAGTTTGTTCTCAATTTTTTGACCCCTGAAATCCTTTTGTTTTCTCTGCTTAACCCTGTGCATCTAAACATCCTGTCTCGACTTCACTTTAGCTTTCCTGCATGAAACAACGTTTGTTAATAGGATAGCAAAGAAGATTTGAGCATGTACAGTACACTATAACAGAAAAAACACTAACTTCACTGATTTTCTCTTCATAGCTACAGAAGCTAACTTGACAGCTCTTATTCGCTCAGCCTGTGGTACATTCCTATCAGGCCTTTTTGTCTTCATCACCCCTTTGGCCTGTTCTTTACCGACCTTACTAGAGTCTTTCCTGGAAAAGTTAAGAAACGTCAACGCAGTACTAGCAAATACCCGACTTCTAGAGCGGACATGTAAGTACAGACACTAACTTCACTGGCTTTCCTAGCGCACCCTTGTCATCGTTCTTTTTCGTCCTCCCAGCATTGACATTTGGAGCGCCCTTGCGTTTCCTGCAAAAAATGAAATAGATGAATCTGCAGCCAGCATTCGAAAACATCTTTAAGTACGCACAATTGTGCTAATGCCCACTTGTTTGGTTTTGCGTAATCCCCTTCTGCAACCTCCAATGGTCTCTTTCTAGCCCTCCTTAGCCCACCATCTTCTGCATCTGAATCTTCCTCTTCTTCCTCATCTGAATCTCCCTCTTCTTCTGCATCTGAATCTCCCTCTTCTTCTGCATCTAAATCTTCCTCTTCTTCTGTACCTGAATCTTCCTCTTCTTCTATACCTGAATCTTCCTCTTCTTCTGTATCTGCCTCTGTCTCTTCTTCTGTATCTGGCTCTGTCTCTTCTTTTTGCTTCTTCCTCCTTGTGCTATTTGATTTCCCCGATTTTTTCTTGCGTAAATTGAAGAAAAACATGTGAACACTCTCCGGGAGAACATATTAACACTGTAAGCATGTATTGAAATGAACAATGAGATAAACATGTGCACTAACTTTGTTGCTTTTTTTGAATCGTCCTCTTCTTCTATATCTGAATCTGTGTCTTCTTCTGTCTCTGAGTCTTTGTCTTTTCCCTTCTTCCTCCTTGTGACCTTCGATTTCCCCGATTTGTTCCTGAGTAAATTGAAGAAAAAGAGAGAACATATTAACATTGTAAGCATGTATGGAAATGAACAATGAGATAAACATGTGCACTAACTTCGTTGCTTTTTTCCCTCTCATCAGCTCGCGCCTGGATTTAATCCTCTTGTTCGATTCTTCGGTAGTTGGTCTCCCTTTTGGAACTATTTTTATTGGATTTTCCACGTCATCAGTGCAGCATTCGCGAGCAGCAGAGAAGTATGCCGGCAAAGGAACAAACGATTTATGGCTGTGAATAAAGTGTCACTAGCCATGTTGCGTAGTTGATGATACTTATTCATGTGATCAAACCATACATGCGTATTCGCAGTCCTCGAAGAAGGGAACGCTGGCTTGGCCTGCATTGTCCATCTTTTCTTGACAATTTTTTTTGGAAATGTGCGTACACCAAGATGATCTAGAACGCAGAATATATGTGCGCATGGGTAATCCTGACTTTCCAACTTTTTACATTTACAAGCTGCATCATCCAGTCTTGCTCCTGTAAACAGACAAGTCACGTGATATATAAAATCCATAGGCTTAGCATCCACGCCTTGTGCATCCAACTTTTTTGCCTCCAACTCCTCACTGTCCTTACCTTCCAAGTGATTGGGATCCTTAGCATCCATATTTTTGGCATGCAAGTCCACACCATCCTTGCCTTCCATGTCGTTGGGATCCTCAGCATCCAAGTTTTTTGCATGCAAGTCCTCAGCATCCTTACCTTCCAAGTCATTGGGATCCTCAGCATCCAAGTTTTTTTCATGCAAGTCCTCAGCATCCTTACCTTCCAAGTCATTGGGATCCTCAGCATCCAATTTTTTTGCATGCAAGTCCTCAGCATCCTTACCTTCCAAGTCATTGGGATACTCAGCATCCAATTTTTAGCATGCAAGTCCTCAGCATATTTACCTTCCTTACCTTGCAATTCTCTAGCATCCCTGCCATATGGGACTTTATCATATGGGGCTTTGCGCAAAACTCCAAACACGACCAAACCATCACATGCTACCCGCTCCGTGACCTGCCAATTTGTCCCTTCGACAATCTGACGCTTTACCTTTGGAAACATCACAGTTGTATAAATATAAGAGGCAGCAATCTCCAGAGGGTGTGCATTCAGCTTAGTGAAGGGTATCGTATGTGTTGCTACTGCGTCTAATGCTCCTTCAGTCTTACGCATTATGGATACACAGTGCTCAACATGCTGGAACAAATCAACAAGCTGCATCTTCATGTTCAGGTGCACATGAAGCCTTGAGTTGAGAGACTCACTCCTTTGATTACTCATCATGCCTAGGAAATATCTACCCTTTGTGTACGCAGCAGCCCATTTGTGTCGCAGCTCGTACATCCTGTTAACCCATGACGACCTCTTGCCCGTTGGTTTTATTTTGAACCGAACCTTATAAGCCTCCCATCTTTTCTCAAACTCATCAACATCCCAACGACGGTAAATGAATTCCCTAAATTGCTCCAGCTTTTCCTTGCGGAGGTGCATCACCATAATCTCGTCGATATGCCATGTGCATAAACGATGATCTGTTCCGGTCCAGACAGTAGCTATTGCTTTAGCCATTGCACTGTCCCCATCAGTGATTGCTGAAATTGGTGCCGTCTGGGACATTGCCTCAAAAAATACATGAAGAAGCCACTGGTATGATGCAACTATCTCGTCTGACACTAGACCGACCCCAAACAAAACTGTGCTGCGGTGATGGTTCAGACCAACAAATGGAACAAACGGAAGCCTGTACTTGTTAGACCGATATGTACTGTCGAACACCACGACACCACCAAAGGCAACATAGTCAATGCGGGATTGTGAGTCAGCCCAGAATATGTTCCTTAAATGGCCTTCGATGTCTTTTGTGTATTTGAGAAATAATTCCGAGTCTGGTTTTTTCTGTGCAATCATATAGGTGAGCAAATATCTAGCATCACTGCCTTCTATCTTGCGCTTCTTCTGGACTGAAACATGGTTGTATAGATCTCGATCTATAAATCCAAGCTGGTCGGGACCTCCGGCACTCTTCTCCATTACATTCATAATCCGATGTGTTCGAAGTCCACCGACAGCATACTCAATGACATCGGCCTTTTGTGCGTCAGTCATTCTACAATGAGCCGACAAGTACGGAGTCGGGTCAGCAGGGACAAACAGATGGTTATGCTTGTCCACAAAATTCTTGACGAACCAGAGGCCACTTCTATCTTGTAGCTCAACCTGAAAAAGAGCGGGACACCCACACCGAGAAAGACCCCTCGGTGTTCTTTTTCTTTCAGTTCTGTTAAAGTGCTTAAGGGCCCGCCATCCTTGTTTGCAGCACGTGTATGTCCTTCTGTATGCATTTTGTTTCGGACCCGGACCCCTGTACTTCAGATCATCCTTTCTAACACCAAATCCTTTTTTTCTCGCATAGCCTACGTAGAACATGTAGGCTTCTTCCTCAGTCATGAACGTCTTCTACACAATCTCTAAGTATTCCATACACTCATTCAGGTCTGAACCAGCCATGCCTTTATTATCAATTCCTTTACCTTGTATGTGTACATCATCCATGTCTATGCCATCCTTGCCTGCATCCTCATTATCCTTATCATCCATGCACATACCATCCATTCCTTTGGGGTCCATTCCTTTGCCTTTGTTGCCTCTATGACCCATGTCCTTGTCGTCCTTGCCTGTATCACCCAAGTTTTTGCCATCGTTGCCTTTATCATCCATGTCGTTATGCTGCCAGCGGAAACAGATAGTCAATGTTACGGATGGATAGCATACGTTACCGAAATTATGCACTACTCTGCTTAAATAATTGATTTATTTTTTCATATCGGATTCATGTACCTAACTCAGTCCTTCAAAAGTTGTAAGTAAATATGCCCTGACTAAATCCAGAAATTTGTAATTGATTGTACTAGCTCTAACTGATGATCTCCTAACTAAATCCAAAGTCCACGAGTCCTTCAAATGCCTTGATAGATCCACCCTGATAGATCAATTATCTCCAAACTCCATTCAAAATTATATCCTCACTAAATCCATATTATCTCGTAACAAAATCCAAAAGTATGTCCTAACTAAATCCAAATTATCTCCTAACTAAATCCAAAATAAGTCCAAACTCCATACAAAATAATTATCTCCTAACTAAATCCAAAATACCTCGAAACTCAATTCGAAAGTATCTCCTAAGTAAATCCAAAATAACTTTCTTTGAATCCAAATCTGCTGACAACTTTCTCATGCCACATAATCCTAACTAAGTCCTTCAATATGTCGTAGCTACATCCGACTTACACTTCCTTTCAATCGTAATCTCATCAGAACTTTCTGAAAAGATAAACCCTAATCCTCAGATGACATATCCTAAACCCTAACCAAATCTGACTGAAATCTCCTCACAACTTTCTGAAACGATAAACCCTAAACCTCACATGACATATCCTAAACCCGAATCAAATCCGACCCCTATTGGTTCTATATGCAGAAGGGACCAGAAAAGATTTGAGATGGCTAGGCACTTACAGCGAAGATCCGACGTGAAAAAGTTGATGCACGTCGATGAGGATGATGTGGCCTCTCGGGTCGGGGAAGGTGGCGTCCGCTCGGGGAAGGATCTGGCGCCGCGACCCAACTGGGGTGACTTGCGATGGAGGGAGTGAGGGGGAGTAGGAGCAGGAGGGGTAGACACGGCGAGTGCGATCTGCGGCGATCGAGGGTGCCGGAGGTGATCGGCGGCGATCGAGGGCGCCCGAGGTTAGGGCTCGAAAGGAGGAGAGAGGACGAACCGCTCGAACCGAAATTCAAAAGAGTACGCACGATGATGGGACCTCTATAATGAAGTGCTTTATTAATGTAATTAATTTAATCGAAAAATTTAGGACGATAATACCTCTGGACCAAATTGGGCCGATTAAAGGTAAAAAAATTTAGGTCGAAAATACCTTTGGCCTTAAAAATGCCCAATTATTCTCATCTGTTAGATCAGCCATATAATACATGTGCTCTGGTGTATTATAATGCACAGTAAAATTTCCCGTTATTAAACATTGGAAAGAAAATATATGTGGAGTACTACGAAAATGAGTACATGCTTCATGTTGATTCCGAGAGTAAAAATGTTATGATGGAGACATCTTGCCTGATAAGGGCACTTAATTAATTCTGTGTACGTAGCACATGCATTGCAACGGTCACAGATGCGAGCTACGTACTCATTGCGTGTACATTTGGATCGAGGCAACTTTGTGTTGTAGAAAAACACATGCTTAATTAGGTGTCCATACATATATGTTTATGATGAGAGACTTGTCCATTTTTTTTTTGACAAACTTTGAGGACAAAGTGTTCCTACATTTCATATAGGTAGGGGAATTGGCCTGATTTACGATGGAAATTAGACCAAAAAAAGGTACAAACTAAACACTTAAAAATACAAACTAGAGCTTGGGGAGAGGATTCTAGACTAGGTGAAGAAGAATAGGAATACCAGAGAACGTTGTCTAAGCCTGATATGAGAGCGCCGATCCCAACATCTTTCGACGAGTCTCATATTCAACAACAGCAATCTCCACCACCTCGGGAAAGCTCATGCAATGAGATGATCATCGCCGTCTCGCTTTCCGAGCACACCAAATTGTCCTCATCCTGTGCTGTTAAAGGTACTACCCACCCAAATGCAAGAAAACTGAATTCCCATGCATGTCTATATGACCAGATAATAAGATCTCCATGGTAGCTTCCTCTCCTCATAATAAACTAATTGAAGATAGGAAGGCACATCTCAATCTCGCTGAACACAACGAAATAGGTACCTCTCAGAGCATACAGCTCCTGCACCAGCAAGGCTGGTCGACATCCTAGGGATTTAGGTGAGGTCGATACTAAAGACACCTTTAGACTGGAGCTGTGAACTCACCATCAGGGCATGAGAATGCTCTCGCGCAGAGCAATAGCGCCCAATTGCAAGTTTAAACTTATACATGACAGGTAGTTGCATGCATGTGTAATGTGCTACATTTATACATATACCAGGGTTTCAACTTTCAAATGAACATATAGGGTATGTTTGGTTTCAGTCATGGAGTAGAATATATCTATACCTATACCCCTACTAATAAAGGGGCTATTGCTTCTTACCACCGTAATTTCGTCTGTTTTTTGGTCCGTCCGTCGTCCGTCCACTTATTCTATATCTATACCTACTAATAAAGCAAGGTGCGTTTCTCCAATTTTTTCATCCGTTCACCCATATTATTATTATTTTTGTTTTTTCACTATATGAGGTGGGGTTTTTACTAAAATTCGAGATGGTACCAAATTGTCCTCATCCTGTGCTGTGAAAGGTACTACCCACCCAAATGCAAGAAAACTGAATTCCCATGCATGTCTATATGACCAGATAATAAGATCTCCATGGTAGCTTCCTCTCCTCATAATAAACTAATTGAAGATAGGAAGGCACATCTCAATCTCGCTGAACACAATGAAATAGGTACCTCTCAGAGCATACAGCTCCTGCACCAGCAAGGCTGGTCGACATCCTAGGGATTTAGGTGAGGTCGATACTAAAGACACCTTTAAACTAGAGCTGCGAACTCACCATCAGGGCATGAGAATGCTCTCGCGCAGAGCAATAGCGCCCAATTGCAAGTTTAAACGTATACATGACAGGTAGTTGCATGCATGTGTAATGTGCTACATTTATACATATACCAGGGTTTCAACTTTCAAATGAACATATAGGGTATGTTTGGTTTCAGTCATGGAGTAGAATATATCTATACCTATACCCCTACTAATAAAGGGGTTATTGCTTCTTACCACCGTAATTTCGTCTGTTTTTTGGTCTATTGTTTCCCCAATTTTTTCATCCGTTCACCCATATTATTATTATTTTTGTTTTTTCACTATATGAGGTAGGTTTTTTAGTAAAATTCGAGATTGTACTAATTACGTAAAGATGTTTGGTATGCTTCATGGTCCTCTCGCGTCGGCAACCATGGAGGAAAAGGCCCAAAGGAAACTGAAAGACTTGAGTTGGTCCTGGCTCCGGAACTTCGCGTTTATTTTTATGAGCAGCGAAAAATATTTCATTCATGCAGGAAGCCAGGGATCGAATTCCCGACCTCAACTCTAGCCCCCAGTGATGCAACCACCTGACCACACTTATTCCCATGAAAAGTAATGGGTTTGCTGCGCAAATAAAATTGTCCCACCTCGCCTTTTCCAATCAGCATAAATCAGTTTATATACGCCTTCGAGTTTCGGGAAATAAGAGGATTTCAGCCGACGTGCAAATAAATAAGGAAGGAAAGGAATTGACTTCCTTGTGACAAGAAAATAAGGAAAGAAAAATGAATTCTTTGTGGCGGAGAAAGTAAGGAATGGAATAAAAAGATTTCAGCTGATGTTCAAAGAAATAAGGAAGGAAAGCAATATGTAAGGAAGGAAGAAAATAAGGAAGGAGTAATAGTATTCAACGTGGCTGTTGCGGACGAGACTTACCTGCTTCCCCGGCGTGTACCCATCCGTGCTCCCGCGTACGTGGCTTGATTTGATTGGAATAAAATAAGGTCCGGCCCCATCCCCTTAAAATCAGGGGGGAGATGATTAGATTAGAAAGAAAAGAGAAAAAAAGACAACCGTAGGATGAAGTGGGAGCACGGACGGGAGCATGGGGAGGGAGCAGGCAAGCCAAGGAAAGGAATAGCGGATTTCAGCCGACATGCCAAAACATAAGGAAGGAAAGGAACATATACGGAAGGAAAAAAATAATGAAGGCGCAATCCATGCATTATATCCACTCACTATAAACGCATTATATGGAAGACATTGCACATTGGTGGTTAGAGCGATTGCATAGTTTCAAGGGGTGATTGAAGGGTTTTTTCTACATCAGGGAGGATTGAAGGTTGCTTTAGCCAATTGAGATAAAAAAATGTTCACACGTAAAAACAAAGAGAAAAAATTTGTCTACCCATTAATGAAGCACGACCGGCAAGTCGGACAATGCATGCATCTACCCATTAATGAAGCACGACCGGCAAGTCAGACAATGCATACTATTATTAGACCTTGTGCAAAGATGATCGGCTTGAAAGAATTCCTCTTCTTCTTTTTAGGACAAAGGCTCGAGAGAGAGCCCGGCTTTGAATTAACAAAGCCATCAACCGGCCAGGAGTTACATCGAACAACCCCTTACAAGAGGAAAAAAGAAAAACACGGCAGATACATGGTGCTACTAGACAACTTGCAAACCTCAACAACACCAAACACTACAACATAATGTACAACAAAGCTTTGCTTGATGTCGATGATGTCCCCAGCCGCAGAATGAGCACCATAGGTGGAGCGGAAGCACTAACAACATGAGACCCATCATAGGCAGGGAGCATGCCCTCATCTGCACCAGAGAGTGGTAAGCTGCAACAACCTACCCAAAACCATCTTCGAAGAGGACCCCTGCCCCTCGTCCTGGCTCGAAGGACGTCGTACCATCGGAAGATGGGGAAGATCACCCTAGAGCCAGATAAGATGGCAGCCACGAACAACCTTGAGAGATACTCAGCCCCGCCCCCAGCTGAGTTGAGCTCTCCTTGGAAGACCCTCGCCCACACGCATAGAGCCACACACGAAGGGATGAAGCTATCAAGATCGAAGGTGCTGAGGAAGGAAGCGCAAAACGATAAAATCGGACCACACGACCGTCGATCCCCCAATCCCCAACTCAGAACGCCCTCGCATCTCTCGAACCACCAGAGCGGCACCTCCAGGAAGGTGACGGCGGAGAGCGCCGCTGCCGCCCCATCCAAAAGGATGAGGTTTTCTCCCGGGGCGAGAGGGGGGAGAGGGCAACAGAACCTCGATGGAGCCTCCAGGGAGGGGCACGACAACAGTTGATGTCGTCACCGTCATGGCCGGGCCACACCGGCCAAGGATTTCTCCCGGACTGCCGCCACTCCCGCACCCCAAATGCACCAGATCCGGCGACTAGGGACCGCCAAGGACCAGAAACGCTGGGGTGGAAGGAGCTATGAGAGGGGGAGGGAAAGACCTGCAGATCTGGCGCCGTCCGCCGGGGGGAAGGCCGCACGCGAAGACCAGCCACCAAACGACCGCCGCCACCATGCAGCCTGCGCGACCGAGGGGCGGAGCAGCACCCGCGACCACTGCTCGCCGGAGAGCCATCCGTCGCCTCTCCTTCAAGTTAGACATATTTGACCATATTTATTGTGTTTTTCCAAACCATAGTGATTGCCTGATTGGATTAGGAGTGTCGATGGAGTGAGATGAACTTTTATCCTGTTGCAACGCATGGGTCATTTTTCTATAATGGTAAACTTAAAGCGAGATAGATGAATCGAGCGCTCATGCCGAAGCCACTGTTGCCAAAGAAATGGGGTTGATGGAGGCTCTCATGCACGATGCAATTACGTCTGAATTAGTAGAATTAAGAGGACAACGACGTGGTCGCGAGATGCCTGTAGGTGGAATATTTCAAAAAAAATCCATGATGTGCACAAACGTTGTTGTCCTTTAGCACCAAGAGATGAACATGGCATGTCATGTTTACTATGTGGTCAAAATTGTTGAATGTTGCATTTGTTTTCTATGTGATAAAGAGTTTGTCACATCTTTAATTGTGTGCACAAGAAGATGAACTTGAAGATGTGGATCAAAGGAATTCCAGTATTCTTTCTGCTATATAGATGAGAGGCCTAAATCATAAATTCTAGCATCAAGTAGGATGAGTATGCTATTGTCGTGTAGTGCATGCCACGTGGCTAGCAAATGGTGCACACGAAACATAAGGAGATGACGCGGTCCAAGAATTCAGAGGCGTTCCGATGACATTCAAGCGGCGTCTCGAAGCGAGACCTAGACATGGGTTCATAGATGGAGGCGCCAAGGAGCCAAGCTGTCGAGACATCGAAGAATGATGATGCCGAGGACGGCTATCTTGGTGTGCATTACTGACCATCCCCTATTCAGTTGCACCACGTTCTCGACCAAGAGAGGCCCCAGAAAGCATGGTGAGCAATAACTAGATGAGTAATGGTCATCTTGTCTTTTCCTTTCTTATTCATTGCAACAAATGAATTCTTTTGATAATGGTTCTGTTGTATTATTTGGGCATGTCCTAAACACAAGCACTTCCCTTACACAACACGCATGCATTTTTCTCTCAAGAAAATAACACACACTCTTTGGCGAGAGTCTACCCACATGTCTCTTCCCGTTCACTACTCTAAAAAGTACTTTCTTTCAAATGCATCTCCCTCATGAGTAAATGCCGTCGTCGGCCGCCATTCTCGACTGACACCGTCCGCTCGCCACGCCACTCTCCAGCAACGTAAATCGGTCATTTTCTCTTCTGGTGAATCCCCACACATTCTCTGGACCCCGCCTAGCTTGAGGGTAACCTTATCCACTCGGATTTCTACCGTGTTGTCTCCATGAGTGTAAATATGTCATTTTCTCCAAGGGTGAATCCCTATACCATCCCTGTAACGCGGTCTTGAGGTTAACTTTATCAACTCGGGCTTCTAGCGCATTGTCTCTTTGGATGCCGGCATGCCTTCCCTAGCTGGACTTGGTCGATGCCGTCCAGGTGGTTTAGGCCATGCATAATAACTATAAAGTATTTTTTTACTCCCGTTGCAACGCACGGGCATTTTTGCTAGTATTTACTATATCTGAGGTGGTATTAATCTATTACCAACTAATCTATTATTACGCCCCTCCGTCGTCAAAAGCCTTAATTCGCATACTTTCAAAAAGGCCCGTTCAGCCTATGGGCCTTGTCGGGCGTATCAACCGAGCCGAGATAAAAATGAGTCTAGACTAGGAATCTTCTTCACCTCATCCTCCAGACTAGGATAGGAATCCTCCTCCGCATCTGATGGCAACTCCTCAGCCCCTCCTCCTATAAGACTATACTCCACCGGATGGCGTGTTTCAATTGCGTCGAATCGAAGGCGGGGAAGATGCGTCGTGGCGCTCTTTGTGCTGGATGTCTCTGGTCGAAATCCTAGGCTGACAGGACGAGTTCATGGCATACGAGCTTCATGGTGAGGTGGCGGCGCTTCGGGTTGCCGTTGGCCACATGCTTGACAGACGCCAGCGATGGGGCGTTCTCTGGCCTGCTTGTGTGAGAGGGCTAGAGGGCGGGAGAGGAACAAGGGCGAGCAACAGACAGAGAACGAGGGCATGTTAGACTCCAAGTCATATACGATTGTAATTTCCATATATCGTACATACCGTGTATATGTATTTAACCTATGCTATATAATGAGAACCAACACACCCCTATGGGCTGTGCGATCCCCAACCTATCGGTCTCTAGTTTTACATGGTATCAGACTAGTTCGTTCCGATGTCTTCCGCTGCCTCCTCGTCCTCCACCGCCGCGAACACCGGCGGGATCTTCTCTCCTACCCTGACTGCCCTCCTCTCTGGTCATGGCAACGCCATGGTAGTGAGCACAACTGCTGGTTCCTCCACAGCTGGCACCACCCTTGGCTCCTTCATGGCCGGGGTACTGCCTCCCGCTCCTCCAACGACTCCTGCAGCCGCCGCGGTTCGACCTGCCCCTGTCCGTCAGCCCGCGGTGGCTGAGATGCCTGCACCTACTCCGTTTCACTTTGCCCATCTACTCACCATCATGCTATCGGCGGAGAACTACCTCTACTGGCGCGCGCAGGTCCTGCCTCTACTTCGTAGCCATAACCTTCTCGGCTATGTTGATGGGTCGCTGCCATGTCCACCATCGACCGTTGTGGCCACTACGGCAGACGGTACGCAGCACATGGTCCCCAACCAAATGCACACAATCTGGGTGCAGCAGGATCAATCGATCCTTTCGGCAATTCAGTCGTCGCTAACCGAAGGGGTGGCTGGCATGATTCTGTTCGCCACTACCTCCGAGGACGCCTGGACAACTCTCGAGAGTAGCTTTTCCTCTCAATCCACGGCGCGCTCCATGTCCCTTCGTCGGCAACTTCAAGACATCAAGAAACATGACCTCTCGGCTACGGTCTACTTCAACAAAGTAAAGAACCTTGCGGACACCTTAGCTACCATCGGGAAACCTCTCTCTGATGAGGAGTTCACCGGCTTTATTCTTGATGGACTCGATGGTGACTATGATTCTCTAGTCGAGGTGGTCCAAGGCCGTGATACTCCGATGCCCCCACGGGACCTCTATGCTCAACTCCTTCAGACTGAACAATGCATTGAGTCTCGTCGGTCGGCTGAAATTCATGGTGGATTCCCTTCGGCAAACACCGTGACTCGTGGTGGTTCGCGGCCGCCATACCGTTCTGGTGGTTCATCTGGCGGCAAGGCAATTCTCCCCTTGCCAACACAGCAGCAAAATTACAACAACAAACGTGCGGGTGGAGGATCGTCATCCGCTGATGGTTCGTCATGTCCTACATGTGGTCGTCCTAATGGTGGTCGCCCCACGTGCCAGCTTTGCGGATTTCAGGGGCATGTTGCATCTCGCTGCCACAAACGCTTTAAGCATGATTTTCTGGGGATCAGCAATGACGGCCGTAATAATGAGAAGCAGGCCGCCATGGCCACTCAAGGTCCTATTGGCTCGGGTGGTTTTGTTCACGGGCACACTCCGTCTTATCCCATTGATGCGAGCTGGTACATGGATACAGCAGCTACCGATCACATGATCAATGAGATGGATAAGCTACACTCGAGCCAACCCTACCTCAGCCACGACAAGGTTCACACTGCAAACAGGTCAGGTATGCACATTACACATATTGGTCAATCTTCTCTTCCAACTAGTACATCTAGGGAGCTTCAACTTCAAAATGTTCTTCATGTTCCTGATGTTACACATAATCTCCTATCTGTTCCTAGACTTACTCATGACAATGATGTTTTTGTTGAATTTCACCCTTTTGATGTCTTTGTTAAGGATCGCGCAACGAGGGACGTTCTTCTTAGAGGTCACTTCAACCATGGTCTCTATCCGCTTGATGAACCTTCAGGTTTCAGCGCCTTTAGCAGTGTTCGTGTCAAGCCGTCTCAGTGGCACTCGCGTCTTGGTCATCCAGCTACTCCCGTTGTGCGTCATGTCCTTCGTCGTCATCAACTTCCAGTCGAGTCTAGCAATAAAGATGAGTCCGTGTGTGATGCCTGTCAGCAAGGCAAAAGTCATCAGCTCCCATTTTCTTTATCTAGTCGTGTAGTTACAGCTCCCTTTGAAATTGTGTTTTCAGATGTATGAGGCCCTGCCCAAACTTCAGTTAGTGGTCATAACTACTATGTCAGTTTTATTGATGCTTACAGTCGCTTCACTTGGCTTTATTTTCTTAAGCGCAAGGCGGATGTGTTCAACGTTTTTCTACAATTCCAAACTCATGTTGAACGTCTACTTAATCATAAAATCCTTCATGTTCA
>NC_041384.1:761664861-761672275 GCF_002162155.2 Triticum dicoccoides
GGTGAATATCGCAACCTCAACACGTTTTTGGGAAACATGGGATCACACATCGCGTTTCCTGTTCACATACACATCAGCAGAATGGCTCCACTAAACGTAAGCATCGATACATAGTAGAAACCGGTCTAACTCTTTTGGCACATGCATCTGTAACTTTTCGTTTTTGGACTGATGCCTTTTCTACAGCTTGTTTTCTCATCAATAGGCTTCCCACACGAGTTCTAGACATGAAAACCCCCATTGAGTGTCTACTCCAAGAGACACCTGACTATACATTCCTCAAGATTTTTGGATGTGCTTGTTGGCCACACCTTCGACCATATAACCGTCACAAACTCTAGTTTCGATAAAAAAAATGTGTGTTTCTTGGGTATAGTTCTCTTCATAAAGGGTATACGTGTCTCCATGTTCCATCTAATCGTGTCTATTTATCTCGTGATGTTATCTTTGATGAGAATCTCTATCCTTTTTCTAATTTCCCCACGTCACAAAATCCTTCCAATTCTAGTTCACCATCACGTCCTTTGTCTGACCAATTTGTAGATGTTGCATACTCTCCTCTTTTACTTCCTAATCATGGTGTAGGTATTGGACGTGGTGTGCGGCTTGAGCTACTGGATGATACAAAAGCTACGGAAGCTCCTCATGCTAATTGCATGCAGGCGGCACAGAACACTGAGCCTGATTGCATGCATGCCATCCCAAGCACTACATCAGGCGTTGGACGCATGCACGTGCATGCGCCTCACGTCGACCGCATGCAGCCCCATGCATCGGCGCCTCGTGTCGAGTCGGAGCCAGCCAACCTGCGCACAGCTCCGGAGTCCGCTGCCTCGTCTACACTGGAGACCGAGCCGCGTTCCCTCTCGGCTCATGACGAGGCCGAGCTGGTCTCAGCTGCGCCGTTGACACCTGTGACTACACGTCCGATTGGAATTAACCAGGATTCCAGTGTGGCCTTGCCTGCATCTGCGTCTTCTGGATTGTCGTCGTCCCCTGTTCAGCCACCGACTCCTGCTGTGACTCGTCGGGTGCACACCCGCAGTCAAAGCGGGATTTTCCAACCGAAGCAACACACTGACGGTACTGTTGCTTGGCTCACTACTTGCATGGCACATGCATCTCCTGATCCGACGTCCGAACCACGACATTTTCAGGCAGCAATGACCATACCTCATTGGCGGACTGCCATGGAACAGGAATTATTTGCACTACAGAAAAATGAAACTTGGCAACTTGTTCCTCCCCCTTCCGGGGTCAATGTGATCGATTCTAAATGGATATTTAAGGTCAAAAAGCATGCTGATGGCTCTGTTGAACGGTACAAGGCACGACTGGTTGCCAAAGGATTTAAGCAACGATATGGTCTTGATTACGAAGACACTTTTAGTCCTGTCATCAAGCCTACCACTATTCGTCTTCTTCTCTCATTGGCAGTTACTCGTGGTTGGTCCCTTCGACAGTTGGACGTCCAGAATGCATTTCTTCATGGTGTCTTAGAGGAAGAGGTTTATATGCGACAACCTCCTGGTTTTGTTGATCCAGATCGACCACATCATCTTTGCCGGCTCATCAAAGCTATTTATGGTCTCAAACAAGCCCCCCGTGCTTGGCAGGACGTCTTGGTTCTGCCCTTCGGTCACATGGCTTTGTTCCCTCTACTGCAGACACGTCTCTGTTTTTTTTGCAGCGCCCGGAGCTCACTATGTATCTTCTGGTTTATGTTGATGATATTATTCTCATCAGTTCTTCGCATGCTGCCATCGACAGGCTCATACTAAGTCTTCGACATGATTTTGCTGTTAAGGATCTTGGTCCTCTACACTATTTTTTGGGTTTAGAAGTGACTCATACTGCTGCTGGTCTCTCTCTCAATCAGAAGAAATATTCTTTGGACCTTCTTCGGCGTGCGGGTATGTTGAAGTGTAAACCTGTCACCACACCCATGGCTGTGAATGAGAAGCTCTCTGCTGATATTGGTGTGCTTCTTTCTGTATGTTGAAGTGTAAACCTGTCACCACACCCATGGCTGTGAATGAGAAGCTCTCTGCTGATATTGATGTGCTTCTTTCTTCGGATGACGCTACAGATTATCACAGTATTGTTGGTGGACCACAGTATCTTACCATCACTCGACCGGATCTTTCTTTTGCAGTTAACCATGTCTGCCAGTATCTTCATGAGCCCCGTGACACACATTGGTCTGCAGTCAAACGCATTCTGCGTTATGTTCGTCTTACTGCTTCCTTTGGTTTGCATCTTAGGCCAACCACCTCTGGAGTGTTGTCTGCCTTCTCTGATGCGGACTGGGCGGGGAGTCCAGATGATAGGCGATCTACGGGGGATATGCTGTGATTTTTGGTTCAAACTTGATCTCCTAGAATGCTCGCAAGCAAGCCACTGTTTCTAGGAGTAGTACAGAAGCTGAGTACAAAGTTGTAGCTAATGCTACTGCCGAACTTATTTGGGTACAGTCCTTACTGCGAGAGTTGGGTATTCCTCAAGACATACCTCCAGTTCTATGGTGTGATAACATTGGAGCCACATATCTTTCATCCAACCCTGTCTTCCATGCAAGGACAAAGCATATCGAAGTTGACTTCCATATTGTGAGGGAACGAGTTGCACAAAAGCTACTACAAATCAAGTTTATCTCATCTAAAGATCAACTTGCAGATGTTTTCACTAAGCCGTTGCCACTTCCTTTGTTTGAAGTTTGTCGGCGCAATCTCAACCTTCTTGACACCGGTTAAGATTGAGGGATGGTGTTAGACTCCAAGTCATATACGATTGTAATTTCCATATATTGTACACACCCTGTATATGTATTTAACCTATGCTATATAATGAGAACCAACGCACCCCTATGGGCTGTGCGATCCCCAACCTATCGGTCTCTAGTTTTATAGAGCAAGAGGACTGCAGCGTTAAGGGAGGCCAGCGGGGGAGGTGGCGTGAATGCAGCGTGGAGCTCGCTCGGGATCGATGCACCCCATGGTGGTGGCACTCGAGGCGGGGGCGGCACGAGCTGGGTCGACCCGACCGCCGCTACCAGCCATTGTTCTTCATCCCGTGGATGGTTGGTGTACGGTGCAATAGGTGGATAGAGGGAATTGGCCTGCGACTGGGGAAGAGAAGAGAGATGGGAGGAGGGCTCTCCAGGTCAATTAACCTAGGCGCCGGCCAGAACGTGGCGTGAAGCTGCAGAGCACCTGTGTGGTGGCAGGTGTGGCGGCGTCAAGGCGGATGCGTCTGCAAGAGGAGTAGCGCCCCTGGTGCAAATCGTTGTTCAAGGTCTGACCGCGGCTAAGCCAGCCCTGCAGTGCTCGGTTCTTCTCCCGACAGCTGAGCCGGCGCGGCGTGCGGTGTAGAGGTGGAATCCAGGCCGGCCGACCATGCTCTGGCATTGAGCAAGCGGAGCCATGGCACGGTTGTGAGCGTCAGTTGGGTTGACGAGGCGTACAACCATAGTCTGCGGCACCGTGGACGGCCACGGCGACGGTTGCTGATGCCTACGACACTACCCAAACGCGGCGGCAGCGCCCATCAGCGACAGCAACCGTCCGGCATCCGGCCTCAGTCGTGCGTCTGTGCAACTCCTCGCCTTAATCTGGCACAGCTCGGGTAGTCAGGTACTCAGGTGAGGTGACTGTCTTGCTCAGCTGCCCAGAACCCACTTTGATCTGCCCCTCATCGAGTTAACTTCATGTGAGATGCTAATTAAAGTTATTTACCCAAAACCATCACACTTGAAGCTAAGGTAACAATTTCGTACCACATTTGAACCGGGGCACAAAAAACCATCGAAAATGAGCCTAATACGTAACACGGAGCACTGATGCTAGAATTTGGTCGTGAAAACAGCGAAACCGATAGGTAGGGCCCACTGTCAGGCTGACGTGGCGAAGACCAAAAACTTTGACCGACTGATGTGGCAAATAACGTGGCAGAGGAGTAGTGGGCCCCGCATGTCAATGAGTCTGTTTATTATCTTCCTCCCCTAGGCGCTGGTCTTTTCCTGTAGCCGCACGGCGGGCTTGTGCGCAGCTTGCTCCGACCGGCGGTGTGTGCTCCTTCCCTGCTCACCACCTCCTTAAGCTAGCTAGTAGCGCTGGTCATAGAGGAGACCCAGACCGCTTAGTAGCCACCCGCGTCCCTAGCGTGCACAAGGAGCAACTCGTCCCCGTTACCCGGTCGCCGGCGGCCATCATTCTCGTGGCCAGAGACCAACGCGAGCTCCACCACCTTGTCTAGGAGCTCTAGAAGGCCTCCCTGACCAACCCTACCGGAGCAATTCGATCGGGACGTGCAGAATCAGCCGCGCTGTGGTCGTCTTCTCCACCTCCGACCACACACCACCGGGCCTCGATCTCCCGCTCCGGCGCACCTCTGCGCCTTGCATCTGGTCACTGGGCTTCGGCACATGCTCCCGATGCCTCCGCTGCAAACGTCCACAAGTTGCGCATCGCAGAGCCGTGTTCCCCACCCCGCCATGCTCCGTCGGCCGCTGCCGCTGACGAGGACGTCGCTCGAGTGGTACCTCCTTGTGTCCGAGCACGCACACGTGCTCAAGGTGAGCTCTCGTTCCTTCCCCGCGTGGCCACAGCTTGGGTCGATCGACACCCTGCCCGCGCCGTCGTGTATGCCAACTCGGCAAGGTGGTCACCCCCTTGGTAGGAGTACATGAAGAGCTGCGCGAGCTCACGTATGTGATGGAGGCGTCCGGCCCGCCGTTCCTCTGGTTACTGCTCCAGCGTGCCCATGGCGTGATGTGCCTTCCTCGGCGACCAGAAGATGAACGCACGGAAGCTGCTCGATGGAATGTCCTGTAGAAAGAATATTGTGAAGAACACAACCGTTTAGTCATTGACATGTGGGGCCCGCGTCTCATTTGCCACAGCAGCCGGTCAAAGTTTTTGGTCTTCACCATGTCAGCCTGATAGTGGGCCCTACCTGTCGGTTTCGCTGTTTTCGCGGCCAAATTCTAGCATCAGTGCTCCGCGTTACGTATTAGGCTCATTTTCAGTGGTTTTTTGTGCCCTGGTTCAAATGTGGTATCAAGTTGTTACTCTAGCCCAAAGTGTGATGGTTTTGGATAAATAACTCTGCTAAGTACTGTGCATTTGTGATTGGTTTCTATTTTGGAGTATGTCGCGGTTCGAGCAGACTAATTACATACATAGACTATTTTGCATCTCAATAGTTGTGTGTGCTGATTATTAGAATCATGTACATCAAAACGAATCCACATGTACACACGGCGATATAGAGAGCACGCACAATCTGAAAACTAAGGACACAACTATCTTTGATTTGGAAATAATTATCAAGGACACGGCTATCTTTCACTTGATTTAGAAATATTTATTTCTACTAATTAAGAGCAGTAGTTTGTTAAACTTGGTCGGTTGCTCTCTTATTCAGGTTATTTCTCTTTAATTTTTCGTAATCTTGATCAAAAGTTATCGGATTTGTGGTCTGGGTATATCATTCGCCAAAACTGAACAAGAACAGGACAATCAGCAGTCCTGTCGTATACTACATTGCACATTAAATTGTATTCGACAACATATTATTCAGTATTCCTGTCACCTATATGAAGATGAACTTTGTTGGTGTTATTCTGCCATTAGAGAAGAGGAGGATTAATATTTTTGGACATTGGCCATACTGGATTTTGTGAACTATTCTCTTTTTTTATTCCAAAACATAATAGTACACCAGACAACATGGTTTTCCTTTTTACATGGTTGATAGTACCATCTTGGGAAATGAATACCTCTATAGACCACTTTACAAAGGTACCACATGAAGGGCAAGTGCAATGCAGTAGAGGGCAGCCCTCACGTCCAGCTCGATGATATTAGTTAACGTTTTCTTGCGTCACACATAGGTGTGCGATGCAGTAGTCAAGGTCATTGCCATGCTCAATATTGTGATCATGTGCACACCGCTCGACGAAGGCAGCGAAAGTGTTGAAATAGAGGATGGGGTTCTTCTCCCGCTGCAACGCACGGGCATTTTTTCTAGTAGAAAAAGAAAAAGAATAGGACCAACTTCTTCTAACAGGACGAATATTCGGCCCAGATCCGGAACGCAATGATTCCTCCGATTTAGACGTCACCATCAAATCGGAGGAATCGTTCGGCCCAGATCCGGAACGCAGTGATTCCTCCGATTTGGACGTCGCCATCAAATCGGAGGAATCACGCGGAACCGGTCGTGCGCTCCTCTCCCTCTCTCGTGCGGCTGCGCCGCTGGGCCTCCTCCTTCGATCTACGCCGCCGGCCACTCCCGCCGCATCCTCGTGCCGCCCTGCTTGTCTCGCGCTTTCAGCTGCCCCTACTGCGTCCCAGCTGGGCGCACCTGAGGCGTCTCATTCGACGTCCTTCTCCTCTCCTCCCTCGATCTGCGCCGCCGGGCATCCTCCTTCGATCTAGGCCGACGGCACTACAACGATAACCGCGAGCAGGAAATATGCGCCCTCTTATCTGTCTTTTGGGTCGGACAGGCAGCAGCAGATTGCGTGGTCAAACTGGTCATCAGCTCGTCTTCCTTCTGTCTCTCGGTTGTGGCGGAAGGGACAGTAGCCACCTTGCCGATGGTGGCCACACCTGGGCAGCAGCAGCAACGAGCAGGGAGCGGCCGGGCAGCAAGCATCAGCGGCGGCCTTGGCAAGCATCAGCGGCGGCAAGCACAGAAGCTGAGAAATTGAAACGATTGAATCTTTCTAGCTTGTCATTGCTTGATTAATGCTTCATCTATGTGCTCTGGGTTAAGATTGCTGACAAATTTTGTTGTCATTAGCACTTGTGTAATCTAGATTTTGAGACTTAATTAATATTTGTTGTCCATTCTTAAAAAAAGTTGTAGAGATTATCAATTTTATATAGACATCAGATTATATGTGAGTGATAAATCATGGTGCAACTGAAATGTATTCCATATAAATTTTTGTTAAACATAAATGGTTGTAATTGTTCATATTGCACATTTGCATGTTAGAGGTAATCTCAAAATCCATTCCATTCCAATTCTCCAAACCAAACGCTAGAATATAACCATTACATTTTTATCCTCATCCAAACACGGGAATGGAACCAACCCATTCCGATGGAATGGACCCATGACATTCTATTCCACTTGGTTCTTCAACCAAACACACCCATAGATAAATTCAGCGTATTCCTCTAACACTTAAGACAGACTATACTGGTTGTGATCTTTACTTTGAACCAAGATAAATATAGATACTACCCTATATTGGCTTACAGTAAATTCTGTTAAATATGTCATCGTTACAACAAGTTAGACTGCACATATGTCTCCAAGAATATGAGGCTAGAGGAGAAAAAAAGGTCCGGACCCGTGTCAACTCCACGGGCGGTGGCTAGTGAACTCTCCTGACCCTGTT